>NW_020653200.1:482226-509081 GCF_003589595.1 Hyposmocoma kahamanoa
ATTTATTTTACCTATGGAATAAATAATCTTTGACTTTGACTTTGAAACGATAGGGATTGTCAATTTCAATACAGAAAATAACATTTCCTTAAATGTGAAAAGAGGAATAAAATGTAAAATGGAACTTATTCATACTAAAGTCTACTAGATTTTATGTTTCTGAGTAATTATACATGTAGCAGTTGGCCGCTGACAGCCTTGTCTATGCCACGGCTCTGCCAAGTGGAGGGAAAGTACCTTAAATACCGATACCGATAGACAATTTTACTTAAAAAATACGTCATTTTGATTTTGCAAACAATTCCAACTGCATTCAAAGATATTTTTAAATAATCGCCTGTCGAACCCGCCAAATGTGAAAACATTTGGCGGGTTCGAAAAGCACCTGTAATTTTACTATGCTGATCGAGAGCCTCAATCGTAACGTTTGTGTTCTAATCTATAACATAGCATCTTAAATAAAAGGAAGACCACGAAATTTAACATTTAATTTGAAATTTTGTTCAGGAAAATAAATAGCACAATGTTCTACATTTTTAATTCGGCGTTGCAATAAATTAAGTTCGTGTTCTGCATTGAATTATAACAAAAACATTTGGCATTGACCCTTTGGCTTCACAACTTTCGTGATCATATCTTTATGTGCTGTTCAACTTCGAGATCATAATAGAAGATTCGAGATTTACTTGAGCAATGGCGAACTAGGCGCATTTATTTTCCTCTCTCTGGAGCTTGCAGCGATAATATACACGGCGTGATTGAGACATTAATGTCGAAAGAAATAAATCCCTACATTGTGACGTTCACTAATAGACATTCGTGAAAAATCAGGGCTCATTGAAAACCAGCGCCACAGTCAATTATGGCTGTGGCATAAGTTGAATGAAGTTCTTTTGCGTATTGCCACAACCGCACAAATGACAGTACAAAATTTGAAGGCGTTATTTTTTGTTTTTTGCTTTTTGTGTGTTTTGTCCGATTTTACGTTGTTTTGGTTTTGTTTTTTGTATTTTTTATTTTGTTTATTAATACTTTTTATTTTTTTTGCTTGTCTAAGTTTTATCAATATTTTTTTTATCTTTGTGTTGTGACGTTGCAATAAGTGTCTATTCTATTCTCATTTTATTCTAAAAATGTCTCGCGAAAAGTACTTGAAACTAATTCAATACAATTCAAAATAGCGTACAATGACACGCTAGCTGGAATTTAAAATGCACTGTCATTCAAAATATTATACAGACGATCGTAATCTCATAAAAATATTGTTAAACGTGTGATAAAATCAAACCGACTATAAAATAAAAAATAAAATGAGAGAAATTATTGTACGTACGTACTTATCATCACGCCTGTTTTCCACCGGGGTAGGTAGAGACCATGGACCTCCACCTACTACGCTCCTGACAAACCTCCTTCGCCTCCTCCACTCCCATCCGTCTCTTCATACACGCTTGTTTATTCTTAATATTTTTAACCCGGCCTTTTTTAAGGACACCCTATTACATGTTAAAAACCATTTGCTTACATGTGAAATAAAACTATTTTTGCAGATCTAAAAACGCATATGTTTATTTTTAAGACACAAAAAAAACACGTACCGAGCTTTGTACAGGTCACATAGTCATGACTACACGCCAGTCCATAACACTCAGAGCCTTAAATTTCAAAGATCCGAGGGGCACTGCCACTGCACCCGTCACCCTGAGACGTAAGTTGACAAGTTTCACGTGCCTGTAATTTCACCGGCACCCTTCAAGACCGGAACACAGTAGTGCTGACACTACAATGCTTGGCGGCAGAAATAGATAATTTATAAGTCATCAAAACACCCTATTCTGTAGTACAGTTACAAAAAGAACAATGCCCAAGTTCCATAACTATTTTAAATAGCAATAGAACTCCTTGTGAAAGAGTTTGTCCAGGGAAGTACTGCCACCATACCTATTTCTGCCCTCAAGCAGTAAGTTCTCAACTTGTGTTTCAGGGTGTCGGGCGCAATAACAGTGCACCTCAGAGCTTTGTGAGCACTGCTCAAGCTGCAAGCTCTGAGTAGCACTGCAACTGTTAGGGACTGGCACACGACTTGTTCGTTCCATCACTTAGTACATAGGGCGCACTATAAGTTTCCGGAACTGGCCACTTACATAAACAATATTTGAAAAGTAATTATAACATTTGAAAATGGAACTCTTTGGCTGTAGAATATAGTTTGTTTCATCTGACTGTCACTTGTTTTGTACATTGTGGCGTCATTTTAGAAATTGGTTATTTACATCAGCATGGACTTAACTCGTGACAATTTTCGTAGTATGATTTTCTACGTACGACTTTAAGGGTCGTATTCCAGAACTCTACTCAATGCTCAAGTCAGGATTGCACTGGAAACACAAGCATTGGAAATACGACCCTAATGGCAGGGACTTGAATATGATTTCGAGTGCTTTAAACTATACTCAAATCCAGACTTTGAGTTTGAGTTTTGAGTGAGCTTCGCTCGGGTTCGAACTGCTTTTGGCGTCATCGCCAAAAGCAGTTCGAACCGCCAAAAGCAGTTCGAGCTCCATGCAAGACGACTATTTATAGAACTGATTTGCAGAATTCAAATGCGCTCTTGTGAATCTCAGTGACGAATTTCGTGATGGTCGCCGATCCACTGCTGTGAACAACAAAAACATTGATGCTGTGCGCCGTATGATCAAAACAGACGGGCATGTGACATACCATGAGATTCGAGTATCTTGAGGCATAGGCATGAGTCAAATATAATCAATACTCATAAACATTTAGGTGTAAAAAAGCTGTGCTCTCAGTGGATCCCACACAATTTGACTGAGGCTCAAAAAACGGATCGCGTCACTTGGTACAATGCCATGCATACCAGATTCAACGAAGGGGCGTCAAATTTGGTGTGAGACGTAGTAACAGGTGACGAAATGTGGATTTATAGTTACGATCCCAAAACAAAGCAGTAATCGAGCGTAGCCGAGCGTCTTTCGAGATGAGCCGAAATCAACCAAAGTGGCGCGCATGCAAAGTGCCTCTAAGCGGATGATTGCTTCTTTTTTTTAATAAAACTGGACACGTGGCTACTGTTGCTTTGGAGAATCGTTGTACCGTGAATAGTGATTGGTATACGATCATTTGTTTGCAGGAAGTTATTAACAAATTCCGTAAAAATAACCGTAAACGCCGCATCGTCTTGCACCACGACAATGCCAGTACTCACACGGCCAGACAAACAAATGAATTTTTTGAGGTGAACAACGTTGACCTTATGAGCCATCTCGGGTACAGTCCCGACCTGGCACCTTGTGACTTTTATTTATTTCCAAAAATTAAGCACCAGTTGCGCAGTCAACGATTTTCATCACCTGAAGAGGCTGTCGAAGAGTATGAAAAATATGTTTCAGGGATTGTCACACAGGAGTGGCATGAACGTTTTCAAAATTGGTTCATTCGTATGAAAAACTGCATTAACGCTAACGGAGAATATTTTGAGAAACAATAGATTCATTTCTGACCATTTATAGTATTTGTTTCTTATTCATTCCGGAAACTTATAGTGCGCGTCACATATTATAAAAAAAACACTTTCTTTACAATTACAAGAGGTATGAGGTAACAGAATGCAAGCACAGACATTAGTACCCTTTGCAAACAGATTAGGGTGCACTGTAAATAGAACTTTGCATGTACCATGGTCTGTTCTAGGCGGGCGCCTTTATTGACTAAAGGACTGAACTTAGGCTGCAAAACAAACATTACAAGGAATAGCCGATCATGGTATTTACTAACACGAGGAAGCGTAATTAATCTAGGTACGTAACAGCAAACGTTGTGACCGCAAATAGAGCCAGGATTTTACGATAATTGAAGAGCCGTGTCGTAGGTACTCCGTAATGAATGATAGTTAGCAATGTAGGTGCTTATTTATTTATTTTTTTATAATATCAAATGGCGGGACGAACAAGTCGGGAGCCTTTAAATCGCAAAGACTTGAGGGGCACTGCCACTGCACCCATCACCCTGAGGCATAAGTTAACAAGTCACATGTGCCTGTAATTTCACCAGGACTTTTACCCTTCAAAACCGGAACACAGTAATGCTGGCATTACTGCTTGGCGGCAGACATAAGTAGGGTAGCAGTACTTCCCTGGACTGAACTCTAAGTCAAAGTCAAAGATTATTTATTCCATAGGTAAAATAAATTTACACTTGAAAACGTCAAATTTAAGCTACTGCTTGTTCACTACGCTGACCTCTCTGAGAAGAACGAGCAAGAAACTCTAGGGATTGCTCTTTTCAAATAAACTTACATGCTATGGAATACACTTTGAATCAAATTTGTGTGGATTCTGGAGCCGTTAGCGTATTTGTGTGGACGCTTTCACAAGGAGCTCTACTGCTTGTCGAGACTTGAATTATGGACACAGTTTCAACAACCTATATTAGTATTTTGAATACAGGTCTTAGTTACATTGGTCTTGCTTTTGACGAGGAGATCCGGGATCGATTTTCGGTAGGACCAATTTAGCAAACAAGTTTTAATAATGTTCTCGGCAATGCACCAGAGTTAATTTCAATGCTGTTTAAGGGCGCGATCCCATTATGTTGCAACGTTTTATTTATCGTTGAACGACTGTCGTGTCTAGCTGTTCCCATTAGATCGTGACGACAATTTGTCGGTTCACGGCAACCGCCTTGTCGTTTCATGACATGTCGTGACATGAATTGTTTGAAGCTGCGATTATCTGTCGTCACATTCTTATCGTTACGTTTTATTTATTGTCTGACGGCTGTCCTTCTGGCACTTCCCATCGTCACGACAGTCTGTCGTCGCAACGTCAAAAAAGTCGTGAACGACAGTTAATCGCGTAGTTCTATATGGGAACAACTTCTTTTAAATATACAAGACACTACATTTTGAAACTGCACGCCTATCTGTCGTAACGATATAATGGGAGCATATCAGGGATGCTAGTCTCACTAGACGTGAGTGCATTGCTCCAATACAGAACATGCAGCATTTTCTGTTGCCCCTTGTGCCCTAATACCTATCTGTACGAAAGAAGATCACTACGCAGATAGCGCAGTCAAGAAAGCAACATACTATTCAAAGTAAAAAAAATAAAATATAGTCATCAAATAAAAAAACATCGATACGGTAAGAAGAAGAGGTCTCGTGAAAGTTCATTATGCTATTTACAATTTAGTTCCACAAATTTACACAACTTACTGCCTCCGTGGCGGAACGGTTACCCTGCCGGACTGCCACGCCGAGGTCCCGGGTTCGATTCCCGGGCCGGGAGAAATGTTTGTATGCCCTACATTTGTTTCTCTCGTGTGTCCATGTGTGTGTCCATGGCACCCGCGACACAGGGTTTCCCTAGTGCGGGGCTATGTTGAATGTGTGCGTTATTATCCCCAAGATTGACTTAACAGCTCCAAAACTCGGTATTAATTGTAGGTAAGATAGGTAGGTAATGCTAAAGTCATCGGCATCTTCAGTGACATATTTTAACCGCCGTTTATGTATCAACAAGCGGAAATTTTGATAACTCTCCAGTGATATGTCATAATAATCAAGTAATCGTTGATGTGCACTCAAGTGATAATTATTAATATAGAGATAAATTTTAATATTAATTTTGTTGTAACAAAAATTCAGTACTCAGAACACGTTTCCGATGATCGTTGAAAAAAACTGTACAATATTATTAAACTACTTATAGTAATAACTTTATGGTAAATATACAAAAATAGGTACAAAGTTATGCTTAGCTCCCAAACTAGGATTCCCTGTAATGTAGCCAGATCTTATGTCCTTCACGTATGATGCCTATAAAAACTGGTATATACTTTAAAATATTTACTGGTCGTTAAACGCCTAGACTCATTATTACACGACAGGGTTTAAAATAATTGACTAGACGTTACAATGGTTTTTAAAACATACTAACCCTTACCCCGAGACAAAAACAACCACGCTACTTATCGATTCCAAGATCGAAACGTCAGTCAACATTCAATTATTATTAAATAATCAATAATATAGACTCTGTTTTCATCATCATAAAGTTATATGTGCTTGAAAAACCTTACATGCTTTAAAACAAATAATTAATATGCCTATTACAATAAAAATTATAAAACATATTAAAGCTCTTTGATGATACTTATAACCCAAGGAAACGGTTTACATTGAGTTACTCACAGTATTTATTTTATTTTCTTTTATTTTATTGGATAAGGTACAGCAACAGATTACTGATCAGAATACACATTAACAAAACTATTCTACATGAATGAATGTAAACCTGTAATCCAATCATAGCTATACACAACACTTCATTAAAAACAGTGGACATTTAATACCTAGAAGAAATTATTTAATTATGCTTAACAAATAAAAAAAGAGAATAAAAGATATAAAAAACATAAAGCTGACGTAAAGAAATTGAGGTGGTGGATTCTTCTAAAACTGTTTGTGGCAGAGAATTGGTAAGTAAATTCACATTGAAGAAAAAAATAAAACATATATTCCTTGATAGCATGTAAATTTAGTAAAATCTTCACTGGTTTTGTTAAATGAACTCATACTAGATATATTATAGTTTTGTGAGTGTGAGTGTAACCGCGCCAACAAACCGCTTTCGCAGTTTCGCAATTGTATTATGTTCTCTTGCATGCCTTGTTTGTATGAAACAAATAAAATAAAAAAATAGGTAAATAAAAACAAAACAAACCCTCACTTGCAAAATCCGTAATTGTTGTGAAGCGACAGTTATTCAAGCAAGAAATAAATTACCACTGTATTTACTTCCTCGCAAATGTAATGAAAAATATTGTATGTAGAATGGGTGGTAAAGAAAAAGTTTATTTACCGCTCTTAATGCACAATGTGCTGTGTGTTACTCAAACAAATTTTGTATTAATGTACACTACGACACAGTGGCATGTCAATAATGACCAATGTGGGACATTATTCCGTATAACGAAATAATTTCCCATACTCACCGCAAACCTCGTAGATAACCGCTAATATCATTTTGCACGCAAATCACAAACGAATATTCAAACGTGGATTGCATTGTTGTATGTTAGGCTTTGAAACTGATGGAGAAAGGAAATGATGTCCATTCGCAATAATGATACTTAGATAACTAAAATGTGCTGTGTAACGTATCGCTTAAAAATGATGGCAGAATTACAAAATATAATTATAAGAAGGAAGAATTGTTGATGGATAAGGGTCCTTACATCTATAATGCAAGAAGAGAATCTGCCACAAGTACATTGACATATTTTTTTCATTTACAAGAGTATATAGATATAGGTCAATAAAAATATAATAATAATATAATAATTCTGTCTTTGTTCGATATTACTTTTGTACGCTCATTTTTATTTTCTACAGCAGTTCTTCATACACAGAATTCCGAAGTCAAATACTCCTTCTAGGACACGTCAAAGGGAAATTAAATTATTTTTCGGATCTAAACAGCGTATACCTATTTTTTTTTTTTTCAAATTGGAGTTTAAATCGCTGTTGTGTTTGTACGAGATCGTAATTGTGTATGATCTCCACAAGACTGATCCGCCGAAGAGCTTCTTCCAATAATAAAGCCTTTGTTGCTGCCTAATCGTTGGCGTTTTCGATCGGAGCTAACCGTACGTACAACGTACTTACATCGAAACCACTTAATAATAAATACAGTGCTTACTTTGCGTGTCACGGTGTCAACAGTACCTACTTGAATTTCCACATATTTAAACTCAGTCCGGCTTTTTTGCTTTGCTAAGGTCGTGTCAATTACCTCGCGGAAAACTTCGAAAATCCTAGAAAAATGCGTTATTTTGCTACTTTGGACTGCAAAAATCGAGCACACGTATTTTTTAAACTTTAGCCGATCATGGTATTTAGTAACACGAGGAAGCGTATTTAATCTAGGTACGTAACAGCAAACGTTGCAAATAGAGCCTGGATTTTGCGATAATTGAAGAGCCGTGTCATAGGTACTCCATAATGAATGATAGTTGGCAGTATAGGTGCTTTTTTATATTTTTTTATAATATCAAGTGACAGGACGAACAAGTCGTGCGCCTGATGGTAAGCTACACACCTGTCCATAACAGTTGCAGTGCCACTCAGATCTTTAAATTGCAAAGATCTGAGACATAAGTTGACAAGTCCCATGTGCCTGTAATTTCACCAGCTGCCTTACCCTTCAAAACCCGAACGCAGTAACGCTGTTTGGCGGCAGAAATAGGTAAGGTGGCACTACGTCTCTGGACGAACTCTTTCACAAGGAGCTCTACAGTTGCTATTTTTATACATTTTTATTTACTTATATAATGTTTATACAACAAAACCACGTCATGCTTAACAGTTAAGATTTAAAATGAACTCTATGCCGAGTACGATAAGAACAAGCTTGATTGTACTCAGAAACAAAAAAAAATTAACTCTATCCGCCTCGTCCCCATCTCGGCGTAGCGTTAAAGATCTTTGGGTGTCTATATCATCTGGAAATTCTTATGACGTGTTAAGTATATATCCCTCCTATAGGTACTGCGACTTTTCTGGAAAAATATTTGGATTCCTTAAGTAACATTATTAGCATCTATTGATAATAGTAACGTTCTCCTTTTTAGAGATTTTAATCTTCCTCGAGTAACATGGATTAGCCATCCATTATGTCCTGCTTAATGTTAGTATCATCAGGACCATCCACATCTTGACCTGCACTCGTTACTGACTTTATGGCGCTACATAACCTGTCACAAAATAATACTTCTTTTATAATTATTAATACAAAAATCGAACACTCAGAAAAAACACTCAGAAAAAATTCCAACGAATAATAATTCGTGAGGTCCGTTGCTTCGTTCCGTGGCTTAGTTGGTATAGCGTCTGGCACGGTATGCAAGAAGACGTCGGTTCGAATCCGACAGGCTCGAAGGAATTTTTTCTGTGTTTTTTGAGTGTTCGATCTTTGTATTAATAATTATAACAAACTAGTGGAATAATTTCACAAAAAATTATTTGAATATCAATTCAATAAAAATTTAATTAATACTTCTTTTAATTATGAAAATCGACTGTTCGACTTATTTTTTTTTCACATAGATTTATCTTAACTTATGATAGGTATGTAGTATTATTATCAAAAGCAGTTGGTCGACATCGTGCTCTTCTCTTCAATTAGGGATCCTACTGGTCACAATCTATCCAAGCTCCCTATTAAAAAATACAATTTTTATGTTTATTTTTTATTTACTCTTCTTCTTCTCAGCATATTACAGATTCCACTGTTAGATATATGCCTCCTGATATGATTTCCATAGCCCTCGGTTTGCGGCGATCCTGTCCTAGGCCGGCCCTGCCATCTTTTTAATTTCGTCAGACTTCGTTTTCGCAAACGGAATCTCCAGAAAACATCGACATCGTAACCTAGGTTATGATGCCAGAACAGATCTCTTCGGCTCCATCGGTCGTCGTCTCTGCGACGTACGTGTCCAGCCCATTTTCACTTACGTACGTGCAAGTCGATGGCTTTGGGGCAAAACCGTATTGCCTTATTTCGTATGTTATCGCGAAATTTGTATGTTATGGATTACAAATTATTTAATGCTGTCTTAGATTCTATTTGCTAGGAAAATCTAGATGTAAATATACTGTAAATACAGGTCTCGATTTTTTAGAAAATATAGTTAATATATATTATGAACTATTATTTGATATTATTGACATATGTGTTCCTAAAACTGTGGCAAAGTCAAAAAGATTTCCCATTTGGTATTCTCAAAATTTAATAATGATTATTAAAGAGAAGAAAAAGTATGGAGCTAACTTTCGCTCTAGGCCACAGTCACTGAGGATTATATACACAGCAATAAAAATACATTTCAGTCATTAATAAGACCTGCAAAATTCTAATCTAAAAACCACAGCACACCGATGCTATTAAAGCAACTACTACCAACCAAAAATTGCATAAGTGTTTTGCATCATCTGTTCTGTCCAGAGAGATCAAATGTCAGAGTGTCCTTCAGGCGCAATATTTTAATACATCTTTGTCGGAGCGATCCGTTGCACGAAAGGTGATAATTATATTATATCCGGTTCACGTTATCTTCGAGTTACTATATATATATATGTATGTCTCAAGTAGAAAACACTATGCACGGTACTTTATTATCATTATTTCCTTTATGGCGTTTATTTTTGGAGGCAAGCACAAAAGTGACACACATTGACAGATGAGATCTGCCGCCGTTAGTTGAAAGGGCGCTGTCAATGTCTGTCACTTTTGTGCTTGACTCCAAAAATAACCGCCATAAAATAAGTAATAATAATAAACTATTGTACGGAAAGATATCGACGTGACGGTGTCGATATGTATTACGTACTGGTTAATCATGTATATGAAAAATGTAATTCCACTCTTGCCTAGACTGAATGTAGTGAATTTCTTTTTCCAACTTAGTGCTTAGCGTAAAAGTGGTAGGTATTGTTTTACTTGTATTTGCCAGAGGAGATTGCCTATTGACTTACCAATAAATGGATGACAATAAATACAAGCCAAAGTGTAATCCACAAACCACGAAAAAATTTAGGTAGTTTTTTTTTTCAGTTTATGGCTTTTCTCGGTCAGCGTAGAAGCCAATGACAAGCATGACCGGAGGAAACACAAGAGTGATGGAGTAGTCTTAATGTCAATATTAATTTATTAATTTTATGGTATTATGTTTTATGGCACCAAGTAATAACAGTTGTGCCGATATATAAGTACATACAAATATTGTAAATGTGAAAAAGCTGTGTCTCTATGTTGGTAGTTATGACGTGCTGCAAGAAATGTATCGATGATTCTAATTTCTGGATTCCAACTAGAAGTAAACTCAAAGTTTGATAGTCTCGAAAACCGATTTATAAGAAAACCGTTATGCTTTCAGGGGATTTTGGTTGCTTATTAAAAAGATAAGATTAAGTTAGTTTGTTTTGTAATATTCCTGAAATAACCTAAAAGTTACATTTGAGATTACAAACATTCGAGCAAACATTACTTCGGGCAAATGTATTTTCGGATTTCTGATTGATAACTCCAAACAGTAAAACGAATACAATAATATTTTGTTAGTTATTTATTACTAACATTTAATAAAAAGATTAACATTAAATCAACTCTATAGTTTCTTTGTGCTAAATCTAAATATTTCAGTCGCTTGTGGTTCGAAAATTGAAATTGACTTGTGGTTGTCTTGTATAGGATAAGGACAGTTAGCTATTAGGTTATTTTTGTTTCTTTTGTAATTTATGTGTATTGTATGTATGTACTCGTATATGTACTCTTTATTTTTATTTTTTTCTTACAGTACGGCATGATTTATGATGATTTATATTAAACAATTACAATTTATTTTCATTATTTATAATTTATTACATTATTATTTAATATACAATACGATGGAGAAATCAATTTGAATAAACTTCGTTATGTAATCTGTCGATAAATAGGAGCTAAAGCGCGTCGCTTCGCTATAACGAAAAAGCAGCGTCCACGAATTACTGCATTTTTTGTCTATATTTGCCTGTTAGCAAATAGGGAACTTCATAGGCAAGCTTAGGTCAAATGTTCGAATGTTTTCAAAAATTTTTTAGGTAATCGATAAATTGAACCAGTGTGATCATCGTGAAAAAAAATTCATAAAGTAGAAAATTAGCAATTAATGTAAAAAATAAGCTTATGCATGGAATGTGATTTCACCCTTGGCTAGACTGGATGCAGCAGAGATTTTTTTTGCAATTTTGTATAGCGGAAGACGTCATGTTTCGTGGAATACTTGACGCGGTGAATTCGATAATGGATATGCAAAAACATCGATTTGAAAGTAGTGTTTATTGTGCAATAGTTATTTTGTGCTTGTACCTTCACAGAGGGGTTGCCTATCGATGACGCCTCCAGTCCTATATGCTATAAGTTTTCATACATCCAACCTTAAAATAATAACGCATAGAAACCTAGTCCGCACACGCTAAGTGAGGCAAATTGAAGCGCGCCAAAAGGGCCTACACGAGCGGGCGGGCCTTCAGTGCTCAAGGTCAACTTGCATCGCGAACAGATCAAGAATTTTAGCTAAAAATGACGAAATGTGCGGTAAATGAGTGTAAAAATACGTCAGACAAACATAAAATAGATACTAACATCACATTCCACAAGGAAGTAACGCGTTTCAACTTGTATTTTTATATAAATATTCACTAAAACCGAAAATTAACCTACAACTAAAACTAGCCTACATGAATTTGATTATTGCCTCACTTGTGACAGTTCATTTGATATGAAACTATCATTCTATGCGTTATTATTCTAAGCATCCAACCATATTCAGCCTTAATTTAAAATCTAAAAACAAAGTTGCAACATAATGAACAGTGTGTGAGTGTCTTTAACGCGGGAGACTGATCACCTAGTTGAATAACTTGTAGCCGTTTTTATGAATTTAAACTTAACATTAATTAAAATATTGGAAACCTCCGCACGAAAGAAAAACGAAACGAAAAATCTGGCAACTGCACTGCCAAAGGTTATACATTTAGTTTGTTTTTAGCTAGTCAAAAGGAAAAGTTGCCTGTTTACCAAACACGCTGTCACGGGGCGCGGCGTCGATTAAAAATTAGAAAAAGAATATTTAAAAAATACAGGTAGTAAAGAGAGTGGAAAGTTCTAAAGAAAAAGATTTTCCTTAGCTTTTCTATTTAAGCACCAACATCAATAGTGTAACTTCAGTTTTAATTACGCGCTAAAGTTTTCTTGAAGTTGAAGCTTTCTTGTGATCAAAACTACACGACTTAATTTTCTTTTGTCTGTTATCGTATATTAGACGTTTCTCAAGTTCTGATAAATTATTTGAATTTCGAATTTAATTCTCTATGAATTTTTTTTTTTTTTTTCAAAAGAAAAGCTAAAATATTGGCTGTTTTTACACCTGAAACCTATCACTTTCTTAACCCTTTGCTTGCTACTTTATTGATTGTATCAATATTGAACAATAACTAGCTAGTATCGAGACTATCGAAAGAATCGGAAAATCCTAAGAATTTATATAGAAATGCCTGCTTCTTAAACACAAGCCCGGTTCCAGAATCCATAATAATATAGGTTAAAACATTTTCATTAACATCTATTTTAAATTTTGTGTAATCTTAATAGCAATTAGGTTCGAGTTGGGAAGCCTGGATACCTGAGACACAGATGTCTTGATCCAGCCACTTAGGATATTAGACACTTAGTCGCTTTATGAAATTAGACAACCGAAGTCGGATTTTTGTAGAGAGAAATCAATTTCACAATGAGCCCTACCGCTCCGACATGCTAGTACGCGCCAAAAGGCGAACTCATTATATCTTAATTTGTAATATACGTTGCGGCTTATAAATTCTATATACACACAAACATGCATGCACAGGCATCAATCTATCACACTAAATTAATATGCGGTTATCACGTTTTCAAATCCTCTATGTCCGGCTAGTTCAGTTTGATAAATGATACAGGGAAAATGGAGTTTCTATTTCGGGTTCTAGAATCACGTGAAATCTATCCACAAAGCGAAACTGAAACCCCTTTGACGCAGGAAATATTTAGCTATTCAATACCCGACGTCACATCGGCAAATATTCAACGTACAAAGTAAAATGATCACAGAGATTACTTTGCATGTTACTTTTTACAATTATGTATACAAGTAGCACTGGTACCTTTTTTCCAGAGCATAATAGGTATTGTTTGTTTCTTTTTTTCATTTTACAAAAGCACTAAGCCAGTTCCCATTACCTTTATTACATGCGATATATTTTACTAATGTATATTTTGTAAATTGCCATTGTTGAATGTATATAAATAAATATATGACAAATAATGTGGAAAGCAAAGTACAATATATAATACAGCTACCAGCCCTGGCGAGAGATGTCGCTATTCGTTTTATATATTTTTATTGAATTGATATTCAATCATTTTCGTGAAATTGCTCTACTAGTTTGTTATAATTATTAATACAAAGATCGAACACGCAGAAAAAATCCTTTGGTCCAGCCGGATTCGAACCGACGTCTTCTAGCATACCGCGCCGGACGTTGTATACGTTTTTATCAATGAACTTCACAGCATTCAATATGCGTTACTTATAGTCATCGAGTATATAACCAGAAATAGAGACGAAATAAGGGCCCATACATTCCTGGTAATTCATCAGTGATACATCACTCATAAATATCAACTATCGTTTGCACTGAAATATAGACAGCGCTAACAACTGACCTGTGTGTACGTCTCCGTATATTCCAAAAATATTCCGTATTTATTTATTTATCTCTAACAATGGCGTGCTGTTCCATTCGATGGTGTAGGGAAAAACAGCAAAACATCTAATTACAAAACAAACGGAAACAAATTTCATCGGTAATTAAATATGTAATTTTGCAATTTTCGTCCATTATAGCAAAGCTCAAGTTAACTGGTCGATTTCAAGTGAAACAATTGATATTGAAAATTGACACCCGTCAATTTTTTCGAATTCGGGCTGGCCAATCGGAGCTCAGTTGTCGCAGTAATGATATGGCAGAATAGTTGTCAAACAAATTAAATGACATTTCGTCTCTATTTCTGGCTCAGAGGATGGAAAAAAAATAAAAGATTCCTGGACTTCAGAAGTATAGAGATCTTTGATTTTTGTAGGTGTCAAAACAACTTTATGTGAAATTTCATAGAAACAGAAGGCTTATGGAATATTCATTTGCCACGGCAAATGGAAAGGTTAACTATCACCCGTTAAAAGGTCGTTCACACTGGTGGTGAAGGGAATTTTACAATCGCATAGTACTATTCGTACCGCCTTTGCTTTTACTATTTCATTACACAAGCAACTCCGTCGATAATTTGGCCTCTTGGGTGACATTTTTAACATAGTAACCCTCCAGTTAATGAATTCCACAGTTAGAGTTGATATAAACTAAAGGCATGAGAGAATTACGAGTTCAAAGCGTTACTTTCGCAGATCTGTGTTTATACGTCATTGTCACATTTACTTCTGACGACCTTTTTCCATTATTTAAAAAAATCATAAAATATTACGAAAGCGTCCTCACATTACACCCAAAATAGTCGTCGAATAGCAGAACCTGCAGAAGTACAAAATTACTAAGCTGAAAACTACATTGGCGAAAACCAATAAGCTAAAAGAAAAAGAAGAATACAAACACTTATAATTATGATAACATTTTCTGATAATAGACTTATTTCTACAGCAGTAGAGCTAATAAGTAAGGGTGCTGTTGACATTACAGGCAAATGGGACTTGTCAACTTATGTCTCAGGCTGACGGGCGTAGTAGTAGTGCCCCTCAGTATTTGCGATTTAAAGCTCTGAGTGGCGCAACTGTTATGGACAGGCGTGTAGCTTACCATCAGGCGCACGACTTGTTCGTCCCGTCACTTGATGTTATAAAAAAAAATATTTTGCTGTAGAATATTCTGTGACTATGTGCCATTATTGAAAAATGTACCTTATTAGAGACAATTTCGATAAAGTTTCTTTTTTCCCAGGTGAAAGGCGCTGTGGCCATCCAGCTGTGCCTCCAAATGCAAGAGTATCCATAGCCAGCAACAAAGATATTGTCCCGGGTACCATTGCTACGTACGAATGCGATCAGGGTTACGAACTCTTTGGTGCCCATCAGAGAGAATGCACGCTCAGAGGAGAGTGGACAGCGGAGGTTCCATTCTGTGGTAAGTCAGCTCCAGTTACTAGGAAATATGCTCATTACTGTATTTTCAAACCGTCAAGCAATGCTTTCCGGATACACAATCTAATTTCCATTGAAACAGCTTTTCAAATTAGAGAAATAAAAAAAATCATAGATATAATTCATGCATTTTTTTTAAATAACTTTGCATTTGACCTCCATCTCACCTGATGGAAAGTGACAATGAGGTCGACAATGGAGCATGCATAGATGCGCATATTTCATGGAATATATAAAAGTCAAATAATCTTTATTTCATGGGTAAGCAAATTGCCCTTGAAAACGTCATATTGATTAAACTCCACTGCTCATTACTAAAGCAGATTCCCCTGAGAAGAATAAACAAGAAACTGTAAATATGCATTTGAATACCTTTATTATCGCAATATTTAAACATCTTAGATCGGGACTATCTGCCAGACGGGTAAACGGGTCATTACCACGGATTTTTATCATCCAAGTACGCAGAAGCTGTATAATAAACTTTTAATATAAAGTTTTTGTTTCACTATAATTTGAAACCTCGTAAATGACGTTGTTCCTTAAATGAATTTGAGACTTTATGAAGACGACTGTCAAGAACAGCTAGTTTATTTTTATTCCTCGTATTAAAGTTATCTGTCACCATTTCTCATAAAAAATATATTTGTCTTAATATAAATAATATTTTCATAAATGTACTGTGACGTTAGCGTAAGAATGTTAATCTCTTTCAATTTATCTTTCAAAGACACTCCACACTCGGTTGGAATCTTTACAAACTTAATATACGTGTTCCATCTAGGAACCAACGTGGCCTTCCGAAAACCAGCGAACCAGTCAACCACGGTCCGCGGTGGAACAGCAGCCAATGGCAACGACGGTGAGAAGACCACAGAACATGATGGAAAGCGGTGTACCGAAACGCAAAGGGAAGCGTCTCCTTGGTGGCAGGTGGATTTACTCCGCCATTATGCTGTCAAGGTTGTCAGGGTCACCACTAGAGGTTGCTGCGGTAAGTCAAGTCGCCATTTTTTTTATCAGTGAGTAGTGCTTGACAAAATACTAGAATTTAATCACAGAGTTCATGTCAATCACATCCTCGTAGTACTTCGAAACCGCTATCACTAAATACAAAGAAAAACTCTTTCTCAAGCACTACCACAGACCACTGGCACTATCATTGCTCGGAGCTTTACAACATTTTTTCCTAATTGCATGGAACAGGTCTCGACCTACTTTACAACAAGTACGGTCTACCCAGGCATTACAGGTCTCTTACACATACGAGCATTAGAATGCAGGTAGCTCGGTCGTGGATGGTTGAAGCTTGCGCAAATTCATGCAAAACGGTGACAGTCTGTTGTGCGCGACACTTTATAACTCGGTAGTTTCACTGGGTCAACGGGAAACAGAGAATTCCAGCAACTCAGTAGGTATCCTAAAGTAGAATAGAGATTGGATTCTCAAATAAAAAACCAGATTATCCATTATCGGGATTTATTTATATCGTCACCTGCAAAAATGTTTAAGGCAAACGGTTCCTCATTCTAGTACTTTTAAGTGGAAGAAACCAAATGCCTCTAAAAAAAGCTTTTTAAAAACGATTTTATTTTTATTTTACACGAGAACGTTCGAGTACTACCTTTCTAATGCGAGTACAGAAGTGATTGAAATAGGTCAGTAACACAGTTCTGAACTGAGAAAATCCACGACTTTTAAGCTCCACTTACCAACTGTTTTGTAAAATATCCCGAACGGGATATTCGTGATTTCAAATTTTGGGAATCTGTTTATCATGAGCATGATTATCACCTGAACAATGGTGGCACCTTTCAATTTACGTCACGCTTATATACTTTCCGTATATAGCCCCTTGACAGAAGACGCGAACGACATAATACTGAGTGTTAATTATAGGGTCGGCGAACTAAAGCACATAAGTAAAAATCCAACATCATTCACTTAAATGAATACATTTACCGGCTAAAGCACATAAGTCAAATTCGTTTGTTATTTCATAAAGTAACTTTAATTCTAGAGGCGTCTTTTTCAAATTTATCATTCTCTTCACATCTTCCAACACTATAAACAACACAGAAAATATATAATTATTTATTAACAAATGAAGCGCTTTTTTTACTTACGTGCTTTAGTCCGCCGAACCTAGAATTATAGTTATATAATTTGCTAGGGTATTTAAAGCAGTTTCCATATGTTCTGATTATTCTGCTATTTTCTTACTGTACACACTGTATTTGTTGGAATACAATTAAAATGTGATATTACTAACCCAACTGAATATAATAAATATTCGTCAGATTTGAATTATTCATATTATAATGACGTCTATAAGTTGAAATATAAAAAATCGAAGACGTTGCCTTGAGTCGAGTGAATAGTATTCACTCGTATGACCCTTTTACGTCTGTAGTACACATTACAATGAAGTTTCGTAAGCATATTGTATCTTGTTTACAGTATAATGCAACAAGAATGGATCTTCTTCCTCCACTCCAGATGAATTGATAACGCTGTGTTTTTGTTCATGTCAGGTCACCAACCGCTGCAAGACCTGGAAATCAGGGTGGGCAACAGCAGCAGTGACCTACAACGAAATCCTCTCTGCGCCTGGTTTCCTGGTACAATCGGTACGTAGTAATCCAAATTATTAACGGTTGTACAGTCACACATCCTTTCCTGCTATAATTTCTCCGTTTCAGTTCAGGATATTCCGTTCAGTGCCCCCGGACTTTATTTTATTACTCAACTACCAGTACAAGGTATTTCTAAGGTTGAAATTATTCAGTTGCGATTGCCTGGCCTGGCACCTTGCTCAATTACTGTCCACAAATGTTTGAGAAAACTATTTTTTTTTAATTTTACAACTGGAAAATAAAAAGCCATATAAAAAAGGGAGAGAACATATTGAGGTCACTTTTCGATGCATGAATGAGGCCGTAACTAAGTCCCTTCGTTTAAAAGCTACCTCATAAAAGCTTTACAAGCAAATAGTGCTAAAAATTTAGTGTTCCAATGATTTATGTCTTTTGAGTTACACAGAGCTTCCGGGACGATTCGAGGAACAACAATTTGGGTCACTCAATACAATTCTATTCCTATCTCTAAACAACTCCCTTTTCAGATCGTTCGAGATTAAAAATTTCGCTTCAGTTAGAACCTAAAACAAGGCTGCTTCCGTATTTCAGGGTCGGACTCATAAAGAATGTCTTAGAATTACTGGTTCTAAAATCGAAATTGCAATATGACCACACATTAGTAAGACTCAAAATGGCTGGCCCCTCTAAACGACTACATATGAATACGACCAGCAAAATGTCTAGATTGCAAAAATAGCATTATCTTGCTTGCAACATTTATATGTATGGATATTTTTAAAGCTAGGTTTAAACAAAAACAAGAAGAAACGCAGGTGCACACAAAACCTAGCTACCCTAATCTTTTACTACTCAAGTTTAGACAGACAACAAATTATTTTACAAGCCACAGCGATTGATAAACATTTAAATAAGGCGGTATACTATTTTTAAAAAGTTCATCGGACCAGGCTAAGTATAATCAGATTGACGCGAATTGCGTGTCGCAAAACGTCTGTTACAAAAACTATAGTAACGTTAGTTTAATTTAATTAATAATTGTAACTTTTTCATTGAAACAAAAAGAGAAAGAGTTTTTTTTTTGACAATTGGACTGTTACGGACTCCTTTGTACATTTTGAACTTTTTTTTCTGATTGTCATGGTGATTTGTTGATGCATGTATTGTGTCAAGTGAAAAGTCGACCTTTATTTGCGGTAAATATTTTTTAAATTTGTGATAGCCGAAACGAACCCGGAACAGCTTCATCGGGATCAGGGACCACCTCGAGAGTATAATCCTTTCAAACAAAAAAAGCTTTTTTTGCAGTTGACTGAGAAATTTGAAAACATGCATACAGCCGAACGTATAACCTCCTCCTTTTTTTAAAGTCAGTCAAAAACTTTGACAGCTAACGCCCGCGCTCGCTTGCGTCAATGGCGCAAAAGCAACGTTGTTAGGTGAGCTTATTATTATCCAACGCATGAGTTACTAGAATTATTATCAGCCATTGAGAGTGATCTGTTCAGATGTAAACCGTGTCTAAATCAGTGTAACCGGAAATCAGGTGTTGTTTAATTTTATTAATAACTAAAAAAATATTTGCGGACAGAGTGTCACCAGTGATCAGTGTTACCAAGAAATTACAGTGACATTTATCGCCAGCGACCGCGTAAAATGTTTGTATATAAAATGTTGTTTCTTGTGACCGCTAGGAGCACTGTATAATTTGCCATACAAAATTGTGATGTAATTTATGCGGTTACCAGCGACAACGGTCGCAGTGACAGAACACAAAATAAATTAGAAATGGTTAGTTAGTGTCTGTCGAGTACTAACTATTCTTTCGCGGAAATTCTCTAAATTCGTAGAAAAATGCTAAAATAATAGCCGCGCTATAAACATTACCCGTAGGTATATTTCATGTCATCGGTAAGTCTTATGTTAATAAATTTTTAATTTTCTGTTTATCGAATTCATTTAGATTTTAATCGTTCGTCGTAGTTCAACTACTGGCCGCGAGATGGCAGCTTGTTGAATAAAATTTCAATATAAAAACAAAACGTCGTTACTTGCAATAAAGGTAGTGGACTTTCAACTATATAGCGACTGGCTAAAATTTAAATTATATTAACAATCCAAAATTTGTTACTTCAAAAAAAGAAGGAGCTCCTCAATTCGCCTGTATGTTTTTTTTTATGTATATTACGCGGTAACTCCGGCACTTCGACCCCTCCTACGTAAAGAATCGTATGTCGAAATTGCCAAATTTACAGAGGAGCGTTTTAAAGTTCTGAATTCACTGAAATGGGCGTATCACGTGACTTTAGCATTTCTCAGTTTTATTCGGCAAAGCTCGTTACTCACATAGAGTATTATAAAATCCTAGATATCGGTTAGATGATCTATTAGATGATCATTCTTTCAGTCAATTCAGAACTTTAAAACGCTCCCCTGCAAACTTGGCAATTTCAACATACGATACTTTACGTAGGAGGGGTCGTTTTGAGAAAAAGAGATTTTTGTTGGAAAGAGTCCTATTTAATTTGAAGAAAATATTCCACATCCAAGGGTGGCAAACTAGGGAACGAATGGCTTTTGAGGTCGGTTTTTTAGTTCTCTGCACCGAGATTACGTTTGTATGGGTTTTGGCTATTTGGTTTGTATTGCACTTCCACTGTTTTTTTTCTTCCGGGGTCACAGTAAACTCGTGGTAGAGACAAATATATATCGGATGTATTTACATCAGTATGACCAGAAATCAGATATTATCTAGTTTGACCACTTGTCTACGGACAGAATAAACAAATCTCAGATGCATTTAAATCAGTGTGATTAGAAAATCAGTTGTGAGGCCGGGGGTGACTGTAAGGGAAAATTGGAGGCCACTCGTTGGGTGTTTATCCCGTTTCGGTTTGTACAATATGAATTCAGTTTTTGCCTAGGTACCATCGTGCGACTGAGTGTAAACCAATACAAATCAGTTTAAAAATACAAGTGCAGTTTATTATAAACTCAGCAGGTATGCACTTTTCACATTATCAATAAATTGGCGACATGAATCAACATCCATTCATTGGCGATACTTTAGAAAAATATCCCAAGATTTTCTGCATAGAGGTTTTCAGTGTGTTGTAAGTATCTTTTGTTATTGTCTTCTATTATCGTGATGAAATGACGGCGTGACGAACAGAAAAATTGTTAGAAGAAGTGTGACAGTAATTTTTTACGGTTTCCATATTTGCAACGGTTGAATGTTGTAATTAAACTTTGTTTGAATATTGCTTATTTTCATATTTACCATCTTGTATATGCAGGAAATCTGTTGAGAAAGAAAAAAAATACATTCATTTGTTTGCCGCAATGGCACCTCAAAAGAAAAAAAAAGGAAAAGGAAACGAAACAGTATAAAAACAAAACATAATCTAAACATTCAAAAAATTTGTTTTATTCCTTATTTATTTAGGGGTTTCGATAGTTATCGAACATGACGTCAGCCCCATTATAGAAACAATACCTCAAGGAAACAACAAAATGCAGACAGATAAATCAAAATACTATCTAACCAAACATGTAATAAATAATTACGAAACAAAAACACAAACAATACACATAAAAATAGTTTAAATTAAAACACGTACTATTCACACAAACAGTAAAAAGAACACAAGGTATAAAATATGTTGTTCCCAATTTCGTTAACTGCTTGAGAATCCCACAGTTTACAATTTCGTATCTGTACATTGCTTAATGAAACGTGCTGAAAATATACTTCACACCTGAAAGTGTTGCAATATACTAATAGATGCACTCAGCTACTACACGTGTTAAAAACAATCGCGAAATCGATGAGTGAATTAGTAGTACCACGGAAGAAAAAAAAAGCAATGGAAGGGCCATTCATATTTGCATAAAACAAATTTGTACCTTAATAATGGGAAAATAGAGATACATATACTATAGGCGAAAAACATGACGCGTCGCGATGCTTCGACTCTGCGCCTCGATTATTATGAGAACCGGCTGTCACCAAATGTCACACTTACATAATGTAAATGTTAAACACTATGAAACCTTGATTATGGTTAATCATACTTTCTAATATAAAAATATGTAACAAATTCTGTCTGACTAGCACAATAGGGCGCAACTTGCATGGACATGGAACGCATGATTTCTGCGCTAGAATAGCAGTATCTCGCGCTTTATGTCGCTCTCCCTCAATTCGCGCCTTATCGTGCTAGCCCTACTGGACTGTTAATATAGTTTAAACTTTACCCAGTATATATATGTAAATATCATTGAAATTTCAATACATACATTGGAAGTTACAGCGTTTTCATATTATAATAGAAATGTTATTCAGTGCGATCTAACGGCAATAGTTGAAAACCGAACGATTAACAATTATTAACGTGGTATAAGATTTACTTTAACAGTAAATCTATTACGATTAGCAGAAAATGGAATACTTTATTAAAATAAAATAAGACGTAACGATAATATGAAACAGACTATCATTTTTGCACATCCATGTAGTAAAATAAGGCATTTTTCCAGGAATTTCGTGGTTTTGCGCGAAATAGTTGACACGACTAAAAGCGGTTACACACGCGCGATTTTAAGCAACAATGCAAACGCGATGCAAGCGCGCGACTGCATCGATACAGACGCACGATTGCATCGCTACCCTGTCCCAGGTTCGATTCCCGGGCCGGGACAAATATTTGTTGGCCAGAATGATTTAATTAAGATAATATACAGGTAAGGTAAAAAGACAATAAAAACTTAAATACTAGAAAGTCAAAGTAAGATTTTTAAATTATATGAATAAAATTGGGTCTCCGCGGCATGGTGCCCAAGATGCTGGCAGCGTTCTCCCTTTGTCTTGCTATACTAATGCGTTGGGCAACGTAGCTGCCGGTCCTTGGGCTTCCCAGACAGTCTATTAGATTTTTCGATAAAATTGTGCACAGTTGAAGGGCACTGGGACCCCACGGGCTAAGGGTTTCGACTCCAAAGGCTGTAAATAGGTAGTTGGACCCGAGATCCTGGTACTTATTACTTTTTATTATTTCCACCAACTCGTTTGCGGAGCCATGGCATACATTATTTCTCTCGTGAGTTTGGGTGTAATTTGTGATTGTGTATGTGTGTGTCCATGGCACTCGCAACACAGGGTTTCCCTAGTGCGGAGCTATATTGTTATTAATGTTATTGTTTATATCGATGCAGTCGCGCGTTTGCATGGATGCAATTACCTTTAGATCGGTAGAGGTGTAAAAGTGTAAAGTGCCAGAAGCGTGTGTAACCACTCTAAAGCGCACAAAGCGAACACTTTTCGCTTCATAAGTACCTACACTGAAAGCGTGCAAATAGTAAACACATTGGTAGCACCATAACACTTGCGCGGACGCAGCGGATCGCTTATTTTTACGGCCTGAAAGGAGGCCGATGACGTCATCGCCTTTCCATCGTTGTACTTTAAATGATTTATCGCCTAAATGTAATAATGACAGTTTTATGGTTTGCCGTAGTCGCATCACTAATTTAATACTTTTACATAAAAACTTTACAAATTAATGACGTAATGCAGAAATTTCGTAAAGTATAAGCAAGATACAAATATTTTCTATCACAAGTGTTTGCTGAAAAGTACCTTTTTAGAACTTTCAAGTGCGCTGTATAATGTCTTAACCTTTGGCACTAAGTTTTTAGTTCACTGTAGTTTTAAACTTCGTTAATGGCAAGTGTTGAACATCGAGCGGAATTTTTTCCCCTTTTCCCTTGATTATTATTTAATATACCTAAGAAACTTAACTGCCTATATCATAAAAATTTACTTGCTTAGAGCATTTAGCAGGAGTTTGGATAGTGTGCTGAGCAATCATGGGCTGGAAGTTGACATATTCAATTGTAATATTGATGCGGTGAATCGTAAATTCACGGACAATTATATTTAAATTTGTTGAATAATTTGTGAATAATACGTGATTAGCTGGTATTGGGTTGTCATATTCATGTAAGTGCATGTTGTTAAGAAATACTGTTTATTGTTCATTTGTTTAATGCTTGTGTATGATTTGTCTGAAGCTATACGTCGAAGCCTGTGATTGGCTTTATGTTCCTGTATTTATTAAATGTAAGAATCTGTTGGTTTTCCGTGAATAAATAAATAAATAAATTTACTTCCGTTACTAATTTATCGGGCGACATCAAAGAAAGCCATTTATTGTCCTTTGTAGCTTAAAAATCTTATACTGAGTCATTTGTAAAACATTAACAACCTCGTAGAATTATATTATTAACACCATAAACAATAACTTCTGTAAAATCTGCGCAGCGCATCGCATCCTGTATCGCACACATCGAGTATACATATAACCAGAAATAGAGACGAAATACGGGCCATATATTCCTAGTTAAACATTAGCGATACAGCTCTTATAAATATCAACTTTTGCGTTTGCACTGAAATATAGACAGGCCAGCTACTGACCTGTGTGTACGTCTCCGTATACTCCAAAAAATATTCTGTATATATTGTAATAAAGATAATATCTCTAAGAATGCCGTGCTATTCTATTCGGTGGTGTGGGAAAAATTGCAAAATATCTAATTACAAAACAAACAGAATTACATTTCATCGGTCATTAAATATTGAATATGTAATTTTGCAATTTTCGTCCATTATAGCAAAGCTCAAGTTAACCGGTCGATTTGAAGTGAAACAGTTGACGACACCAATTGACGACACCCGTCAATTGTTTCGAACACGGGCTAGCCAATCGGAGCGCAGTTGTCATAGTAATGATATGGCAGAATAGTTTTCAAACAAATTAAATGACATTTCGTCTCTATTTCTATGTCGGTTATATACTCGATGATCGCACATGACAACTAGCATAGTATTATCTCAAAATTGCTTTAACTTATATTAATATTACCTAATTTTAAAGCGACAATGTCGTCCTGTTGCTACGAAATTAAATCCTATACGAATGACACACAAATATCGCGAAATTTTGGAGAAAATTATGAATATCACGCAATTTTGAAATAATACTATGTTAGTTGTTAAGTGCGATATATCGTCGGAATTTTGTGCCTACCCTGGCAATGTAAAGTGTAACTTGTTTATGTCCGACACAGTCACACTTCAAACGTAATGTAACAGAATTCGGTCTAGGTATTGTTCAAGTAATGTGCTTTACAAATCATTAATTAAAAGATTTAATCTTATCCGCCTTTTGTACATTCGAACTAATTACTGTGAAAGGTGAATAAACGAATTAATAAATCCACTTATTTCATTGCTGGCTGAACGAATTCATAATGAAGAGTGAATAGGCCAATTACACTATGTAAAAAATTTTCAAAAAGGGTTTTCTTTATATAATATCAAGTGACGGGACGAAAAAGTCGTGCGCCTGATGGTAAGCTACACGCTTGTCCATAACAGTTGCAGTGCCACTACGCCTGTCACCATGAGACATAAGTTGATAAGTCCCATGTGCCTGTAATTTCACCAGCACCCGTACCCATGAAAACCGGGACGCAGAAATGCTTACATTACTGCTTGGCGGCAGAAACGTGTAAACTACTTCTAGGTTCTGTTTCTAAAGGTTCTGAGCAACAAATATGAAGAAGAAAGTAGCTACACCCCCGAAATTTTGCTATTGTAGCTGTCACAAAGGTATTTACGTGGCTGCATATTTATATAATCTCGCAAAACTTCACATTTATTATCATCAATTAAAATTGTATTTACATGGTGTTATCAGTCATTTCAATTCAATAACGTTTCATGTTTAATTTTTGCCTGAATCTATCAACGATGAGGGTCTCCCGTTCGTGCATAGAATGAGATAGACCCAAGCTCAATTACAAATATATTTCACTGAAAATTTTGCCTAACACTAGTTACGACAGTTGATCACAAGCGTTCTTCTGAAAAGAATTCATTTGAAATTTTAATTGGCACTAATTCCTTTTTCAAATTTTCTATTGAAACATCAAGGTACCTTTCCAAGTGATTGTTGAAGCATATATTTTAAATGAAAATGACATTGACTTACAATTATATGGACGTCGGGTCCGCGCTAAAAAGTGGCCGAACTTATAGGGCGTTGAAATCGTGTACAGAGCGTCATTCACGCTTTAGTCTTCGTTTGTTCGACTGGCAGCGAAGCAAGGAAAATTAGACAGTACTGCGATGACATTACAATTTAAATTCAACGTTTTAGCTTTTTCATATTCCTTTACATGTCACTACGCTTAAATAGGTTGACTTGGGACATATTTTTCGTGGTTTTTGTATTAGACCCGTCGTCCATTTATTAGTAAGTCAATGGAAAATAATAATAGGTTTGTTTATTTATTTATTGCGGAAATCAGACTGCCTACGTCTCGCTAATAAAGGTGTGGGGTATTCGTACATACATATATACATACATACACACATATATA
>NW_020653200.1:509091-546267 GCF_003589595.1 Hyposmocoma kahamanoa
TTATTTCTACCGTTTACCGGACTGTACGTCAACTGTACCCAAAACAAACACAAAGGGATAATAAACACAATTACTTAGGTGGAAATAATACGTAAATTAAAAATAAAAAGCACCTGCAACATAACAGTCTTAAAACAAATTTAATGAGCCTAAACACGCTAGTTCTACAGTACCTAAGTAGTTGAGGAGTGGTGGTTGCAATATCAGTAGGGCTAGCACGATAAGGCGCGACATGCGCGAGAGCAACATAAAGCGCGGGATCTCTATGCGAGACATGCGAAGCCATACGAGGCGTTGCGTTGGCGTTGCGACCCCTGAGCGATGACGCTGCTTTGTACTCACAGACATTATTATATCTAAATGGACGCCGCAAATGTACCTACTTCGCGTGCCCTATGTAAGTTTTAAACGCTTAGTTAGTAGTAGAACGCGCCTGACCGTTATCTTAGTTAAACATCACTCGAAAACTCGAAAATGTCTAGTTGTGTCATGAGAAACTGCAAAAACACCAAAGCTGCGAATATATGAATAAACAAGGACATACCCTTCTACAGTTAAGTAGTTTTGTAATCAGAATATGCATAATTTATTTTAAAATTAATAAATTAATTATTTTCATTTTAAACGAATTTCGAGAAAACGAATGTTCAAACGAGTGTATGCCACATGCATGATACACTTGCGGTTCTTCTTTAATAGGTCATGAATAGCGAGCGATAATTTCGTATAATGTATTCAGTTTCGTGGTACGGCCGCTTCGTCATGTTTTTGATCAAATTTTACGATTAGTGATATTCATTTTATGAAACACAGTTCTCGAATGAAATTCCACTTGTCTCTAGTGGAGTGCAGGGAACAGTGGAAAAAATGTATCAAGTGGTATAGGCTATTGCGGGGTGCGTAATTGGGCGTTACGTTTCGACACAACGTTCATCGTGTGGCCACTTAGTGCGTTGAACTCATAGCGTTGCGACGACGGCGACGTAACGCATCGGCTGGCAGCGCCTATGTGACAAGACTCTTACTGGGACAAGAGCTGATCACCTTTAAACAGCTGAACCGATGTTCATCAAATATAGCTATGAACCATCACGATTTTAAAAAGAAAAGCCCTTTGAAAATCGGTCCAACCATTTGGGAGCTTGTTTTATGTCTACTCTTCACCCTATATTGTTCTGTACTATACGTAGCAAGACGAACACGTGTTATCTATCTATCTTTTAAAGAAAATAAATAAATACATACATTTCGTAGTAAAAGAGCTGTTCCGATTCCTCTTTTCCTTTATGAGCGTTTGAAAATACTTTTTGCTTTACCGTTCTCGTTGCGAACAAGCTATAAATAAATACACAGTAAGAAAATGTATTTATTTCTCGAATCAGTCCACAACAAATAGTAATATCGTAAACAACTTCTACTATCGCTGTTGACTGTTCCAATACGTATGAAACTTTTTTTACTTTACTCTATTTGAGAGGACTTCATGTAACTAAAATAAAAAATGTAATTTGTATTGAATTGATATTCAATAATACAAATATAATTAATACAAAGATCGAACACTCAGAAAAAATTCCAGACGATATGCCAACTAAATTTATAATATGTTTACGTGTTTCAAATGCGTCCCGTGCAAAAATATACATTGTGTATGCAAATTTTTTGCGTGTAATTAAAACTGACGTTTACGGTTTTTCCTTGGATTACATCTTTTTATGTATTTATATAATTTTATGGGCTCATTGTTTTGCAACGCTAGTCTTCACTATCAAATTGCTTTGATTTTATATATAATCAATACTTTTACAGGGTGTATGAGTAAATTGTTCATCTGTAACTCTCGGCGATTATACTCGTAGACAACCAGGCTTAACGAAATAAAACAAATTCTGTATCCGGTTGATACACCCTGATAGCAGTCATAGATATACCAATTTGTTAGCAGTAGAGCTTGTGAAAGACTGCGTTCAGTAAAGCAGTAAGGGCGCGTGTACACGTTAAGAAATTCGACTTATCTTCTACAGAAAATATGAGAATGATCTTGTACACGACAAAAACTTTGTCGGATCTAGCCACGAAAACATGTCGTGTCTATTGCAGACGAGAAAATGATGAGTATGTACACGATACGAATGCTTTCGGACAGACTTGTGAGTTAAAATGTGTCAGTGCATTACGAATCTTCCAGGTAGCTGTCGTTTTACTACGGACTGTGGGAAGATATATGTTGTTGTATATGTTTACTAAGCAACACTCGTCCACGCGCATAAACGTTCTTTTACTGACAATGCATCTCACATACAATAGCGGCAGAGCGCGTCGTGTCGAGGGTAGATAAGATTTTTTCTTGTCCGACGCGACGCGACGCCGAGGCAGTGTACACCAGTTCGTGTACAGAAACAACACGAATTCTTGCATAGACCCGGCGATTTATAACTCTGAATGGCACTTGAACTGCTATGGACAGGCGTGTCGCTTGCCACCAGACTCACGACTTGTTCGTCCCGTTACTTGCTACTACAAAATAATAAATTAAACAAGGTGCAAAAAGATTAGGCAGTAGATTCATTCCAAAGTAAATTACCACTGACTTCCCGTACTAGAAAAAAATATATATTGTGGGTGTCAGGCATCCTCCGTGACAACTTATAACCTTGACAATTTCACATAAATGCTGAAGTTTATTTTATTTTTAAAAACATAATACTTTTTAGTATGTTTATGTGTGTGTGGTGTGTGCGCGCGCGCGTGTGTGTGTGTGTGTGTGTATGGTGTGTGCGCGCGCGTGTGTGTCTGTCTGTGTGTGTGTGTGTGTGTGTGTGTGTGTGTGTGTGTGCGTGCGTGTGTGTGTGTGTGTGTGTGTGTGTGTGTGTGTATTATTGGACTTGGAATGAAATCTCAATTCACGTCTGCGTAATAATATGGTTTCTGTTCATCGTAATTTAAGGTATGATGTAATCAATTACGAAGTTTGATTTTGATTTATATTTGTTTAGGGAAACTATCATAAGTTTTTCGTCTATTTTATTAAACAAATAAGAGCTCACACAATGGTATTGTCTTCTAGCGAAGGAAGAAATCTAGGAATCTTCATTAGGGTGGTGGACAGTGGCGCTGTAAAGGCGCTACTAAATATCATATGCAAAATGGTAGTGGCGCAGCGACAGTGCCACTGCAGCGCTTCTAAGAGCGTCCAATTTGAAGGCGCCATTGATTTTTCTGTTTCGTTATTCGTTTGTCAGAAATACCTAAAAAATCAAAAAGTGACATGTCAATTTCCCAATGCACTGATCGATAGAAAACATAATCCGAATAGGTAACGTAACTCTTACATTTTGAACACACTAATCCAGCAAAAACTTGTGTACAACCTATCAATCAAGTAAGCAATATTCAATTCACATAACTTCTTATATACAAACACGCTGTTAAGTGTTACAACTGCGTTCTCGCGCAGTGAGAGCCTGTGAACCATGTTGATTTCGACTTTCTTCTACCGATGGGGCAATACGATGGAAACTAAGCGTATCTGTGAAAACTCGTTTACATTAACTTAGTGCTTGCGAAAATAGTGCTACAAGGGGAAGATACACTGGAAACAATTATGCGAATACGTTAATTTTTCTATTCGCTGGTTATAGCATTTTCTTACAGGTCAACAAGAAATCCAGTCTTTTAACCGACTTCAAAAAAGGAGGCTCTCAATTCGACTGCATGTTTTTTTTGTATGTATGTTACGCAATAATTCCGGTATTTATGAACCGATTTTCATGATTCTTTTTTTGTTGGAAAGGGGGTACTTCCGTAGTGGTCCCATTTTATTTTGAAGAAAATCATCCACCTCTAAGGGTGGCTGTTCACGCATGAAGATTCATTTTTATAAATAGCGCCTTATAATAAATAACTTTAATTTGGGAGCAATTATTTTATTGGTTGATTTTGTTATTTCTCCAATTCAAGGCGTTTTTCTGCTTCTGAGAACCGATTTTTATTACCTCCAGTGTCAAGTCCTGTATAGTGGCGAACTCGGGGATATTTGAATAAAACTTAGCAAATAGACGTAATTCCACGTACTTTTGAGATCGGTTTTTTTAGTACTCTGTACTGAGATTATTGTAATATCAAGTGATGGGACGAACAAGTTGTGCACCTAATGGTGAGTTACACGCCTGTCCATAACAGTTGCAGTGCCACTCAGAGCTTTCAATCGAAGATCTGAAGGGCACTGCCACGGCGCCAGTCACCCTGAGACATAAGTTTACAAGTCTCACGTGCCTTTATTTCGCGCTTCAAAATCGGAACACAGTAATGCTGACATTATGCTTGGCGATATAACGTACCTGGACGAACTCTTTCACAAGGAGCTCTACTGCTACTACATGCGGTATGGTTACGACATCTCTATACCTAATATTCAACTTTATTTCTTTCTCACTTTGGCCGTTTTCTAACTTATCGGTACTGTAGCGATGCGGTATCGGTACGCTCAGTACTGTAATAGGACGTAGTCGTGAGATTGCGTTGCGAGAGGCACTTTTCAAATATAAGCCAAGATTGTATTCATGAATAAATATTTACTGCGCTTTCAGTTCGAAGCCTGTTCTAGAACAACCAAAATATTCTTTTTTTACAATACTATTTTTTTTTATATAATTCCAAATACAATCCTACATTCATTCAGCCAGCACTAATACAAACGATAATGCCTAGTCTGCATCCCTCCTCCTCACAACTGAATGGGGGGAACATCCCTTGCTAGTGCCCTACCTATGATAGGCAGTGCCGAAAGCTTACCGAGCGCCTATATTTATTTATTTATTAAACTTTATTGACCACAATACAAAGGGCACAAAAGGCGGACTTAATGCTAAAAGCATTCTCTATCAGTCAACCTCTGAGAAAAACGAAATTCACGAACGCGGTAAATAAACAAAATATTACGGTTATATTAAAATAAATGAAACAAATTCATAATTATATATATAACAAACTAACCTAATACCTTACTTAATAATATAATACATACACTTACATACATACAAATATACTATACATATACAAAATACTTACAATAACAGAATATGATGATGATTATTGCTGTGACAAACAATTTAGAAGATGCTCATGAACATTATTTTTAAAAGAAAATATATTAGGAGACCGTCTGATGGCGTCCGGTAAAGCGTTCTAGAGCCGTATCGAGTGGAGAGTAAAAGAATCTGACATGAAGCCAGAATGAAAGAGAGGTACAGAGAGTTATAGTGAATTCATGGAACGAAGTGGGAGGTCATGAGAGTCACAGAGATACTGAAATTTACATTTCAAGTATTCTGGATAGTGGGGATTGAAAAGAACGGAGTACAACGTACAGAGAATTCTTTTCTGTCTGCGTTGACGAATAGGGAGCCATTTAAGTTGAGACCTAAAAGAAGAAACATGATCAAATTTCCGAAGGCAGAAAATGAAACGAATAGCATTATTGAGCAGGCGGTCCAACTTGTCTAATAGATTTTCGTTGAGATCAGGATAACAGACGTCAGCATAATCAATAAGTGGGAATATAAGGGAGGTGACGAGCAGGGTCTTAGTACTAATGGGAAAATGTGCAATGTGCGCTTCTTGGTGCAGTTTGGACAGAAGCGGGAAGGAATCGTTTCCGGTAACCCGAACGCCGTCTCGGTATGTTCGTTCAGGCGCCGCTCGATATTTACCGCGCACGGTCGCGCAGTAAACAAGATGGTGGACGGAGACGTCCATGTCAATTTGGTAATGGAAATTGAAAAGTATCCAGTACTGTAGACAATTATAGAGATAGTATTCAGAGATAAAAATAGCACGCCAAAATGTCTTCACCACTCTAGGATGACATAGTCTCGCGACGTCATAAGCGATACTGCAGAATTTTATACCGAGACGTCCGTATGAAGAAGAAGAAGTATGATGAAGGCGTTACAGTATTGTGCCGGTAACGAGCATAGTGATGTCGCGCCACTACCGCATTGCACTGACAAATCGAAAATGGCCTGACGTCATTCATATTTAATTACTCATTACACGCGGCGGTTGTAGTACTGGTTAATTACATAAGAAAAAAAATATATTTTACATAATGCCCTCGTCACACCCAGCTGGACAATTAGTCCAAGAACTCTCGACGTAATGCATTAAATAACTTTCTTCGTGTAGTTTATAAACATTGAATGTGAGATTATGTTGTTTCTTATTGTTCTGTACTACGAGGGGCAGTCAAAAAGTAATGCCTCCACCCATTGACTTACAAATAAATGGACGACGGGTCTAATACAAAAACCACGAAAAAAATGTCCCAAGTCAACCTATTCGAAATTTAAATTGTTATGTCATCGCAGTACCGCGCTGTCCGTAGAACAAATGAAGACTAAAGCGGAGTGTCGCGCTCTGTATACGATTTTAGCGCCTTACAAGTGCGGACACTTTTTAGCGCGGACCCGACGTCCATATAATTGTAAGTCAATGCCTCCACCGCTCTAACTTTTATTTCTTTCAAATCTACTAAACTGTCTATACATGGAAAGAGATAATCGTATACATTTTTTTAAATATTAGGTTTACGGCTTGGAAATAAATCTATCAAGCGAAATCTTCAACATTTTTTTTTTCATGTCAATTTTCAGTTCGACTGATTAGATCAATAAATTTGAAGCTTTTACGAACCGCCATTGCGTTTCTGGCAAAAGAAGATTGTGCACCTAAGGAAATACATAATCACTTGAAAAATGCTTATGAATAAACATTCTTCAAACAATTATGGATTTCTTTAAGTGCACAGCCTTGTTTTGTCAGAGTTATTTTACATTAGAAATTAATTTACAGGCACTTGGGACTTGTCAACTTATGTCTCAGGGTGATGGGTGCTTCGGCAGTGCCCCTCAGATCTTTCCGATTAAAAGCTCTGAGCGGCACTGTAACTGTTATGGACAGGCGTGTCTTTACCATCAGGCGCACAATTTGTTCGTTTCGTTACTTAGTAACGAAAAAAAATTTAAGAATACGAAATAGCATCCCATCACAATATACTCTCAACGTAGATAGACAGACACACCACACTTCATTTATCTGATTGCGGTCCGTAAATGTAGTTGAAGCCAAAAGGCTGAGAAAAGAAAATCATAATAATTATCATTTTAATTTTCAACCGTTTCTGCTTTGCCATAAAATCTGAAAAATACATGTTGTTTCATTTAGATTTTTGCAATAAAGATGACGTAAGGCTGTACTAAGTCAATTTTAAATTTACTACTTTAATTACTGCCTTATATGTAATTCTTGTTCATTTAAATAATAATAATAATAATAACGCTCACACTCAACATAGCCCCGCACTAGGGAGACCCTGTGTCGCGGGTGCTATGGACACACATATAGACAACCACAAATTACACCCAAACTCACGAGAGAAATAAATGTAGGCCATACAAATATTTCTCCCTGCCCGGGAATCGAATCTGGGACCTCTGCGTGGCAGTCCGGCATGGTAACCGTTCGGCCACTGAGGCAGTTATAATATATAAACGTATAAATATTCCCATTTTATGTTCCACTAAGTGCGCCGTTGTGTGTAGTAAAATAATAATGTAGTACTCAAGTGGCAATATAAAATTTCTATCAAACAGAACACTCAATAAGTACGAACTAATTACTTACACCCATTACAGGCCATAAAGCGGTGCAGTTAAAAGCTTATCTTAACGAAGCATTCCACTACATACCATGCAATCCAGGCCGTTGTTATGATTATTATTGAAGTAATATCTGACGAGCTTATGGACTAGATTTGTTATAACTAGTAATACAAAGATAGAACACAGACAAAAATTCTATCGATTGGGAACAGCGTCTTCTAAACCATGCTAGACTACTTCACGGAACTCCAACTAAACCACGGAACGAACAAGTGGACCTTACGAATTTTTCTATGACTATTTCTCAAAATATTTATACATTTACACGAAAAGGGGCGTGTTCTGTGTAAGTATGTAACGAAATAGCATTTATCTAATAAATAGTTGGCATTTTAAAATCGCACAATCGGCCAATTGACCCAAACTACAATTTTATTTTTAGGAATGACTCCAAAACCAAACTGAATTGATGAACGATGAAGATAATATCTACCTTTAGATTTTTAAATACCAATATAATTTTGTGATTTAAGTAAGAAACCAAACTGTATTTTCAAAAATAATATTAGTTTTAAGAAAAAATATATTTCAATATTATTTATTATTTGCTTTTTGCCATATTAATTTATTTATTGCCTACTATTACTTAATGCCATAGTGATTAAATCAATTATATTTTGCCAATGTACAATAAGTTTAATGTAATTTTTCTTTTTGTACTATTTTGTAACATGCTTTTCGTTACGTACAATTATTTTGAGAAATAGTCCTATGTGCTTGTTGCAGATCTCTGTTTTTTGATATTTTGTCCCGTAGCGCCATCTGTGAGAAATCTATTTCTTCACTCAGCCAGGTTCAGCTGACCAGAGATGTCGCTATAATAACTGTAATTAAATTTATTGAATGCCCAAGATGTTTCGCCGCGATGGCATTCATTTAAATTTTTTTTTGGAAATTACTCCACTAGTTAATTAAACTTAATTATGGACTTGAGTTTAAACTTATCCTGGACATGCATCATAATTTATATATGATTTTAACCGACTCCAAAAAAGGAGGGGGTTCTCAATTCGTATATAAAATACTATATATAATTTGTGAACCGATTTTGATGATTCTTTTTTGATGCAAAGAGCATACCTCAGAAGCAGTGTCATTTAAATTTGAAGAAAATATTCCACACCTAAGGGCGGCAAACTAGGGATTGAATGACTTTTGAGGTCGGGTTTTTAGTACTCTGAGATTACAAAATCTTAGCGTCTTGGAAAATTATGGCTTTTGAAGGGAAGGCTAGTCTGGGACGTAAAAAGCCCAAAACGTTTGTTTTTGATATCTGGTTTTTAACATAGATTAATGTCGCCTGTTTAACATTAGGTTGTTGTACTACTATTCAGCTGTACACACACTGCATTGTCATAATTGTCAACCTATATACGTTCGATTGTTGAACACGGATCCCACTGGAGTAGTAACGCTGGCACTTCACTTTGTTTCACGCATACCATGATGAACAATTGGTAGCAGTAGCACTCCTTATGAAAGAGTCCGTCCAGGGAATTACTACCACCTTACCTATTTCTGCCGCCAAGCAGTAATGTCAGCATTACTGTGTTCCGGTTTTGAAGGTGCTGTAGATGTTACAGGCACATGGGACTTGTCTGTCTCAAGATGACTGACGCCGTGGCAGTACCTATGAGTAGCACTGCAACAGTCATGTAGCTTGCCACCATACTCACGCATGTTCGTCCCGTCACATAGTGTCAAAAAAAGTAGGTCACTGCGTCCCGACATAACCCCTAAATATAACTCTAATTTAGCCACTGTAAGGAAACTGTACATCACTCAAACTATAATCCAACATTTTTTTTAGGAATGACATTATGGTACAAGTACCTAAAGTAAGTACAACATTTGTAAACTGACAATTCAACAAGCGATCGGCCCGTTTGTATAATTTAATTAATAAGGAATTATTATATTTCGCCAAAAGTTATAGAGACTGCTAGAAACTTATATCAAAATGGGTACAGTCCAAATCGTACGAGGAAACTGGAGATCTACTGGAACACTTGCTTTAAAAAACACTACTCTCGTCGTCTATGGCAACAGCAACACACACATTCTAAGATTCAAATTAAATTTGAAATTTAAAGTTAAGAATGACTTCTTTTGGGATTGTTTGGATATGTAAAAATTTAAATTAAACACCAAATTATAAGTTAAAAATTATGTGCATTTTTAGGTATGGAAGAGCGGTGCCTCCTGACATAGGCTTGATAAGCTTAATAGGAGGTACTATAGCATAGGAACGTACGCTTGGGCTTGCGTAGCGAGAAGTACTTTATAAATATAAGCGACGATTATATCATAATTATAACTTTATACGTGTATTTAATTTCGAAGCAATGTCCAGAACCCCTAGATGTCTGTTTGATATCAACACTCTATTATTCTTACAATTCTAAATACAAAACCGAAGCTGCCTGCTACAGTACCATCCACTGTAAAGAGGGAGCATAAAAAAAAAGTTTTGACGTTGGGTCCGCCCAAATTTGTGAAACAAATATATGCATGAAGTTCGCGTGACATGCGACAGGAGATGTTGAATTTTGCGCATTAAAAGTACCAAATTCGTTTTAGCGGAATAACTCTAAAAAAAATCCGTAGTGACAGTTGTTGATCATGCATAAATATGATTAATTATCTAATTTATGTCCTATAAAACTGTAGCATTTCGAGGATAAATCGAAAAAACGTGAAAATTAGAGGTCATTTCGTGATTTTTATCTATCGAGGAAACTTTATTGTTTTATGTTTCTGATTAATGTCTATGCTTGAATATATCGTGTAGTTACTCATACAATATTTTATTTTTAACTTTAAAGTGGATATACCCCTCTAAAATCAAATCGAAGATTAGGAATTTTTCCTCTGCTCCCTCTATAAAGTTATTTTATATTTTATAGCTAGTTATTAAAGTTTATTTATTTATTTATATAACCCAACTATGTTATCACTGCATTTATACTAGCTATGCGCTAACACTAATTATAAAATAACCACATAGCTCATTGCTTATGTGAAAGCGTACTTGCACTTTCTACATTGACAATCGTCGCTTAGATGGTTCCCACAGATGATGAAAGAGTTAATTATTTATTCCGCGTGCCGCCAGTCACACCAATGCGTAACGACTACGTAACAAATATTAGACAATATATATTCACTATGGTTGGGATAATTCGCAACCTCGGATGTAATAAAGCCACATCTGCAAAACAACTTTTCAGGGGACAGGCTTAAAGATTCTACGAACGAAATTAGTTGGTAACTTAATATTATATTTAATATTATTATAATTAAATTATAGTTATAATTATTTAAGCATATTATTAATTAATATCCAAAAGAAAGATAGAAGAAAGATAGATAAAGAAAAATTGAATTGAAAATCCTTTCTATAAAGTTAATAAAATATTATGACCTTATGCTTTCTCAAAATGCTGATTATTTTATTTCATTTAATGTATCTATTAATAATTTATTAAGCGTTAATTTCATAACAACATATTTATATTAAATTTATATTTAATTGAGTGTGTATATGCAAATCTTTGAATTTTGCTATGTACTCGTAAAACATTGTGTTAATAGTGAATGACTAGCATAATGTGTTTTGTATTGTTGACGTGGCTTGACTTATATACAAATATACTTAAACATTTTTTTGGGAGTGCAACCGCTACAGAGTTACACAACAGTGGAACAGCGTCCAAATTAACAAAACAATGCGTGAAGGCATGCCACGCCACTGTTGTGCCGTGACGTACCGTGTTATGTTGATCATATCTGCAGCTGCCGTTTAATTGCCAGGAAGTGTTTGGCAGTCATTGTCTATCACCCTTGGGGCACGGACACGCGATTTAGGCATATTTTTCAACCTGTAATAATGCAGGATTAGAAATTACCAAGATATTTATTTTCTTTCATAATTATTGTAATGATAATTATCAAAGCTAATTAATTATCTTTTATAAATAATTTAAGATGATAGTTATCCGATCTATATGCGCTGATATTCTTGCTGATTCATAATTTTATCTCTTTAATTTTCGATTAAAAATGACAAATAATAAGAAAACTAAATAAACTCGAAGAAAAATCTTCAGAAAAAATATTTGGTTTGTAACTGTTCGAGATTGACAATTGACACGTTTTGCATGTTTCCGATACAAACACGTGGTATATTTCGTCAAGATAATTATTGTAGTGATTATAATAATTATTATCAATGATAAATTATCACTTATAACCCTGTAATTGCATGATATAGAACCATACCAGTCAACTGGTTTTAAACTAGACAATTCACTGCACTGTGACTACCAGATAAACGGAGACATCTCTTGAGCACTAACCAAAACACCGTGACCAGAATTAATATCGTACCGTTCATTTCTGTTACGGATGTCATAATCTATAACGCCCTTTGTGGCAAGCGCTGGGACACAGAGATCTTAGCTTGTGACTAGCATCTTGATAATAGGCAACTTAAGACGCGATCTACTCATACAAAATGGCGCGGACAATCGCACATTTGCATGGGACCACATCTTATATCGCGAAATTCATTATTTTTAACAACCTGTTTTTTTCGCCCTATAAAAATGATGTAGTCATTTGTTGAACTTCTTTAGTTTATTTGTGATTATGAAACACAAATATTAAATACAAACCTATTATTCACTAACTAGCCAGCGCCACTAATAGGTACTCCGGAATGAGAGAGACTTTCAAAACTACATAGCGTTTAGGATTCAATGGGCAAAAACATATCCCTTCGCCGAATGTGTTCCCTTCTAACAAGTCTCCAGTAGCGTCCTGATAAGAGATCCGTGGCTTCTTGATTGCTCCATAAGGTCGCTAATTAGCTTATAGCACGAAGGGCTTAGAGCCTTGATATTTATGATTATTTGTTCAGCATATTGCATTATTATTTATTTCACTGATAAAAACCTTTATTTACAGATGAAGGAGTCACAAAAACATTCACATGCGCACGTCCACTAGTCGGGCAACATGTTTTCCTGCAGCTAGTCGGCGTGGAAGGATCGCTCTCACTTTGTGAAGTTGAAGTCTTCACCACGGAAGGTATTCCCGGTCGCCTTTCATTTGTTTCAATTCAGACTTTACGTCTATTGCACATTTTTGCGAATTGTATGTATAAATTGTAGAGTTCTCGAACGATCGATGCGCGCCACCCGGGGCCCCAGCGGAAATCGAGCTGGCAGCCTTCTCCAGAAGCTGCTACGAGTTCAATGTTAACAAGGGTGCTTCTTTCGAAGATGCCCGCAGACAGTGCAAAGCGCACGGTGGGGACCTTATTCATGGCTTCCAGGTAAGCATCGAATGCCTTCTCCGTAATAGCCTTAAATGAAAATAACACTTTGACGTGAAGAATTGAACTTATATATTCCAACCAATCAATTATTTAAACCGATTTGATATACGTACGAAGCATGACTGTAATCTACCGATTTCAGTATTTTTTTTATTGTTTCCTATTGAGATCTAGTACGACAAATTGTCAAATTATTAGTTTCGACCGCGTAACATTAATCTTCGAAGATCTGTCAAAGTCAGCCTTTTCCACAATATGGTAGCAAGTTTTACTTCCATTTTGTCAATGTAAATTTAGAGAAAACAATTGAAAATGGTTAGAGAAAATGAAATCTTTTGAATACAATAGAGAACAGAAGCGGAAAATGTTTGAACATTGCGTAATGTTGTTACGTAATGACAAAATTTTAACAATTGTAATTGAGGGGAAGATACAAGGGAAAAGAAAGAGAACAAATAAAGAAGACGATCAAAGTGAAGAGCTACAGACAGGTCAAGGAGCTGACTATGAAGCAGGGCTGTTGCAAATATCAGCATCTGCATTCATCGACGTTGATATTCACGGCGGATGTTTGAGTGGTGACGTGACCTAAAAGGCGCGCTGGAATAATTTACAAACTTTCCAGATTCAGACTGTAAGCCGAAAAAGCATCTCAGCTGAATGAATGAATGAATGATATATTCTTTATTGAACATAAAATTACAGTTAAAATACTATGCAGAAACTTAGGTATAAAAATAGTAAGACGATGTGCAAAATTTGGGACGTGCAAAAGGGGCAACCAAAGAATATCATTATAAGTACGCTACATAATAATTATTAATAAACTCATATACATAGATAGAAATATCCATACAAATATTATTAATACATAACAATACATAAATCATAATATTAAATCCTTATATGCTTTAAATGGAAAAATAAAATTGAAATAATAAGTATAGGAAATAAAAAAAGGATAGCGGACAAAACTTAGGAGTTGAGGAAGAGATCCTTGACACGTCGTTTGAAGGAATCATAACAAGGGGAACTTTGAATAGATTCGGGGAGAGAATTCTACAGTCTTATCGCAGACACAGTAAAAGAGTTGGAATAAAAATTAGAGGTATGTTTAGTAAGAGAGTATCACAGACGCGAAGGGGATGACAGAGTGTAGAAGAGTGGAAAATAAAGTGATCTTTGAGATAAGAAGGCGTAAAGGGTACAAAATAAAATTGAGTAAAGAATGGAAAGAATATGAAGATCTCTACACTGCACGCTGGTGGAAGGGTAGCCATTTAAGTTGTGCACGAAGTTGGGAGACATGGTCAAATTTACGAAGTCCGAAGATCAATCTCCTATACATATTTTGGAGCTGTTCCAATTTATTGAGCAGGGTGACTGACAAATCCGGGTAGCAAACATCTGTGTAGTCCAGTATCGGATGGAGAATGCTTTGGGCCAAAGTAATTTTAGTTTTATTGGGCAAAAAGTTTTTAAGCCTTCTCAGGGAAAAATGCGCACCAAACACCTTCCTGCTAACCTCAGCAACGTGCGGCTTCCAAGTGAGACATTTATCGAAAATTAATCCCAAATTCCTTACTGTGTCCAAAATATAACTGCTGTTGTTTTAAAAATATAACTTGATAAAATTTTAGAACGATTAATCTAGGCAGATTGATTGTTTCGTGCAAATCGTTATTTTTGTTAATAAATGTCACAAAATCATTGAGATAATATTTTGTTACAATATCAAAGAAAATAGAAAGCTGTTTCAAGTAGATAGATTCAGTGAGGGTATACATTTTTCGCGTTTTTTTTAAATAAATATGCATCAGCTTCCGCTCATGTGTAAAAACTATATCAGCAACAACCCTGCTATGAAGTGTGAGGAGTAGAGGATACCAATATGAGCCTGGCTCTTAAATGAGGTGACGAGATAGCTAAATCTCTATCTTACTCTACCTTTTTTTTTACACTGGTATTTAATTTTTCCTTCTATTCAAGCGAAGACCTTGTGCCGACCTGGTAATCGTTCTCGCCACTGTGCTATTACTGTATACACATCTCAATTAGCATTGATAAGTATCGACCCTGTCATCTATTGTGTCGTTGATACTCTCCCACTATTCAAATAGCGCATTATACATTGTAATTAGAGAAAACGATAATTTCCATACCTTGAGAATCTTTTAGATATCTTTTGCCGGTGCCGACGCCAACGCCTTTTGTTTTCGAGGCGATATATGCAAGAATATCTTTATTCTTGCATACATCCATGTATATGCCAACACAAAAATAAACAGTTCTTCAATGACGAACACCCGCGTCACCGCGCACCGGACGACCCTCTGTGGTTAGACTCCCACCAGGTGGACCGACGATCTGATAAAGGTCGCGGGAAGCCGATGGATGCGGGCAGCGCAGGACCGATCGTCGTGGAGATCGTTGGGGGAGGCCTATGCCCAGCAGTGGGCGTCGTTTGGCTGAATAATGATAATGATGATTAGCAAAGTGATTATTAACAAAAAATCAATCTGCATGAAGCTTCGTCAACATTCTATAACACATATCTTTTAAATTAGTTCAATGAGATTTTCAATGAACCATTTATGTTTGATCTGTTAGCCATTCTTGCTCAGCTCCGTAGAAAGGTTATTATTGTAAATATCCATCAAAGGGAAAGTTGTAGACCACACATTATTAAAGGGAACATGCTAACCCTTCCGTCCCTTTATATCATGGAAGTAGCATTATTTGTCCGTAAGCAACCAACATATTTTGAATTTAATAAAAATCACTGTTGCCAGTATGACCTGTATTTTTTTTTGTCGCTGGGAAGTGCATTACGCATACCACTCGGTGCGGGGGAGCAGGAGACGTGTAACCTACATTTTATTAGAAATATACAGAAACAGTCCATTGTAGAAATCTATTTTAATTTATAATAAAATTTCATTGTTAATCAAAAACAAAATGACAGTAACACATTTAAAAATAAACAATTTCTCACAAAAAATCATACTATTCTATAAATGAATTTTTAACTGAAAAATAAATCACAACTCATGAAAAGCTCACGTTGATCTCATTTATGAATTAAGTATAATGTCTAATAATGTAATAACTAGTTTTTAAGTCTCTTTGTTGCACGCTAACCGGATCATGTACTATACTAAATTTATTTTACTGCAATAGGGAATTAAAAAAGAGAATAATTTAATCAAGTCTCCAAAAACAACTATTGCCAAAGGAAATGTAATCAGTATACGATCCAGTGCCTGTAACTGACACCATTAAATGTAATATGGGATCCGATGTCTTTCAATAAATTACGTAAGAGTTATTTCTGTATGATATCAAGTGACGGGACGAACAAGGACGCGCATCTAGTGGTAAGCGACACGCCCGTCCATAACAGTTGCAGTGCCACTCAGAGCTTTGAATCGCAAAGATCAGAGAAGCACTGACATTGCGCTCGTCACCACGAGACATAAGTTAACAAGTCCTATGAACCTTTAATTTGACCAGCACTAGGTAAGGTTGTGCTCAGGTATCCTCCATTGTACTGTAGGCTTAGTTATATTATATATCTCTTCCATTCCCTCAGAGATTTTTCAAAAATAAAATATAAAAACTTTTCACATCAGAATTTTCATGTAAGGCGATCGTATCCCACTTGTTAGGCGAACTCCACCATTTGTAACCTGGGGACGTAGCTTAGGATGCGTAGCGAGAAGTACTTTATAAATATAAACTGGGATAATCTTCATAATTAGTTATTTATCGTATTTTTCATATTTTCACTTATAGAGGCTACTTTTACATCTGCCAAGATGTTCTTCTTTTTCTATCCCATTGACTTACAATTATATGGACGTCGGGTCCGCGCTAAAAAGTGTCCGAACTTATAGGGCGTTAAAATCGTATACAGAGCGTCATTCACGCTTTAGTCTTCGTTTGTTCGACTAACAGCGAAGCAAGCAAAATTAGACAATACTGCGATGACATTACAATTTCAATTCAACGTTTTAGCTTTTTCATATTCCTTTACATGTCACTACGTTTAAATAGATTGACTTGGGTTTTTTTTCGTGGTTTTTGTATTAGACCCGTCGTCCATTTATTTGTAAGTCAATGTTCTATCCTATTTTTTTAAACACATTCTAAATACAAAACTATATTCACTCAGCCAGTAGTTCTACTCATAGAGTAGAACCTAGACTACAGTACTGTGATCTGTTTCAGGGAGCGACATCGAGTTTTCTAATCCAAGAGCTAGACCGCCGCAAGTCACAGCTGAAGACTCAACTCGTGTGGATTGGAGCGCAGAAGGAGCCGGGGCTCACATCTAGGACTTGGAAATGGGTTGATGGTAAGGCAGTTCACATATAAAAATTTTATTAAATTTAAATGATCATTTCAAATTTACAAAAGCAGCAGGGAAAATCATCTACACGGTTATCTTTTTTACCTACTTCTCTGAGACATAAAGTAAATTAAATCAATGGATATTTTAATCTGCTCTGAGCTACGCAAAAAATGTTTGATTTGTATAAATTAGCTTTCATAGTTCGTGTTGGGCTTTAAAACTAAGACAAATAAGCATTAACAATAAAATTTAGATATTTTTTATAATTCGATTTACTAAAATACTCTTTTTTATTTACTAAAATATTTGTGTATTAATATTATATTAATTATAATTTGACCTGAAACCATGTTCGGAAACGCAAGCAAAATCTGTGACTCGTTGGCCGCTGCCGCAGCACTCTCGTGCTACCATTTCATATACTAACCTAAACTACTGAATGGAGGACGCAACCAAGATTTGACCTATATGAAAAAACAGGATGAAATACTATTTTTGAATATCAAATATTAATTTAGTGTGCTTAAACATAATGATAGTGTTACCCTGAATGCAGTCCATTTATAATATAATATATTTATAGTTCATTTATAACTATTAATATATATACATCACACTTAAAAAAATATCGTTTATTTAAAAAAGTGCACACTTACAATCGATTACATTTTTGACGATCAAATAATATTATTTCTTTTATAATATTCCTAGAATACTGGTTAGTGATCATTGTCAATCAGCAATGTAGATATAGATTTAAGTAATATAATAATACAAGCAGATGTCATCTGCCCAGTTCCTGGGATTTATGCCCCTCATAAAAAGATTTGGAATAATAATTGTATTATACGAACAGTTTCTTATTCTGAATCGTCTTTCAGGTGACGTGGTATCGCGCCCGGCATGGGGCAAAGATCAGCCGAACAACTACAATAGTGAACAGAACTGCGTTGTGCTCGATGGGGGAAGATCTTGGCTGTGGAACGATGTGGGCTGCAACCTTGACTACCTGCACTGGATCTGCCAGTACCGTGAGTGTCATCTATAGGTACATATCAGGTTTTTATTGAACTGCACAAGCGAATGTTGCAGATGCGGCTGTTGTGTCAATTTCAACTATGACATTATTGTTTTAGAGTTGGTGTAAGGACCTGCAAATGAACCTTTGTGGTGTAATCTGTGTAGACCGCTCCCAACCAGTTAGTGATTTTAAAATAGTAACCTTTATATTGATATTGAAACAATTTAACCTTGATATTGAAACTAGCTTATGCCCGCGATTTCGTCTACTGTACTATACTAATTTTCATAGTTTTATTGTTCCTCCTACAAAGTTTCATCCCCGATTTCACCTTTTTTAAGATTTATTTTTTGACAAAATGTAGACAATGCATTTTTCCTAGATCCCGTCTATCTGTATATCAAAATTCATCGAAATTAGTACAGCGAGTTAGGCTGAAAAGTTACTTTTGCATTTTTATCATTAGTTTGGCTAAATAAGAATTAGACGCAACGTAGCAACTAAATTAACATTTTTAACATCGACTTAGCTTAGCTCACCTTCGACGAGGGCAGTGGCAGTGCCCCTCGGATCTTTGGGATTTAAAGCTCTGAGTGGCACTGCAACTGTTATGGACAGGCGTGTCGCTTACCATCAGGCGCTGGACTTGTTCGTCCCGTCACTTGATATTGTAAAAAAAATACGTTTACTTTGCTTAATCTACTCAATGTATTAGACACGAATGTTATTGTTTTTCCAATCTGACGAGGTAAGATATAAATAACATGCTACATGTTTTAGTTCTGCAATAAGGACATTTTGCTTTAAAGTGCGAATCAATCAAACCGTTCATTACGAATATACACCAAATTCCAACATAATTTAATCATATAATGATTACTTTTAAGAGAAATAGTTTATTAAGTTGACGAGAATGTGTATAATAATGGGTAACCTATCACAAAGTCGAAAATATTTTGTCCGAAATAACGTTTGTTCGAACTTTCATTACACCAAAAACCGAATTATAACGAAATATATCATATTATATATATTATATAATATGATATATTTCGTTATAATTCGGTTATATAGTATATTATAGTTCTTTCTGGATATGTTGAATGTTTATCGCAAAGACACGATTACATTCGGTTAGGTTTAAAAGAAAAAACATTTTCCTCTCAAAACTACTTCCGAGGTTATGAAATTTCGACCTAACGTTATTTCTGGAAAATGTCTTTTCGAGCTAATGATAAGTAACCGTAATATCTTCTTTCACCGTATAGCTCTTTTCTTAAACTTTAAAGAAGTCCGTGTAGCAATATTTACACAATGGTACTGAGTACCTCAGCAAGACAGTCCATAAGGACTAAAACGATATGTGGTGGCGCAGCCAAAGTTTCTATAAGAGACTTTAATATCGACAACAGTTATTACCGTTACGCGTGAAGCAGGCTTACACTGGAGCAACATCACTCTAAGCTTGTCGGTTGTTTGCTTGCAGGGTCTTAAATATTAAAACAATAGCTTAACGACGAAACTGTCTGATGAAAACTGATCCAGTACTTTTTATAGGTATCTGCATCTTTGCGTAGCTTCCATTTATGGCGGGGAAATGTGACAAAAGATCAGTGTGATGTAGGTCAGCGGACTGACATGAGCTGCGCCGTCTCTTTGCATCTTATCTTTAACATTATATTAATAGAATAATATCGTAAAGTAGGTTAAATGCAGAATAGAAAGTATTTTATAACAGAGATTTAAACTATCAATAGGACTAGCTTGCCCATGGTTTCACTTCGACACAGGTCGCTTAATAAAGTTACCCTTATATTTAATTGTGTCTACTCACGTTAAATTGTCCAAACCGGGATGTTTTTCAGTAACAATACCAAAAAGCCACCTGCCAGGTGGGAGGTCGTCTTCTTTGACAAGCACAATACTTCCAACTTCAGGTTCTGGGATTTGGTCTGACCATTTATATCTGTGCTGCAGCTGCGTCAAATATTCATGAGACCATCTACGCCAAAAATCCTGGACCATATGTCGAGTAAGAGATTTTTTGAGATTGCTAATGTTGGCATGTTCATAATTAATGTCGGGTACGAGCACTAATGGCTCTCCTACTAGGAAATGTCCGGGTGTTAAAGGATTTGGATCGCCTGGATTATTAGATAACTGAGAAATAGACCTTGAATTTAAGCATGCCTCAATTTGTGACAAGGTTGTTGTCATTTCTTCAAATGTGAGGGTGCTATTGTCTATGACCCGCTTGAGATGGTGCTTGGTTGACTTCACGCCCGCTTCCCACAATCCTCCAAATTTTGGAGAATGGGGGGGGGGGGATGAAGTGCCAATTAGTGCCATTTGAAGACATCCAATCCGCGATTTCAGCCACAACACTAGACCTTTCCGCATCCAACCATCCAACAGTTTCTTTAATTCCCTAACGCTTCCCACAAAGGTAGTGCCATTATCACTCCACAAATCTGCAACATGACCCCTTCGTGCAACAAACCTTTTAAATGCAGCCAAAAAGGTTTGTGCAGTCATATCACTGACCATTTCGAGGTGTATGGCTTTTGTGGCCATACACACAAACAGGCATATATAGCCCTTTGTGGAGTGATAACCGCGACCCTTTGAAAGGCGCACGCTGATTGGGCCAGCATAGTCTACGCCACATCTGTGGAAAGGTCTATGTGCGGTCACCCTTGATATGGGCAACTGTCCCATCATTTGTTGGCTCGTTTGAGCATAGTGGTGGACGCAAGTCACACATTTGTGCACAAACCGACGAACGAGACTCTTTGCACTAATAATCCAATACGGGTTTCTCAAATAGTGAAGCATTAATTGAGGTCCTCCATGGAACGTAGTCCTATGTGCTTCGTCAATCACTAATTGTGCCAAGATCTTCGAGACAGATTCTAGTACACAAGTTTTATTAGCAAGCTTTCATGATAGTCTTTGTAACTCTTGATATCCGTAATTTATCAAATTGTTTAGAAAATGTTCTCCTACCCAATAGCAGTTCAAACGCGGATATTGACAAATACATCATAACAGGCTATTTTAACCTGCCCTTTATTCAATGGGAAAACGGTGAGTGCATACTCACCGTTTTTCTTGTCAAAAGGGTGAATCATTGGAACTCCGAGAATTGAGTTGAAGCTTAGTTAATACCTTTACATTACACGGTCTTATACAATAATTTTAGAAACTCGAGTGATAATGTCCTCGACTTAGTTTTTGATAATTTCAGTATCGAAGTAAATATTGTTGAGCATCCTTTATCCAAAGTGGACATTTAATCATCCACCATTGCATATATGCGCCTCTGATATTACTATTCCACCTTTTATTAATGTCATGATAACTAAGATCTTATATCACAAGATAAACTACAACAGAATTAACGAAATACTATGTGATACTGATTGGCATACTGAAATAGATAATAGGAATGTCAATGATGCTTTCGAATTCTTTTACGAAACACTTTATGAATGTATACACAAAAACATTCTTACAAAAATTGTTAAAAGTAGAAAAAAAGCATACCCCTCTTGGTACTCTAAGAGCCTGGTCAATATTATACGGGAAAAATACAAAGCGCAAAAAATGTGGAAAAAATATGGTAATAGACGAGATTATGAAGAATTTTCATTGCTTAGAGTACATGCTGCATGTTATAGTAATTTCATCTTCACGGTTCAGAACTCAATTAGGAAAGATCCCAAAAGGTTTGGCCCTTTGTGAAATCCAGGAGGGGGTGTAATAGTTATTCTCAATCTTTCACCTACGATAATAAGATTCTGCACGAAGGTCCAGATATAGCTAACTATAGCTAACGCTTTTAATAGATATTTTCACAGCACGTTCAGCAGTTCAATCAATAACTATTGCCCTAAAGAGCTATTACCACCTCAAAACTTGAGTGCTGGTAGTATAACTGCACTGCTTGTGGAAGAAATGCAACAGTTTAAATTATTGCGTAATATTGACCCTAACAAAGGCGCTGGGGTTGACAATATACCTCCAATCTTTGCAAATGTCCCAAGTCTTTGACACGCTCTTTGACTTTGATTATTAATAAATCTATAAGTGAAGGTGTTTTTCCTGACAAATGGAAAGTGGCAAGAATTGTTCCAGTTTACAAAAAAGGCCTCTCGACCAAAATAGAAACTTATAGATCAATATCTATTCTAAACGTCTTTACTAAAATCTTTGAAAAACTTGTGTACAGCGCTATCTATCCACGGATTGCCCATAGCGTTCCTCACGAACAGCGTGGCTTCTTGAAAGGTAGATGTACAATCACGAACTTGACTCTATTTTCCAAATTTGTAAGAAGGAGTATGGAGTCCAGAAGTCAGATCGATGTGGTATATATAGACTTCAAGGAAGCATTCGATCGGGTTGATCATTATATCCTTTTATCAAAACTCCACGTCCTGGGGATACATGGGAGTCTTTTGCGGTGGGTGAAGTCCTATGTCACCAATAGACCTCAAATGGTTGTCATCGGCGGCTACAGATCGGACTATGTAAATATACCCTCTGGTATGCCCCAGGTACCGGTCCTGGGTCCATTATTCTGTAATACCTTTTTATATGACATATATACTTGCATAACGCACTCAACATTTCTTATATACGCCGATGATACAAAAATATATCGCGCAATAAAATCTGGAAATGACACCATGTATCTCCGAACGATATTAATTGTTTAGTCGAATTTTATAAGAAAACCCGTATAACAGTTAATTTCAATAAATGTCAAGTAATATCTTTCAGTCATAGCCCTTGTCCTATAAAGCACATATATACTATGAATGGTGCTCAGTTGAGTGGAATGGAACTTGTCCGTGACCTAGGTGTTCATTTAGATCACAAATTATATTTTAGTCATCATATTGACACCATAACTAGTAAAGCTAATATATCCCTCGGTTTCGTGATAAGAATGTGCTCCTCATTTCGCGATCATTTCTTAATTTCAAAACTTTTAAGTCATTTTCATCTTACGATGACATCTTTAAGAACAATAATGTACTACAGTTAGAACAACGGCGAATTCTTCTGGATATATTGTATATGTACGATATTTTAAACTCAAATATTGATTGCCCTGAAGTAATAGGTAGCCTGTGACTTAATACTCCGAAAAGGCGTACACGACATACTCGACTTGAACACGTGCTAACTATGGAAAAAATTAAACTCTATCACGCATAGGGTACACTTACAATACAAATTTTGTAGACTTGACCCTTTCAAATTAAATAAGACCAGTTATAAATTTATCTTAATTAAGAAATTAGAGGACAATCAACACATCATCACATCACATCAATCACACAAACACACAAACACGCACACAGCACCATTGTCACTGACTTCCCTATTTAATTCGACAAACCAGCTAACTATACACTATACTACTACTTAAATTTAAAACACCTATTTGTTTTTTCTTAGTGGATACATACAATTGCTACTTTTTTATGTTTAAATTCTTTTTACCGACTACCTTCTAAATAACACGGGGCGATCTGTTATTGGCCTTACAAACAAATTTAATTTATTTTGTTAAATATTATTGCAGAAACGCCGTTGATTGTGTGAAATAAATAAATAAATAAATAAAGTTGGTTTTGAATATTCGAATAACCGATCCATGCATAAGTTTGTTTGTTGGACCAGTGGTCCATTAATCTATGCCAGAATTCCTCTGGGATCCGTATCAAAAATCAAAAATCTGAAAAGCAAGGTTTTAGGTAATCAAGAACACATGTTTAAATAGCACAGATATAGACATATTTTAAAAAGACATGGTAGATAATAATTAATTGGAAGTAAGGAGCAAAACATGTTCCCTATACAAATGGGGCAGTTCTTAACCTGTACGTGCTTGAATATCTGAGCTTTAAAAGTCGGGCTGCGGAGAGACGGCATATGCTACAAGTTCCCGTGACTCGTACAAATATTTTGAAGGTTGCTCCTTTAACAATAGCAGTAAATAATATAATTAATAGCGGTTTTGTAGAGATCGACGTACATGCATGCTCATTGTCGGAAATCGCGGAGGTGACTTTGCAGTCTTTTAGAGATGTCTTTGTAGAAGTTAAGTACCAAGTTCTTAATTTTTCGCGATTGCTTTGGAAATTAAACCTTTTTTTCGGATCTAAATCGCATATATTTGTCATGGGACCTGTAAAGAGCCCGAAACAATTTAGATCCGGACAAAACGGAAACAAGAGTTTAGATCCGAAAAAACCTTCCAATTCCAAGAATTTTAGTTATTGTATTAAATTTTAAATATTCTTTCAAATTTTGCAAAAAATATTGTGTTACAGATATAAATTTTATGACCAAACTCTGTAATAAAGAATTCGCCGAAACTCAATTTCAGTAGAAAAGTCATCAATTCGACGACACAAAAATGTTCAAAGTAATTTTATACCAAAATATTGACTAGAAAATCTTTGGACTGTGACAAAAACCGTTGCCCAATATCCACTATATAGAGCAACAGTTTTTATCAAAGAGAAAATATGCTACATCAAAATAATAAATAAAAAACAAGCTATCAAATTTTGATTTCGTAGGCTACCGATAAAGCCATGTAGAGAGAAAATTGATGTCCATTTTCAAATCAAAGTCATTACTCTACAAGCATAGTTTAAGAACTTTTTTATTTAAATAAGAACTGGTGATTCGAGTTGCTAAGTAAATCACCGCAATGAAATTTGTAGGTCGGAATAAATAACTAAAGTCAAAGACATGCGAAAGCTTCTTCATCGAAAAGATCTACATCCTTTAGTAGAACTTCGATCGATAGGTACAAACAACATCATATGAATATATACATGCATAAATTGACGCATGAATATAAATTAACATATTGCAAAATGCGATGTCGTACTACTGAGCCAGTGTGTCAATCATCTAATATTTTTTATGCGCTTCATACGTTTATTTTACTGTTATTGCGAAATATCATGAATGGGCATACGCTCATATACACGCTTTGCGAAAGTTTCAGCTAGCGTCAACTTTAACTGGACGTTGCCTCGATGTGTTGATACAACCAGACTAAGGTGAATTGAAACAATACGCACTGACGGAACATTATCATTAGCAATCAAGGTCAGCATAAAACGCTCAACAGATTGCGCTATGTATGATTGATAAACTATTAAAGCCTGCACTAACAAATATGTCCTTAATTCTAAGAGCGTATTAGCTTAGTAGGATCTCTTCTCTACTTCTTAATCTCTTGTTGGAATGTTGGATAATACCAACTCACGTAAGCAAAACCTAGAAGCAAAAGATTGCTTAAGTAAAATAAAGAAAATACATTTATTTTATGGACGCTTTCGCAACCATAGTTCGCAACCAGTTGCGAAAGATAACTTTTTACTTTTTGATCGCAACTAGTTGCAACTCACGAGTATTTTTTCTTCGTTCGCAACCAGGTTGCGAAAAAGGAATTTCAACTTTTCAAAATACGTAGTTGAACTACCACAAATGACACCCCAAAAGAAAAATGGAAACAAAACGCAAGTAAAAGAAAAAGTAAAGACGCATTATCAAAACTTTGGTAATGTATCAAACTGCATCTGTTACCACGTGATGATTACATTCTATATGTGTACATTTAAAAAAAAACAAGACACTAATAAATAATTACAAAAGAAAATCACAAGCAAAATTCACACAAGACACAAATCACAATCATTAAGTATATACATAGATCGTGTGTATGGCGCCAGCAGCGCTAACAAAAGTGTTGAGTGGTACTTAAACCAAGCGGATACTTTGACTGCTCTCAAAAAATCTGTTATCAAAACGTGATATTTATTGGTTGATTTAAGTAAGACTTGATAATTATCCTCAGATTATTGAATGATACATCCCTAAAAGTATTAAATCACAACACTTCACTAATGAGTCAATATCTGGTGCTTATAGTAACAAAAAGCACGTTTGACATTTTTCAAAATAGTAGTTGTTTATGACTTTCAACACTTTCTTCGCGCAACAATCCCAGTTATTCCCCCAGTTGCTACAAATTTATCAGTCCTGTGTAGAAAATTAAATTTAAATCATTTGTAAATTAAAATAGTAATATGTTGTCCACTATTCATCTTCACTAGGAGTAGAATCGTATAAGTGACAAAGGATGAGCTTATCCGTTGAAATTACAGAAACCTGCCTTAGTTTAATTTAGTTTAATCTTAGTCGCCTTTTCCGACTTCCACGGGTGGAGATGGAGTGAGGTAATCTTTATTAGTTTGTGCGCATTGACCTTTGCGCCGGAAAGTATTGAATAAATAAAAATACTGCAAATATATTTCCGATGTAGTTTTCGATAAGGCGCGTGGCGAGTGTAATTTGCATTTGCAGTGTAATTTAAAGAAAAATGGGGTGGCAGGGTACATGGGCGGAGCGATAATGGGATTTATTTGAAAGCTTTCTTAACAACACTTTTAGACCATCCCGCCATCTTCGCATCGGGTTGTCGACCATCTTGTCGCATCCACTGACTGGTATTACAGTTAGTTCTATTGATCCATCACAACTATAACATGTCCCAGGTTCGATTCCCGGGCCGGAGAAATATTTGTACGACCTATATTTTTTATGGTACAAATACCATGACATTAAAAATTACAAGTTACAAAGGACATACACAAAGGTGAGCTTATCTCTAGAAGAGATTTCTTCCAGCCAACCCTAGCCATGGTGAATAAACTAAGTCTGCGGGATATTACTGTACAATTAATTTATTAAAATTCAAATGTAAATATAATTATCAATGACAACAATTTAAAAATGGCTGAAATATAAACCTACATAAACTATTTATTGTAGTGTGTGCTAAATGCGGATCGTCGAGTAGTAGAATATTTTTTCTGTTGAAAAAATCAGACAAACTTCTTGGAGTATGAGCCGGGCACTGGTATGGGACGCCACACGTACCGACACACTTGCCCCATCCCATCTCCAGCACACCAGCAAGAGAACTGGCTACGCAACGGAGCTGGCGTAAAGAATTAAAAGTAATAAGTACCAGGATCTCGGCTCCGCCTACCTATTTCGAAATCCTTACCTGTATGTTATTAAAATAAAAATATTCACTACACTTATAAAATCAGCACTTAAAGAATTTCAAGTAAAACGTCTGTTCGACCACTAGCTGCAATGTAATTATTCTAATACACCTTTTGGGCGGTGGATATTTTATTTCAATGGTGGACTGTACGTAACTATCGGAAACTCATCGTCCGACCGGAGATACCAGGTCAATTTAATAGTGCGTCCAATATACTGCAGCGTTGTAGTTAACATTCGATCAAAAGTGAGCTCTTGATGGAGCAACTTCTGGCTGATTGCTTCTCAGTTGCCAATTAAGAACACGGAAGATTGCTTCTCAATTGCCTATAACGCGTGACTGAAACGCGACACGTTGCTCACCACCTCAACGCCCGATTATGTTTTCGTACGCTTGATATAATAAAACCACACGTAATCGTACGTCACAACTGCTTTTATTACACGAAAGTCATAAAAATGTCCACCAGGATCCCCTAGCCTAATCCCAGGCCATGGGATGTTGTTGTGGATATCCCAAAGATTCGCTCAAAGCGTTACGCTTCCATATTCCCTGCCTACAGACGTGTTCCCTGAACGTTATAGCTTGGACAAGGGTCCTTGAAAAGTCAAAGCGAGAGTGAAGACCTGTCTTGCAGCGTACAGAAACTCATGTATACATTTATTCATTTAGTGGAGATTATACGTTCATTTAGCAGAATTTCCTGCGTGCAGATTTGTTCCCTCAACGTCATAAGTTGTGCCTTTTCGAGGCGAAAGTGAATAAGCATTCTTTAGAAGTGCATGCTTCATCGTCGACCTCGTCGTCTCTTTCCATCAGGTGAGATTGAGGTCAAAGGCGCACGGACATTTGTTTAAAAAAAAATTTTAAAAAACCAAGGACACAAAACAAATCATCTTTATATGTATAGAATTCATCGAGTTTCCGTAACCCTAAATAAATATGAAATAAACTCGATTTTTGACGATTTAAAATGTAACTTGTTTACCTGTGAATTAAAGATATATTTATATTTTTGATTTTGCATTTCATGGTCAGACTGATAGTGTGGTTATACAGATTATTTTTTATTTAGTAGTCTTTAAAAATGTAGTCACACGGTAGTACAATAATTAGTCTTAACAGACACGTTATGATCGGTGTAAATTCAAATAATAATTTAGTATACTTAAACATAATGATAGTCAACATAATGATAACAAGTCTGCAGTCTGCGAGCATGTCATGGATAAACCTACACATTCAATGAAGTTTGACAAACCCCAGGTCCTTGCAAAACAAGTCCGTTATCTGCCCTGGATGCTGCGAGAGGCCATTGAAATTAAAAAACATCCTGATTTCAACAGGGAAGATGGTTTCTCTGTACCACCAGTTTGGGATCCAGTATTTCCTCTAATGAAAAATCCCAAACAGACATAAGACTGCAGTACTAATTAATATGTTTTAGTTTATTCTAATTTCTATTAATAATTAATAATAAATTAAACTTAATAAAAATTCTTTCAATAAAATAATTTGTAAAACTTAATGTAGCGTAAATTGGAATGTTTTCTTTGTAAAATTAAAAATAAGGTATTTAAATAATAATAATTGTAACTATAGTGAAAAAATAGGGTTGAAGACTGTACCACCTCAGTCAACCGTGACCATGGGACCTGTAAAAGGCCCGAAACGTCGCGTCGGTTTGTTTGAAAAAACAAATATACGCGATTTAAATCCAGAAAAATAGTTTCATTTTCTATAATGATAGTGTTGACCTTCAATGCAGTATCAAACATAAAGAGAATCATTTATTTAAAAAAATGCACGTTTGCAATAGATCAATTATATCTATGAGGATCAAATAATTTGATCTTTTTTTTTTTTTTTTTTTTTTATTGCGACTCGACAAAATGACTGCACCGCGCCTGATGGAAAGTGCGAATACAGTCCAGAGATGAGAGTAACGGATGGAAAACACAAATATCTTCACTCCGTCACTATCATTTTGCCGGTCTGGCCAAATGCACTGGATGTACACCAACTGATCCCTGAACGCGATTCGCAAAAGCGTTTCACTGTGGAGGGTTTTCCGCCGTGTGTACTGTGGTCGCTATCCAGTCGGCACAGAGCCTACCACAACGCTAAGCAGATGGACACTTGTGACGCCCTCGGTCGCCTCTTACGACCCCCACGGGCATGTATGGGGAGGCGACAATGTATTCTTAAGCCGTCGCCCCACGGCTAAAATCTATCTGATCTAGGTTTTATGGTTAAAAGTCGATACAACCTCAAATAGCTTTGGTTGATTTCGCAGTGAAATTGTTGAATCAATCGCTATGGAAAAAGTGTATAGTAAAATTGAGGATAAACACTGATTAGTATACGGTGTGAAAACACGATTCCTAAAAATTAAAAAAAAACACGAACTTACCTCGAAATTTTACAAGAAAACAGCCGTATTCAATAGGTACTGTAGCAGGCAGCTTAGGTTTTGTATTTACAATTGTAAGAAAAATAGTGTTGATGTCAAACAGACATGTAGCAATTCGAAACTAGATTCCAAATTGAATACACGATACAATTATATTTATTGAGTTTTCTTATAAAAGTACGTTTACGCAATCCAATCTGAGCTACGTTACGGCTTCTATAATACTTTACATACGACGGGTCTAATACAAAAACCACGAAAAAAATGTCCCAAGTCAACCTATTCGAAATTTAAATTGTAATGTCATCGCAATATCGCGCTGTCAGTAGAACAAATGAAGACTAAAGCGGAGTGTCGCGCTCTGTATACGATTTTAGCGCCTTACAAGTGCGGACACTTTTTAGCGCGGACCCGACGTCCATATAATTGTAAGTCAATGCATATACCAATGATTTTTTTATATCAACTGAAGTAAATAGAACACGTATATTACACGATATACATTATACAAACGGTTTTAATTTCATTTGTAAAAAAATAAATGCTGAAATACAGCCAGTGTCCCTGCTGCTCGTCCCGCGCAATAGAACGGATTCAGTACGGGAAACCTTTGAATTCCAGCTGATAGTGATCGACTCTTAAGTCAAAAAGCATCAGCGAATGTTTCACTACAAACTGTTACAATATTCACTAATTTTGTTATTAACAATTCTAAAAACAATTTTTGACTGCGACTGTATTATTTAGAACCTGCACCTAGCGCTATGAATATAAAGTTGAATAATTGCAACTTCGAAAACATTCTTCTGTCTACAGTGCCTCCATCCTGTGGAAGTCCAGACAAGCTCCTGAACACCACCATCGTGGGGGACAGCTACCAAGTCGGAGCCAGCATCGCGTACAGATGCCCTGAAGGTCACATGCTCATTGGAGATCAGACTAGGGAGTGCAAGAAAGATGGGTTCTGGTCTGGTAGAGCTCCTAGCTGTAAATGTAAGTTGATCAAAAGCCGTAAAATGATAAAAAGAAATGTGTTGTAACATGTCTACCACAACGGAAAATAACGACCAGGTGTTGGCCGCCAAGTAGGTACTAGCAGTCCATTACATAAATGGTATTGTACTGAGATAGTCAATATCTGTACAGCCTATTTATAATATACCGCCTCTGTGGCCCAACGGTTTCCATGCTGGTCTGCCACGCAGAGATTTCGGGTTAGATTCCTGGGCCGGGAGAACTGTTTGTATGATCTACATTTATTTGTCTCGTGAGTTGGGTGGAATTTGTGTGTGTGTCCATGGCACCCGCGACACAGGGTTTCCCTGTTTTTTTATTGCAGTGCCACACAGAGCTTTAAATCGCAAAGATCTGAGAGGCACTGCTACTGCGCCTGTCACACTGGGACATAAGTTGACAAGTCCCAAATGCATGTAATTTGACCAGCACTCACACCAATATTACTGCTTGGTGGCAGAAAACGGTAAGGTGGCAGTGTTTCCCTGGACGAACTCTACAAGGAGCTCTACTGCTGACGGGACGGACAAGTCTTGCGCCTCAGGTGCAGTGCCACTCAGAGCTTTCAATCGAAAAGATATAAGGGACACTGCCACTTCGCCTGTCACCTTGAGACATAAGTTAACAAGTCTCATGTCTGTAATTTCACGACGAACCTTGTCCTTCCTTGAAAGCCGAAACAACGTAATGCAAATGTTACCTGATCCATAGTTCGCCTAATTCCGCTGCAGTTACAAAGCATCTACATTAATTAAGTATGTATTCTATGTACATGACTCATGTTAAAGCTGTTTGATGCTAGTGATTCCAAATTGCTCCTTATCAGCTCGGGAGGGCAAGCAAAATACTTAATGTGTTAAAACTGGCATAATTATAAACGCAGACACACCTCTACAGTTTCCTACAGGCAGGAATTTCGCAATTACTAGTTCCTAGAAACTTGAAATTTCATCGAAAACTGCAAAGTTTTTCAGTTCGACTATTTTTTCGTATAACCGTAAATAACAGCGAGAACTGTCGCAAAATAGACGACTGCAACTCAATGTAATTGAGTTTGGACTTGAGCTATTTACGTTTGCTTTGTTTATGTGCTTGTAGGACTTATAAATATTGCATTGGACTTAAGTATTGCATTTTCTTTTATACTTACCTATCGGCACATGAAGTTAGACGAAAACATCGAGTATATAACTAAAAATAGAGACGAAATAAGGGCCATCCATTTCTGACAATTCACCAGGCAATGCTATATATCACTTTTAAATATCAACTCTGGTTTTGCACTGAAATCACAAATTAAAAAGCTGAAAACTACTAGAATGGTGAAAAATACCAAAGAGAGAAGATAAATTTTGTTTTTGTTTTGTATAATAGATGTACCAAAAACAATGTGTTACATACTTAGTACAGCGTCAATAACTGACTTGTGTGTAGGTACGTCTCCGTATATTAAAAAAAATTCTGTTTATTGTAATAAAAATAATATCTCTAACTATGGGGGGCTGGTCTATGCCGTGGTGTGGGAAAAACAGCAAAACATCTAATTACGAAACAAACGGATTACATTTCATCGATAATTAAATATTAAATATGTAATTTTTCAATTTCCGTCCATTATAGCAAAGGTCAAGTTAAACTGGTCGATCTGAAATGAGACAATTGACGACACCCGTCAATTGTTTCGAATTCGGGCTGGCCAATCGGAGCACATTTGTCACCGTAATGATTTGGCAGAATAGTTTTCAAACAAAATAAGTGACACTTCGTCTCTATTTCCGGTTACGTGCTCGATGGACGAAAATTGCAATTAAAGCAAGATTACATTAAAGCAATGGATGATGAACATGACACAGAGTCGTTACTATTAGGAACAAATAACGACGAGTGTTGTGTTCATTAAGACATAGGAATAAAATAAAAAACGCTCTACAAATACAATATATCATTGTTATTATTATTAATTCGTGCTCACACTCAAAAACGCACACACACACGCGCACACACGCACGCGCGCACACATACACACACACTCGCACGCAAGCAAGCACGCACGCATGCACGCACGCACGCAGGCGCGCGCGCACACACACACATACACACACACACACACACACACACACACACACACACACACACACACACGTTTATCTTTTGTAACCATCGAGTAGAGTATTGGTTATGTAATCGACATAATTTGTAATAATAAGCATAGTTTTAAGTAGCAGTAGAGCTCCTTGTGAAAGAGTTCGTCCAAGGTTGTACTGCCACCTTATCTATTTCTGCCGCCAAGCAGTAATATCAGCATTACTGTGTTCCGGTTTTGAAGGGTAAGGGTGCTGGTGAAATTACAGGCACATGGGACTTGTCAACTTATGTCTCAGGGTGACATGCGCAGTGGCGGTGCGCCTCAGATCTTTGCCATTTAAAGAGCTGAGTGGCACTGCAACTGTTATGGACAGGCTTGTAGCTTACGATCAGGCGCACGACTTGTTCGTCCCGTCATTTGATATTATATAAAAAAGTAAAGTTAAGGCTTTATGTAAAAACTTTCTGTACTGATAACCACGACACAGACCTAGCCTAGTGTGGTTATGTATGTATCACAATATTTTATTTTAGACAGTTAAAGAAATGTTTTTATTTTTTTTTGTACTTATGATATTATATGACGATGAGGATTAAGTGTAATCGTTGCGTACTTCCCTACTCTATTTCATTAGGGGATTTAATTAGTGCCGTTCTTTAATTACTTATATAATTTTCTAAGATAAATTCTGAATTCGTTTTTTTTCTGACAACAGATGTAAACTGCGGGAACGTCACGCCAATCCAAGATGGTGACGTCACTCTAATCGACGGTAGAACAACGCACGGAGCGAGAGCTCAATACACCTGTAGAGAGAATCATACCCTCGTAGGTGACGCCGAGAGAAATTGCGGAGACAAAGGAATGTGGAGTGGCGAATCTCCGAAGTGTCTCTTTGACTGGTGTCCAGATCCTCCCCCAGTATCCGGGGCAACAGTAGCCGTCAGTGGACACAAGGCTGGATCCCTGGCCACGTACACTTGCCAGAACGGATTCATATTATTTGGAGCTCCAGTGAGTATTATGGAAAATTTACTGAAACCTCTATGGATTAATATAACTTTTTTATCGAGTTCTTAGGTTTTCGCGATTGTTACACACAGGAAATGAACTATTTTTCCAGATTTAAATAGCGTTATATTTATTTTCGTATATTTGTTTTTTCACACAACTTATTTCAAAAAATACTATAATAGTCAATTTTTTAAAATAAAGAAACTTTATTTTAAAAAATCAATTTCAAAAGTTAGCTCTGCTTTCGCTGTATTCTTTATCGTGGTCTCCTCAACGATATCTGAAACGCATAATATGGAAGTCCTCGTCAACACGAACAACAAGAGCCCAAACACAAGATCGATCTCAAGAAGAGAAAAGAGTTGCGCAAACTGTCGAGGAGTTCCTCTCACCTGTCAGCCATTTTTATCATCAAGTCATCTCCAGGTCACTAAAACATTTATCTTTCATTGAAATTACATCTATGCGCCAAGTTTTATTAAAATCGCGGAAAGCGGGTGAAACTCAATAAACTGAATGTTCCCTAATTTGCCCTTAAAGGTGGAATATCTTCTTCAAATCTGAATGGTATTACTACTGAGGTACGTTCTTTTGAACAAAAAAGAATCGTTCGTGAAACATAATTACTGTTAACATTGACATAAGGTGTAACCAAACATAGTCTTACCATTTTGTTGTTGTATCTTCGGCTATTAACAAATAACCTGATTTACCTTGTTTTCTTCAGAGCGTAACCTGCACCCTAGGTGGCCTGTGGGCCGGTACTCCTCCATCCTGCAAGTACGTGGACTGCGGTACTCCTGCGCAAGTGCACAAAGGTTCTTTCAGGCTCCTGAATGGCACCACCACCTACGGCTCGGTGGCACAGTTCACATGTGAACAGGACTATTGGCTGGCCGGTGTTGAAGTCCTCACGTGCAACCGAGATGGAAAATGGTCTCATGATATTCCATCATGTGAATGTAAGTAAATCGTGAACTTTTATAAATGGAAATCTATACAGCCTTGCTTTTTTAACGAAAGTATCTGACACAAAGATCCTTAACGATAATATTTTGTGTCTGTTAGTGGCGCTTATTGCAAACATGATTCGATTTTTTGAAGATCGATTGAAATATACACGATTTTAGCAATTTTTTGTATCGATTCATTGCAATACGATTTTTAAGCATATCGATTCGAATCTTATAATACACAACATCTAAGCACAATGAGTTGCCACTTGATATTTGGCGATTGTCACTACTTTTGTGCCGAAAAGGCTGTCAATTTTTTTTTTTTGTTTAAAATGTGGAAAGGATTTTTATGAGATCTGTTCTAAATCATATGATCCGATCAGTGAATCGATTTAGATGCAAATGTTCCATTACAATTCAAAAAATCAATTCAGCCGTTGTAGCCGTAACTCTTGCATTATTTCCATGGTAGAAATGGTCCAAAAGTTTGTAGTAGATGCTATAAAACAATGAATTTTTTGCAGTGATAACATGCCCAGACCCCGAAGTGCCAGCTGGCGGATATATGGAGGCATACGACTACAACATACATTCAACCATCGACTTCCACTGCGAAAAAGGACATAAACTAATCGGTGAACCGAGTCTCGTCTGTCAGTCTGATGGAGAATGGTCCGGAGAATCGCCTAAGTGCGAATGTAAGTGCATTTAAGAGTCTAAGATAGTATAACTAGGTATAAAAAAAGATGCGCCTACTGTCATTAAAATTCTATCGAATTGATTTTTCAACGACTCATGTACCCATGTCCAAGTCCCACGTATCATCAAAAATCTCCGAGCTCCATCATGTACAGGCCTAATGTGGTGTTCGGTAACATTTTTTTTTATAATACCAAGTGACGGGACGAACAAATCGAGCGCCTGGTGGTAAGCGACACGCCTATCCATAACAGTTGCACAGCCACTCAGAGCTTTAAATCACAAAGATCTGAGGGCACTGCCACTGCGCCCGTCATCCTGAGACATAAGTTGACAAGTTCATGTGCCTGTAATTTCACCAGCTCCCTTACCCTTCCAAACCGGAACGCAATGATGTTCACATTGCTGCTTGGCGGCAGAAATAGGTAAGTTGGTAGTACTTTTCTGGACGAACTCTTTGATGAGGAGCTCTGCTACTACTAACGAGTCTAAGGGTCGTATTCCAGAACTCTACTCAATGCTCAAGTCAGGACTATTGCAGTGAGCACTGAAAATCATACTCAAGGCCTTGCCATTAGGGTCGTATTTCCAGTGCTTGAAATCATACTCAAGTCTGTTCAAGTCCTGACTTGAGCATTGAGTAGAGTTCTGGAATACGACCCTAAGATAGGTGGTATAACTAGGTATATAAAAGCGGTATACGTAAAATTGTATACGCGTACTGTCTTTAAAACTCTATCGAATTGATTTTTCAACCACTTATGTAAGTATATCCATTATCAAAAATCTCCAAGCTCCATCATGTACCGGCCTATGTGGTTTTCGGGTACACAAAAACGCTGAGCGCACAGCCATGTACCCTACGTAACCGAAAAACCGGATGACACCAGTTCATGATAGTATAGGATAGGTATCCTAAAAATGGTACATTGTAGGTAAAAACCACAAAACTGGAATGTCATGAGTAGGTTTTTTAAGACACCTTATTCCTCCTCAGATGTGGACTGCGGAAAACTGCCATCCTTACCATACGGGTCAGCGGATCTCCTGAATGGCACAACGCATCTCGGCAGCGTGATCCAGTACTCGTGCACGACTAACTACAGACTGGTGGGACCCGTACGCAGGATATGTACCGAGGAACATCAGTGGAGCGACTCCTCACCCCGCTGTGAAGGTACTTAAATAACCGCTCACGCGATACATGCAGCCGTAGACGCATACCACACCTAGAGGTGCCGGTGATGATTTTATACCGATTTATCGGATATCGAAGCTATAACAGATAAAAGAACTAATATTAATTGCTATTTCGGTAACTACTCTAGCAAACCATAAAGTTTTTAATGCCTGGGTCTGTCATTTAAAAAAATAAACAACTTCAAAAATACGTCACGACATTCGTGTGTGTTATTGTTTGGGCTGGTCATTTCGGTGTTTATTTATTG
>NW_020653200.1:546367-549525 GCF_003589595.1 Hyposmocoma kahamanoa
AAATATGTCACGACAATCGTGAGTGTTATTGTTTGGGCTGGTGATTTCGGTATTTATTTGTTGAAAACATACCGTAACTAGCGTTTTTTAAATTTACCCTGAATATAAGTGTTTATAAACTATACTTTAAGGAGTAATTTCATGGTAAACGTTAGAACCACTGACACGGAATATTATCATATTTATCCAAGTACACCAAAAATTTCATTAGTGCTTTTTAAGTGCAGGATTTGCGGTGTATTACTGCATTTTATTTGAGATGTTTTTGTTGGTAGTACGGAGGGTATTTATTTAGCAATGCAGAATAATAATTTTTATTTATAAAAACTTGTATTTAAACTGAATGCTTTTCTAACTTGCGAAACCAAATATCCGCCATTTTGCGGTAGCAGGAGCGCATCGCGTGAGCGGATAAATTCGTTTCGACACAAATTCACATTTTGTAGATAACTGCACCATAGTTTAATTGTAACTTTAAAAACAAAAGAAACCCGCCCTCTAAAGTTCGTGGAATTACATCTATTTGCCAAGTTCTATTGAAATCGGTTACCGGAAAGTGCGCGAAACCTGATACATCCCCTAGTTTGCTATCCTAGAGAGAGGTAGAATATTTTCTTAAAATTTAAATAGAACCACTAATGAGGTACCCTCATTCCAACAAAAAAGAAATCATCAAAATCGGGTCACAGATGTGTCCGGAGTTATCGCGCAACATAAGTACATACGAAAATAAATATGCAGTCGTATTGAGAACCTCCTCCTTTTTTCAAGTCGGTTAAAAATAGGGCCAAGTAGGGTAACTCCATACAAACGTTTCAGCGCAGCTTATATGCATGCACGTCCCGCATACATTCGCAAAATCTGGTAGTGCATTTGCATTGAATAGCGCAGACCGTAACACACGCGTGCGGTCGCTCGGTGTTAGTAAAGTGACATCAAATATTGCCGTTGGATAGCTGATACAGTGATATCGCGTCAAAGCGACCTTTCGCTAGCGCGGCGTAGTTGCAACAGAACCCGTCAAAACGGGGAATGTCCTACCCTCAAATAAGTGCATTTTTAGGAACAAAGGGAAGGTGGATAGATCATTTTATGCATTTGCGAAGATACCTACGTATTAAAGCCCGACAGGTAGTTTGAACAAGATGGCCTGAAATTCAGAATTGTTTAGCATTTTATTCCTATTTCATGACCATATTCCTTAATCAAGATACCAATCCGTCATTTTGGTATAAAAATACAAATTCGTAGGTACTAACTACTACATTTAACAAATCGTGGGTCCAGATGAAAAGGGTATTACCTCAAAAACACAGATTTTTCAGAAGGGCAATTTTAAAGTTTCTTCTAACATTATTTCAACGGCTATTGTTATTTGGTTCTCCTCATTTGTACATATTTAAAGCCTACACATTTAACAGTATTTTTAATACTTCTTATTCTTGTTCAGTTCCGTTTTGCCAAAATCCTGAAATTGTTCAGAAAGGTCTATAATATTACACCTTTGAACATAAAATATTTGTGATTCAAAGACTAAACTATTCATGCTTAATACTTTTAAATGAAAGAAGGAATAGTATTCAATTCGATAAAACTTTGAGGAACATAGTAGTATCAAAAGAAATTACTCTATACTATATTTTATCATAACAATTTAGAAACAAATATTTTAAAATACATTAACACATGCTATGTTTTAGTATTAATACCCTGTCCAACAAATGACGACGACTTGTCTACCGCTTCATAGGTAATACTGAATACGACTGTGTTGTTCAATGTTTGGGGTCAAAACGTGCAAAGAGTTCAGAGATACTACTCTACCTCATGATCATTATAAGACCACGTTCGTTAGAAAGATCTCGATTTTTTTTTCATATGTATTTCAAAGTGAAAAGTCCGAATTTTTGAGTTGATACCCTGTTCAACCAAGGCAACGAAATGTTATTTCAATATAGCACGAGACTACTATGATGAATACTTTAATTTTTTCCAAATTATTTTTACAACGTGTAGGTACAACTAAAATAATACTCGGAATATGACAACTCTACGCTCCTAGGGAAGTGTAGTCATTTACGCCCAGAAGGCTGTACTCTCTATTGTCGTGACACCATATCTTCGTCTCGAAATCTCCTTACCGTTGCATTTCCGTTCCTGATTTAGAACAAAGGACTGCGTAAAACCTTTTACATTTGACGCTATTGTCAAAAAGTACGAAAGCAAATCAAAAATTCTGGAAGCGATATTCTGAATAAAAATGTCGAAATATCAGACGTATGTTGCTTCTTTTTTTTATATAAAATGGCTTTCCGTGACCATCACAGTGTGAGTTCGGTATCATCATATAATCAAGCATATATTGCATCTGATTCGAACTATTTGTTAAATATATACATAAAATGCACGGTGAAATATTAATGCCGAAGCCAATGCGAGCGAGACGAGAGTGCTTTCAAGCCAATTTTACCGATAGAGTGCTGATTTAAGTTCTATCTGAGTCCTTCATGATTTTATTATAATCCTGTACAGTGAAGAACTGAGAAACTGCGAAATGACTTTAAAATAGATATCCTAAGTACTGTCATTTCTTCTTGACCCTATAAAGTACCTAATTTAATGAAAAAAAGACCTGTAACAAGTAGTAAAATGAAGTTATGCCTTTCTTCCAGGAGGAATGCGAAACGTCCACAAATATAAATGAAACTTCAAATTTATTTTATTTTAAAAAGCATGGTAACGACACCTCGATAAAGCAAACAGTCTTTAAAAATCCTAATACCTTTTGCGACTTAATGTCATTTCTATCTGAAAGATTTTATTAGTAACATTCTACAAGACCACGCACCTACTTTAGTATAAAGCTGAAAACTAGAAAAGTGGTTGTAGGACAGACATGTCTATGTCAGCTTCGTTAATGAGTCAACGACAAAGAAACAAAGACAAATATTTTTCTTACCGGTTTAGTGAAATTCCGTGCGATAAATGTAGTGACAGTACTTACTTATTTAGCACCGTTCTCAAAAAAGTCATGTACTGTTCTTGCCGTAGTGCTTTATTGATTCAATATGGCGCCCGTAGTCACCGTTTTACAACTTGCCGAATTCCATCGCCGACTAAAAGATTTGGTGGCACCTTTCTCTGTCGCACAGTCTACA
>NW_020653200.1:549625-607994 GCF_003589595.1 Hyposmocoma kahamanoa
GATTTGGTGGCACCTTTCTCTGTCGCACAGTCTACAAATGGAACTCCCTTCCAGCGCATGTATTCCCTGCTTCTTAAATATTGAGTCCTTCAAACGAGGCGTGAAGAGGTTCTAGCAGGCATGCAGGGTGGAGCTGGCTAGGGCAATGATTGTATCAACACTGCACTAAGTACCTTCACGTTTGGATTCCACTTTTCATTTAACATCAGGTGGAGTGCAGACATCTGCCTGGCATGTATTGAAATAAAAAATAAAATCTTCAACGTATGTAAGTTAAATACTGCCATCTTACCTATTTCTGCCGCCAATCAGCAACGTGAGCATGCTGTGTTCCGGTTTTAGGTGGTGAAATTACAGGCACATTTGGATAGTCAACTTATGTCTCCAGGTGACAGACGCAGTCGCAATGACCCTAAGATCTTTGCAATTTAAAGCTCTGAGTGTCACTGCAATTGTCATGGATTGGCGTGTCGCTTACCACCAGGGCTCGATTTGTTCGTTCCGTCACTTGGTATTATAAAAAAAATGTTACCGAACACCACATTAGGCCTGTACATGATGGAGCTCGGAGATTTTTGATGATACGTGGGACTTGGACATGGGTACATGAGTCGTTGAAAAATCAATTCGATAGAATTTTAATGACAGTAGGCGCATCTTTTTTTATACCTAGTTATACTATCTTAGACTCTTAAATGCACTTACATTCGCACTTAGGCGATTCTCCGGACCATTCTCCATCAGACTGACAGACGAGACTCGGTTCGCCGATTAGTTTATGTCCTTTTTCGCAGTGGAAGTCGATGGTTGAATGTATGTTGTAGTCGTATGCCTCCATATATCCGCCAGCTGGCACTTTGGGGTCCAGGCACCAGGTGCATGACTTGATCATTGCGTCATTTGGTGTTATAAAAAAAAAGTAAATCAATAAATATTGTCAATACTTTGTTGATACTTTTGGTTGAATTACAGGCACATGGGACTTGTCAGCTTATATCTCAGGGTGACGGGCACAGTGGCAGTGATCAGATCTTTGCGATTGTGCAAGACTGTGCAACTGTGTCAGGCGTGTAGCTTACCATCAAGCGCACGACTTGTCCGTTCCGTCACTTGATAATATAAAAAAAATACTTCTCTTTAGAAAAACAGTAGGCGGCAACAATACAGAAAGCACTTGGAAACTAGTTGGTTTCTTCAGATCCATAAAGCGATAATATTTATTTTTACGATGCTGTTCGTGAAAGGGTTAAGGTTTATTTTTTTGGCATTATATTATGGAACTCTAAACTGTATTTGATAATTTCTTTACGACTTATGTTGCGTTATTTTTTCAGAAATTCGTTGCCCAGAACCAGTAGTCGCAGAAAACAGTATTGTCTCTGTTACTGGAAACGATCGCATGCACGGTCGCACACTTATCCGTACGTCTGTATCCACAAATAGTGGGAATACGTATAGAATCGGCGCTCTGGTGAAGTACCGGTGCGAACGAGGTTACAAAGTGATTGGAGAAAGTCTATCGACCTGCGAGGATAATGGACAATGGAGTGGTGTCACACCAAAGTGTCAATGTAAGTAATAAAACCTTAGACTATGGAAAAAAACTGACATTTGACGAAAAAATTAATTTGTCAAAGAACATTTGACTTTTGAGCACTGAACCACACCTCGGACACTCCATACAACGGTCGAAAATTATTTACTTACTGCTACTACATACAGCAAGGCGCTATCTGCACACGCGCAAATGTGTGCGTGAAGTGGCAGGGTTACCCATGACTTGCTCGTACTATTACGTTACGTGGTCAGAGCGGCAACGTAGCGAAAATTCTAACGCGAATCTGTTATCTATAATTCTATTATAGTTTCCTAGTAATTATACATGTTGATTTATATCGACATAATATTATATTTTTCATTAATTCACTAACTAGAATAATATTGATGATTTATTTAAAAAATATATTATAAGCACTTTGGACAGGTACCTTTAAAAAAGGTAACCAAAGTATGTGAAATTGCGTGAAATCTTTATCATTACCTAGTTAATAATTAGGTATATTCACTACGTAATATTTATCGGCAATAAAAATAGAAAATTCGAGAACCCTTGTCTAGCTCACGAAGTTATGGCGTCTTATTATATTGATATAATAAATCTGTATTATATATTACTCTGCACTAAAGAAAACCATAACTGAATGAGTCTCAGACATAAGTTTATTTACTTACTACGTTTCATCTCTTAGAAAACGAAAGAAACTCCTCTCTTTATCCCGTTTAGATGATTATAACCAGCCGTACTCAGCACAATTCACGACCATTATAAATAGTAACTTAAATGATGTTATATATTAACGCACAAATTTCGTAATTAATAAATGAAAACTATATTCAAATCAAAACCGTCTTAGCGCGAAAACGGCTCGCCGACAGCCTTGTTCTCGTTCAGTCAATGTGACCGTCAATGTGTGGGGCGTGGTGTGGTATCTAAAGCTAGGGAGTGGCGGAGAGTGTCCGTTCTCATTACTTATTTATTCTCTGACTGAACCAAAATATCTATAAAAACAAAATCTGTGCCATTTATAAAAAAGCAATTAATGAATCCGGGGTAAAAATCGAATATGAATTAAATAGAGCAGATAAAATGACGAAATGTCACAGGGATCATTTTATCTCTAGGTGTACAAGTGATAATCATATTTTGTCGGATTCAAAACGGGCTTACTGCAACTCGTATAGTCTTAAACTTGTATAGTCTTGGATTGCGAACAAATACGTATCGGATGTAGTGTGCAACCGCGTTTCTAAATAAAATCGACCACTTCGTTTCGTTTGATATTTTTTACTGCTAACTGTCATGTGAAAAAAAAAACTTTTAAATTTATTCACAACTTCTATCAGATGTGGACTGCGGCAACCCAGGGCGTCTGGAGAACGGAAAGGTTACCTTGGCCACCAACGCGACGTATTACGGAGCAGCAGCATTATACGAGTGTGAGAAGCACTGGAAACTCGACGGTGTATCGAGAAGACTCTGTCAGGACAATGGCACTTGGAGCTCAGAAGCTCCAGTTTGCAAAGGTTAGAGGATTGCCGTTGATAAAACTAACAAACCTAAATAAATCCCTAACTTATAACTAACTAGCCAATAGAAAGAGTCGCAGAGGATCTGCCATTCGACTGAGCCAAAATGAGACAGTTTCGAGTGAGATATAAATAAGATTTTAAAATGCTAATTGAATTCATTAATACAAAGATCGAACACTAAAATAAAATTCCTTAGATCCGGTTGGATTCGAACCAACGTCTTCCAGCAAACTGTGCCAGACGCTATGCCAACTAAGCGACGCAACGAACTAGCGGACCATTTCTATATTGCAGATCTTTCTTTTTGGTTTTTAAAGACTTTGTCGTAGATGGCGATCTGTGGGAAATCTATGAAAGCTTTTCTATTGAATTTCTTTCAAACCAAAACTTATACCAACTTACAGGACTAATTAGAAAATGATTTAAATGTCCATTAATTTTCTCCGAAACTATTGGACGTATACAAAATTCACAATACTATATACAAATTCAAACCACAGATACGCTAAAGTTAGGTTTTTTTTTCTCAGAAATTACGTGTCCAGATCCAACAATCCAAGCCAAGGGCAGCACAGGCTTGGTCGTGGTCACTACCACGCTGAGTATCGGCGGAGAGGCCCACTACCGCTGCGAACGAGGTTACAGCATTAAGGGAAACCAGACTAGGAGTTGTCTCTCCAGAGGCCAGTGGAACGGGTCACCGCCTGTCTGTTTCCGTAAGTAGTTTACAATCAAATTGACAAGATGATAGAACCACAAGAATATCAACCTTTATATATTATAGCCTATTTTTATTACAGCCTTTATTGTTATATATTTTCTTTGCCTACCACGATAGAAAAAAGGCTTGAAGTGTATGTATATGTGTTGCTCATCATCTCGAATTAATTTCGTTCACCTCATGTCAATTGGAAGTCCCTAATTTGGGGCGACAAAATGATCCAATTGTCTGGCGTTTTATAACAAAGTATTGGTTCACAGCGATCGACTGCAAGGCACCAGGGACAATTGACAACGGGCGAATCATTACATCAAATGGATCTACCCTCTTCGGGAGCTCCATTGAGTATCACTGCCTGCCGCAGTTCCAACGAGTCGGCCCATTCCTTAGAAAATGCATGGACGATGGGAAGTGGTCCGGTGAAGAACCAAGCTGTGAACTGGTCTCGAATGAGGCGAGTGACAGTGGAACGCTACCGCTCAGTGTGGGCGTCGGATGTGGAGTGGTTCTTTTCTTGCTTATATTGCTGGGAGTCATTTATTTGAGACTGTAAGTATTTTTACAAGTTATTTTCCTTGGAGTAGGATTGGAATTAGACTATCCACGATAAGAATTCTTATACAATTTATTAATGCAATTGCATTCTTAGAATCTACTTCATTTAGACATTTCGTTTTACAGTAGGAAGGCAACGCCAGTGAAGAATACGGAAAACGTAGAAGGCGCTGAAAGGAAGGAAGACCAAAATGCTGCTGTGATGAGCTACGCTACCTTGCACGACACTAACGGAAGACATATCTACGACCACGTCACCGATAATGTGTATGATTCTCCGTACAGTGAGAGATTAGCAGACAATGTAACTTATGGCAGAAGAAGCGACACCGACTCTGCTTATGAGCCCGAGCCTACGGGGCCCAATGCTGTAGTCACCATCAACGGCGTCGCTGTACGTTGAGCCGCAACTCCGCAGGACAGTGATATTAAAACTCGAGTTATCCGGCTCGAAGGACCATTTCCATAGGTAACCACGATCGATCCAATGTGTCATATGACGTAGTCGATGTTTTAAATTAATTTTATTTGTTATCGGTTCAAAAAATGTTCCTGAGAATTTGCCAAGTCGTTACCTCGGATTTTTTAGTGTTTTTTTTGCATTAGTGACAAAATTTTCAGCAACGGTTACCATTTTCCCTAGACGTCGAGTATATTAACTGTATTAGCGTAAGTATAGTTGTGTTTATTTTGTGAATACAAAAATGAAGGAAGTGTTCGTGTGATCACCAACCCTTACTAGGTATTGTACCAAAGATGTAAATGTGTTGGATTTTTTACATAATAATTATATAGCGGACTACAATTCTCTGTCAATAATAACAATATTGCTTGCATAATAAATGCGGTTGTGTCAAAAGTATAAATAATGCTTTCACTTCAAAATTGTATAAATAAACTAAACGTATTTAATGAACTGAAAGTATTAACACATAGTTAAGTGAATTTTTATTATGAATGAAAATTAATGTATTTATTGTTGTACCGTGTATTGGTAGGTAAATAAATTTTGATGCCAAAATAATACTGCTATCGCTTGGTAGAATAGGTCTTTTTTGTAGTTCTAGATTTTTTCAATTTCATTCTTTTGTTTAGCTTAGTATAGTAAACTGTGTTATAAAACCGCTGATTTACAATTTTCTACGTTTAGACGTAACTGATTGGAGAGATCTATGTCCATTGGTGGTTCGTTAAAGATTTTCTTCTCGTCAGATTAGATTTTTTAAATATAATTTTATAAATTTAAGCCATACATAGTGTCAAAATTCGCCAAACAAAATACTATGTGTTTTAAAAGTAGTGTAATATCTGTCTACATGACCCTTAGCTATATGAATAACATTTAAAAGCTAGCTAGATCATGATAAGGCTAGTCACAGACGCATTAATGCTCACTACATTCCTGATTAGGAACGCTCTGTAGGACAATAGGAAGAGATAGCTCCGCCATATTGTCATAGTCAAATAGGAACAAGTCTGGTAGCTCTACATTAAAGTGCGCGCTCGCCATGCGCCGTGTACGGATGGGTGCTCTAGCGCTACACAACACTGGTCGTCTCAACGTGCATTTAATTATTATGCGAATGTGTGCGTCTCGGTTGCGCGCACATACAAGATGCGCTGTTATGAGATACGGAGTTGCCCTACTTGTTCTTATTCTATGGTCTCTATTTTTTGAAGACAGAGTAAAATGACAGTTCTTTTGCGCAAAAGTGTTGCCCGCTTGTGAGTAACTAGTGATTGCAGTCCGTAAATATTCTATTGGTTATCGACTGAATATTGACCACGTTTGTGGAATAAATAACCGAACTTGTTTCATTTGAATCGTCGTCGATTATTCATCCAATTACTGAGCATAAGTTCATTTGAATTGTCCATTTTTGCGAGTTCATACATACATACATTGTATTTAGAACCATGTTTATGAATAAAAATACAAAGAGGAAACATATTTTAAAGTTTTTCATTTTAATTCAATATAGTTAATCAAATCCGGCTATTCTTGTTAACACGTGTATATGATCAAAATTGATCTCGACAATGGTAGGTCAACTGTCAAAAGAAGAATAAAGAAGGCAATAACGCAATTAGTAATCATTAAAATGTCGTAACATTCACAATTCAGTCATTTTTGGCAAAATTTTATCTCCTTTCACAATGTATCGATAAATCTATCGACAACAACTACGTAACTATTTAAAATTTTATGAAAACTAACAACCCTAGAACTGTCATTTTACTCCGTCTTCAAAAATGACATAGTATGCTGTTGTCGCAATTTCTAAATGACGTCTCCATACAACTCCCATAAAAATTAACATTTTTATATTTACGCCACCGACAGCGTATGGACCTTCCACAGTAAACTTTGCCTAATTACAAAAATAAGTATCAATTTAAAATTCTAGTAACATCACAATGTGCCTGTTATATCAATGTATTTTTTATATTCTTTTTGTAAATAGTAGATAAGTATACATAGTAAGTAGAAATCGAATACATCACTGCCTCCTTTGACACACTGAACGGAGCCAGGCACTATATAAGCCAAGCCCATGACCACTGACCACATAGTCCAGGCTTTACGCGTTAACAATATTCTCATCTTGCATTACATATAACACACAGTGTAACTGTGAACATATACCATACGTATTCCTATACTACAAATATACGAGTATAACTAGGCGGTCGAAGCTCTGCCGGAGCGCAGCAGTCTTTCTTATTTTTTTGTTTCTTTTTTTTTCACAATTAAATTTAATATTTTCCCTTAAAATGGTGACCTTTGATCTAGATTATCTCAAGTCACATATCGAAATAAACAATTTCATTGGATTTCAAAAAAATTTTTCTCGCTGCGTTTCGATAAGTATACTCGTACGTAGTATGTATAAATATAGATTTAAGAAATTACCGAATTCTTGTTTATCTACAAACCAAAATATTTAAAATAAAAAAATAACACTTCTCCTCCTCTTTAAAGATCTACACTTTAATTTTATACAACTTATAAATTTTGTTACAGTTTTACAAATAAAAAATAATTGTAATTTTACATTATCTCTACAACTTTATGTTAAATAAATTCTTTGGTTATTGTATGAACTTTGTTTTATTTTGAACTGTATATTATTTAACTTAGAAAAAATTGTGTTATTCCCGCCGACATTACACTGTACCTACTACGGTTTTCAATAATTTTTTGTCCCGCAAAGGAAAATTGAAACTAGGTGCTGTCTCAAAAATCCCAGAAGCTATTTCACGGCAGGCAGCTATCCATACTTATAGGCTAGGCAATTAGGTAGACAATACAAGATATTTTAATCAAGTTCTTTAATAATTGAAATTATAAAATAAAAAATTGGAATGTATAAGTAATTGTATACGTAATAATCTCAGTACAGAGTACTAAGAAAACCGACCTCAACAGTACGTGGAATTACATATGATTACCAAGTTTTATTGAAATCGGTTACCGGAAAGTGCGCAAACCCGGATTCATCCCCTAGTTCGCCACTATACGGGACTTGACACAGGAGATAATAAAAATCGATTCTCACTACCCAAAATATATTGAGAGAGAAACGCCTTAAATTGGAGAATAACAAAATCAACCATTGAAGTAATTGCTCCTTATAATAAAAATACATAAAATGTTATAAGTAGCGCCTAAATTTTATTATAAGGAACAATTATTTCAATGGTTGATTTTGCTATTCATCAATCTTCATGCGTGGACAACCACCCCGAACAGAGGTGGATGATTTCCTTCAAAATTAAATGGGACCACTATGGAGGTCCCATTTAATCTTATCCCTTCCTCTCCTTTCCATCAGCGGACCACCCGTGCCGGACTGCGTTGCCACAGTTGGACGGTCAGTTCAATACCGTCCCGCACTAAAAAGTTTGGCAATTCGTTTTTATGCCGAACCATCAAATTGTGGAACCAACTCCCGGCGCATGTATTCCCTCCCCTCTATAACATCGGGTCCTTCAAACGTAGTGTGAAGAAGCATTTGGCCAGACCGGCAAAATGATAGTGACGGAGTGAAGATATTTGTGTTGTCCATCCGTTACTCTCATCTCTGGACTGTATTCGCACTTTCCACCATCAGGCGCGGTGCAATCATTTTGCCGAGTCGCAATAAAAAAAAAAAAAAGTACCCTCTTTCCAGCAACTACAAAGAATCATGAAAATCGGTTCCCAAATACTGGAGTTATCGCGTAACAGACATACAAAAAAAACATACAGTCGCATTGAGAACCTCCTCCTTTTTTGAAGTCGGTTAATTAAAACAAATCAAATAGCAATTGACAACGTCACCAGAGGACGTGGCCTAATTTATACGCTCTCACACACAAACTTAAAACTTTCAGTCAAATGGAATTACAATTTTCTACATTTTTCCATAATTGATTTTGGTAAATGATAAATAATAAAGTGAACAACACGGTTTTGTAAGTAAAACTCTTGCTTTTTATTGTATAAAATTGACAAGACACCAAGAATGCAACGAGAGTTAAGTATAACATAGTAATAATAAATACTTATTATCTTCGTTACTTTACAATATTCATTAGTAAGTACCATAGATATATAGTAAGTACTCAAGTCCTTGTAGAAGAAGTGACATGAGCCGAATGACGTGCTAATATGGAAGTGATTTTTCATTTTGCTTAATTTGTTACTTACAGAAATTATTGTAATTGCCGATCGACAACCCGATCGGTGTGGACCTTGTGACTATGCTGACCTACTTTGTAGTCATCCCACCATTCTAAACCACTTATTTTTTAAATTTTGAATCATTCTCGATTTCTCTTTTCCCATTACGTTAGTCCGATCGGACTTATTCCTCAATAAAATTCCGCCTAATATTAATATAATATACATAAACTATTAGTACTGCCGTGAATGAAACTATTAAATACATGTACACTTTATTCTGAAATCTAATTAATTACGTCACCGTAATATGGATATGGAATACACAAACGTCACCAGGATGGAATTCAAACCTGGAGATTAATCCTATTATTGCAAATGAAAATTTTACTATTACATCGTAAAATTTGCATTTGTAATAGCAAATCAAGTATTTGGTTTTGCGTCGCGCAAACGTGTGTCTTGTATTGGATACAAACGACCGACAACTAGAAGCGAATATATTTTCATACAAATTGCGGTTGCCGCAACCGGCGACTGTATCGATTTCATATCAATTGCATGAAACTAGAACATTTAGGCCATCGTCAAAAGCAGACTTAAAATAAAAAAAAACAATGTTTTCTGATATGATTCAAAGTAGTCTCAAATGAAAGGTACCATATACAATGGAAATTGTTTCACTCCACGGCATTAGCAGGCTATTTTTTGAAAAATCGTACCTTATGGCTCAAGTCACAATGGCGCAGAGTCGAAGCGTCGCGACGCATCATGTTTTTCGCCTATGGCATATTCATCTCTATTTTCCCATAAGTAAGGTACAAATTTGTGTGTTGCAAATATGGAAACGGGCGTCGACGCGCCTCAAAACTATTATCCCGGAAGTGGCAAACTGTCAAAAACTTTCAAGATGGCGTTGTGTTTGTTGTCTGTAATTTACATCCTCTATGGTAATTGTCCAGACACTGTGTTGACTGATTTAATAAATTATGGCTGCGTTCAAGAAGTTTATGCATGGAGGTGACAATTTTTTCATGCACAAACGTTATGAAATATTTTTAATCCATTATTTTATTTATGTTGCTATTATTTAGTGTTTTTAGAAAGTTTATTCTATTAAAGATTAGTATATTTATTACAGATAAATATTTTTAATTTTAATTTGTATCATTGTAAATGGACTTTGCACACGACATGGAAGTTACATTTTCGTCACTTTCTTAATGATGATTTAAATAAATATTTATATTGTGTAAATATAAATAAAAATCACATTAATATAAACTACTTCGATTAATTTAAGTAATACAAGTATATCGTTTTTTAATACATATGCACAAAAAAAATTGCAGAAATGAGAATGGTCCATTTGCATCTAGTTGCCGTTGACTCATAAAGCCTGAGGCAGATGGCATGTCAAGGATATTAAAATATACATCTTTATACATCTTTCAACTTATATTCATCACTATCAAACCCTTTCGGAAAACATTTACTTTATTATTAACGATAATTTCAAAACTTCCTTCTGGAACGGATACACAATACTGACCCCAAAAGGGTCTACATAATTTTAATAGTAATCGTGAAGTATAACAATAAGTAAACGAAGATGATCTGTGATTTACGTCACGAGGGCACGTCCTCTCTTTTCAAGAGTTTTGATGGGAGTGACGACACGGATCCAATAAACGCAAGTGAAGGAGAAACAAATTCGAGACATTCAAACATTTTAAACATAAGAATAATAAAAAAGTGGGATGATGATGAAAGAGGTCAGCATCATCACCAGCTTATAAAAGCTCTCTGGGTCTGGAATAATAGCGCTGGCGTCAGGTCTTAGCTGCTTTGTGAAACATTAAACAGATTACATTGCAGTGTACTTTCTTAGGCGAATTGCAATCCGGCTGAACATGAGGAGGCCGAGATAGAAAACAGCGCCGTTTTGCAAACCAGTAATTTTCAGGTAAGTTTTTTTGATGACAATTTTTATTATTTAATTACTCGAATATATGATCGTGAAATATTAAAGAATATTTCAGGTCACCACACTCGAATATTAAATAACACTTCACGATGATATTCTATAAATATTTAAATAAAACGAAATAGTCACGAAAATTGAGTACAAAAAACTTACCTGAAAATTACCCAAACCGGCTTCCCGTATGTCGCTTTAAACAATACGGCTGCAACATATTATTATATACGTATTCGAATGAGAATAGCGAATATGCGATTTTTAATTTAGTCAAGAACTAAGTCTGATTTCTTTTCTTTACACTATGTGTAATTACGATTAGAGCTAGTAACTTTAAGCAACCCCACTTCCTACGCACTACGGCCCAACTCACACTGGCGCAGAGTCGAAGCGTCGCGTCGCGTCCTGTTGTTCAACTACAACGCCTGGCGACGCGCGCCGGCGCGCGATGCCGCTCAAATGCTCAAATGCTCGATTCCATATTTGCAAAACACAAATTTGTACCTTAATAATGGGAAAATAGAGATCAATATGCTATAGGCGAAAAACATGACGCGTCGCGACGCTTCGACTCCGCGCCAGTGTGAGTTGAGCCTATCACTACAGGCTCACGTGTGCGTTCAATCATGGACCAATAACCCAAGAGGACTGCTAGTTGCGATACAATTCAGCGTAGTCGAATATTTAGTACCTATTGGTGCACCAGATGTCGGGACGAGTACCAAATAGCTATTTTTGTAACCAAACAAATTTTTGTATTTGATGCGAAGGTGAACTCACCGAATTGCGAAGTGTATGGGATTCCTGAGGATGTACATCATTTGCTCATGGAGTGTGTTAGGACGGAACCTATCAGGGCGCAGTTATTTGCACAGGCTGGTTTCCGTATATTTAATGTTGGGTGGTTTCAATCTGTTTTGTCGGAGCCAACATGTAGTGCGGTTTACATGTTTAGTTAGGTAGTATTTTGATTTATCTGTCTCGATTTTATTAAAAGTTTTCTTGACGTACCGTTTTTCTAAAGGGGCTGACATGTTCCATAACGATCAAAGCCGCTAAATAAATAAAGATATAAAAAAAAATTGTATTACATTCTCAAGCTGCATTTTAATAAAGTAGATTTAATCTACTCTAATTTCTAGTTATAATAAACAAATCAACTAGATGGCGCTCATTGCACAGATCTTCATTGGTAGTGCCGGCTATTCTTTTATTTTGTTTAGTATTAGCGGCATCTACCATATTAGAAAGTGTTAATTGTGTGAATAAAATTCGGTCCCCGCGGCAAGGTGCACATGATGCTAGCAGCGTTCCCCCTTTGTATGGCTGTGCTAATATATTGGGTAAGGTAGCTGCTAATATATTGGGTAGTTCTTTCCGCCAGATCAGCTGCGAAGCGTTAATTTAACTGCCTCGGTGGCCGTACGGTTACCATGTTTACTATGTGGAGTGTGTGCGTTATTGTTATTATTATTTATCAATTAGTTTGTGACACACAATACATCTCCGACACGCATATTTCTCAATGTTCAGAAAATAATTTTAGCTCTTGATCAATATTTCAATAATAGCACAAGGAAAAAACTGAATTCTTATATTTCATAATAAAGAGGAATTTGATATCTACGATCTATTACATAATTTAACTCCTTCCAGACCATTGAGCAGCGGCAGCGCCATCTAATTTTGACCTTTTTAAGAGTTACGATCTCTAGTATAGAGACTAGCAATCCTCTTCTCCATGATTCAATGCGGTAAACGTATCCTAAATATTCTGACAAAACATGGATATAGAAGAAATGATATGCACGCTATATTTTACAAGTTATCATAGGCCTGTTTTATATTAAAAATACAATGACGTCGGTCAGTGTTTGTAGGTGACATCAAATTGGACACATCATTCTGTCATTAGTGCCATTTCAAGTTCCTCAGTATTTGCATACCAGTGAATCGAGCATGTAGCAACGAAAGGATAAGGTACAATAAACTTACAGATATGGTATGACTTCGTATCTAGACTAGGGTCGACTCAGACTGAACGCGGAGCCACGCAGCTGCGTTCTTAATTATTCTGATAGTAGTGGTTTGCGCAAGATTAAAGCCGACCCTTAAACTCAATTTATATTCGGCAGCGGATGGAAGCTAATTTTTGTAACCATAGCATAATAAACTTTATGTCACTTGTATAATGTACAAAATTAGATACAAGCAAAAAAAAATGGGTCGCAAGGACAGTCAATAAATACAGTTAAAGTGCGTAGTTTACGTGTCACGTGCGCCAACAGAAGTTAAGCTCAGTACGCCATTTTCGCTATGTAAATTTCGTTACGAAAATTCGCCTCCATCCCGCGTAATGTAAATTGAGCTTTACTATTACAATATATATATATTTTTTAAATTTATATTCATAAATTTTATCACCTATATGACTGTACATACCTACGACACGCGTCATCTATTACTACTAATATTGACTTTTCTAAGTGGCAGTATTAATTGCAAAATATGCCGTGTAAAACCTGCGTTGCATCGTGGAAGCCCAATTATTCGAAGGGTAATTTAACTCAAAGTAGAATTAGACGCACGGAAGGCACAAAAACAGTCACTTTGCCATTTCAGTGGCCAATAGTGATCGAAATATAGACTCAAATTACATTTACTGGCTAATAGCATAGCCATTTACTAACAATCCTTTACCTGTATACGAGTACTAACAGCAAAGTGGAAGCCGTCCCAATCCCAAAGCAGAAATGTTTACGAGCGAAGGTTGTTGCCCTTTTTGGTGAAAACCTTTTATATTTATAATAAAAATACCATAGCCTCATTCGTCGACGTCCATTGCTCATTGACCGACAAAATCAAGCACAACTGCAAGTGGCCGCTGCTTGCTGCCGTTGTCTGCACTCAAAAAGTACCCTTAGTACCGGCAGCAGTAGAGCTCCTTGTGAAAGAGTTTGTCCAGGGAAGTACAGTCACCTTACCTATTTCTGAAACAGGTTACGAAAGGTAAGGGTGCTGGTGAAATTATAGGCACGTGGGACTTGTCAACTTATGTCTCAGGGTGACGCAGGTGCGAGCAGTGGCAATGCCCCTCCGATCTTTGCGATTTAGAGCTCTGAGTGGCATTGCAATTGTTATGGACGGGCGTGTGGCTTACCATCAGGCGCACGACTTGTTCGTCCCGCCACTTGATACCTATTATAACAAAAAAACAAAAAAGAAAAGCAAGAAACCCTTGTGGTGGTAACGGTTCGACTTTGCTGGTAGTAACAATGCATCTGCTAAGTTCGTAAACCTCGTATTTTCATCATATTAATGTGAACTTTTGAGTACAAAAAGTAAAATTACTACATACAATTATATTACAACTTATGATTATACCTTCTATATACGTCTATAAATTATATTTTATTCATTTGCATAAATTGGACATAGTTAAACAGAAAGGATCCATGTACAATGCACATCCAGTCACTTTCGAGGTACGGCAGTTTGAAGTTTAAAAGTGTTTCTATAATGTCATGTAACTCCTGAGATGTTTATTCATGTTTATATTTTGGGCTTTTTTTGTTGATATAAGAAGTTAGACTTTAGGAACCGTTTTACAAATAACTAATTTTTTTATAATTTTGTGAATTGGATCCCGTTTGAAAAAAGGGGAGTTAAATTCAACGGATGAATGTTTCTTAATGCATAATACGGTTCATTGGCTATATACAACATTACTTCTTACCAATGTTTCACATATTAAATTATCAAGGCTTGTCATCGGGCATTGAATTAATCGTGTCATCAAAATTAATGCGCACCTTCCACTGCGAAAGGGCAAAGAGCGGGAAATAACTGCCCGGAGCGGGGCAAAATAGTTTTGACCTTTCACTAGGAAAGATTTTCACTGAAAAGAGATATTTGCCTTCCATAGCCAGCGGGCTAAGCTGAGTGACCTAAGCGGGAAATGAAATTGGTCAGATGAGAGAGTTGTTTGCCTTTCATAGCGAGAGCGGACTTAGCGGAGTGAGTTTTTGTTTTGTGTAAGAAATCAGTTTTAATCTATGTCAAAAGACGTAGTAAACGCTATGAATTTTATTTCGTCCCATTTTCTTGCACCCTAATTAACCCTCTAATTCATTTCTGAATAAATTAGGAGGAATAATGTATCGTAGAAAAATTGTAGTCTTAACATATCACAAATCGCTTTCCGTCTGATCACATTAAGTCCCTATACCTATACCTATATCTATGCCTATATATTTCTATATCTATATTGCCTTTGCGGAGTCCGCTCAAAACTAGCGCGCGACTATGACACAGCGCAACCATCATAACTCGTCGAGTCCGCTTTGCTCACTCGTAGAAGCACTTCTAAGAAATTTACTGTTGTAGGTCGAAGGGAGTCCGTACGGACTCCGCTGGAAACCCGCTCAACTCTGCGATCATATTTTTTTGTTATCTGCGATAACTCTTTCAACTCGCTCAGTCCGCTCTATAGAAGTCTCATAGAAGTCTATGACCGATGCGAGCCCGCTCCGCTCGCAGAAAGCCGCTATAAACATTACATGAAACATTCAAAAAGGTTGAGGTTGTAGCAGAAAAAATATACACATCAAGTGTCTAGGGACCAAGCACGTTTTTGCTAATTACTGAAAATCAGTTTTTTTTTTCGGTTAAAAAAAAATTAAGAACCCGATTTTCAGTAATTGCCAAATACTTGCTTGATCCCTAGACACTTTTGATGTGTGTATTTGTATAGTTACTTCTAGTGACCGCTGTGCAACGTACCAAGCAATTGTAAAACATACTAACGGTAGAAGCATAAATTCAAAGATTAATAACATGCAAAACTATTTTGATCCTGATTATACATTTTTCTATGTTAACCTGACGAACCGCTTACTGTCAAATCAATCTAAACAATAATAAAAAAAAATCCATTGGCCAGACCAGTCTGAGCATCAATATGGCCAGCGGGAAACACTGGATTATGGCGAGAAAAGATGCGATAACGAAAAAAGCAATGGAAAAACAAAAGAAACGAACAAAAATAAATTAATTAAGAACTTTATTTTAACTCTTATCTCTGGAAATAAATAAAAACTTTAATGAACAAAAATTTTTAGCATCAGCTAAGCAAGGATGGCTACATTTTTACAATACAAATAGATTTGTTTACTCCCATTCTGTTGAAAAATTCAATGCATTTTACAATCGATAAAAAGTAACCGACTTAAAAACTGGGTCGGCTATTAAAAATAAGCTTACTTTGCCAGACTAGGTCTTGCGGGCGGCAATAGCTTATTTTTATAAATACAATAAACAGTCTATATCATTAATACAAAAAGAGAAAACAAAACATTACACGTCACTCTTGAATGGTGTACAAAATCAATATATCACATTTCCAATTCGTTCGTTTGCTATTGCTTAAAATCACTATACATAATAATATTAGTAATTCGAGATACATGTACCTACAGTCGCTATAGTTCAATACGACTTAACTATTTTACATATAACTGCTTTATGAATATACGCAAATGTTATAAAAATGTATATAATTCATTGTGATATAATTTGCGGAACCGAGCAATGTTGTGATATATAAAAGCAGCCTCAACCGCCAGCACAGTTTGCTTGGCCAGCCAAGCTATATCAAGTACCAATTAACCTTGGAATACTTTTCCTTTTACACTCACTTTATCGAATGTTTTGACTCTAAATGGCAATCGAAATTATCTATTGGTAATACCATCATACTCATTCAACTTTATATTATTGGTAGTGTACCGTATCAACATATATACGTCCCACTGTTGGTAATTATTTACGACTGGTCCACACTTAGATACTTGGCAAAAACAACACTGCCAAAATTCTTTGTAAAATTGTATCTTACTTCACTCGCACAGCAGTAAAAAAAGTGACACTTTGTAGAGCATGAACGATGGTTCATGTGTTCATATATCCAGCAGCATCTTGTTGTACATATCATAAATCTTGTACTCCCACTCACAATAACTTTAAAAATAGTCTCAATGTTTACTTATATCATGAAAGCTTTCACACTTTTACAATAAAATTATAATCTCCCTGATGTCATTAAACTACATTTGTTCCAAGTTTTTCTACTCATTTAAATTAAATATTTTCTAACACTATAAGAAATGGCAGTTTCCATCTAAAGCATAAGCAGAGATGGGCAGTGGGTAAAAGCCCAATCAACCCGACCGGGATTCAACTGGGTTTTTACCGAAGTGCCGGGTTTTAACACATTTCTACCCAAAATCGTAGGCAGAAACGGCGTATACGTAATTTGGTATAATTCCATACTTATAAACTTAGAAAATTCGATGTCATAAATCTTTTTTAGACGAAAAATAGGGACTCCACACAACACCCAGCTTGCAATCCTGTGGATTCTCTCTACTAAGGATTCACATTACGATTCGATTTTTATGAAGATCCATTCAATAGATGGGCAAATCGAAACGTCTAAATCAGAAAGCAAAAAACATTTTGTAATATCATTCAATTTGAACAAAACTCGATTTACAACAAATATTTAGTTGTATTGTTTTTGCACTCGATCTTGGGCATTAATGGGTTTTACCCCGATTTAAATAAAACCTTGGCGCTTGCTTGAGATATAATTTGACCGAGCAAACTGGTCAACTGCTCAATGTGCTCTGTCCATTTTGGTCAATTATTGATCACTATTGGTCACTAAACCTTTTCCAGTAAACCATTTCTGTAAATTCTAGACGTATTATTATTGACGTTGGGTTTATTAACTCAACGTCAATTTTATCACATATTAACTAATGATTGATTTGTGTATGTATAAGTTTTAAACAGAATTTTGATAGGTATTTTATGTCGTTATGTAAACACGTTCTGGTAATCACAATTATTTGACCATTGTGACAACAATTGCCCATTGTACTCGAGCATTTCTAGCACTTGACGGTCACTTATAGTCATCGAGTACGTTCATAGCATTTGACGGTCAAACATCTCTAGCGCTTGCCCAGCTCTGAGCATAAGCAGAAAACAACATAAGGTAAAGAAAATGAGTAGAGTGTGGCCTTTGTTACAACCACGGGTTTTTTACCACAGTTGATTAAAAATAAATCTTAATTGAAATACTTGACCGATAACAAATTCCACAACGGAAATGATAGTGTTATTAGTAATATTGAGCGTGTCAAGAGTAGACTTCATTAAGTCACGATTTACTGCTTTTGCAGTTCAATAAATAAATGAAGACGTCTCCATGTGCAGTACCTACTTAAAGAGATCTTTGTGCATGTTGTAACGTACTTCGTAGTGCTTCTGGGTTTCGTAGTGCCTAATTAATACAATAGAAGTGCTCAGTTTGCATGCCACGTCTGCAAACAATATTCCACATACTTAAGCTCAGTCGACTATTTCGACTAGTTCGCTTGGTACGTTATGGTCACGTCAATTATCTCGTGCGAAACCTCGAAAATCGTAGAAAATTTTTTTTTGCTACTTTGAAGAACTGTAGTCGCACTTGTAATATTATCTACAGTGGTGTTTTCCATCATCGTTAAACCTTATTTTATTAAATTTTAATACATTTTCAATTTTCTGATATCGCAATATTTTTTTGTTTGCCACATAAATGCTCAAAGTATACCTAGTCACTACACGGAGTTGCTGGATACTTTTTCCTTGGATTTTTTACATACGGTGCTTGTTATGGTCCGCAATGACCCTTTGTGAAGAGAGGTAGTGGTGTAGCCATCTATCTCCGCAGGTCTGTGTCTTTCAAGACACTCATAATCGGACCAAAATGAAAACAGCACCACCTTTCCTTGGAGATTGTGGTTTCTGAGGTTAAAGCGGTTCTTGGAGTTTTTTGTTGTCCTCCTGCTGTCGATTTTGTAACTTCTCTTATTTCTGTGTTAGACGCGCTCGAAACAGACTTCTCACATCATATAATCATGGGCGATTTCAACACTGACCTCCTTCTCTCGAGATTCTCTCGCGTCCCGAAATTTTCGATCTACCATTGTGTCCTTCTCATTATCTATATACTTGAAGTTAGTGCTACTCATCACAACATTAAATCCGAGGACTCATGGATTGATCATGCTCTTATCTCTTCTCCTGACGATTTTTGTGATGTACAAAAGCAAGCCTCATAAACGTTCTCCCGAAACTAGGGACTGAGAAATTTTGCTAGGTTGGACTTAGCCTAACTTGCTCACGATGCGTCTACTATTGATTGAACCGGGGTTTGACAGCGCCCACTGTAGACGGCAAGATGTCAACGTTCGGTGCCACCTCATTCAAGTTTTTACGACAAGCATGCACCATTACGCTCACCGAACTGAAACGACCACCTGAGCCCTAGATTACTGCTCTGGTACGTATAGAATTAATGATGCGCGACAGAGCTTTTCTTAAATTTAAACGCTGTCTGATTAAAACTTTCAAGGCTTATAGAAATCGCTGTAACTAGATGGTGAGAGCTGCAAAGCGCCGCTATTTTCATGATAACCTTCTCCACTCTTCTCCAGCTGACACTTGGAAATTTTTGAAGTCCTTGATTAACTGCCTGGGTGATGCGCTTAATGAAGATCTGCGGCGTATCGCTGATTCGTCGAGTAAGTTTGGCATAAGTGTCAACCCAAGTAAGTAAACTACCCAGTTCGTTCTACCAATTCAAACACTTCTTCCCATGTCAACAACAATCCTCCAGTACAGGCCACTGTTTTCCCTACCCTTGATTATGCTGATGGTTGTTATGCTGATATCACCCAGGAACTTCTCAACAAATTGGATTGCTTGCTCAATAGTTGCATTCGCTGTATTTGAATCTTTGAAAATTTGGTCACGTGTCCGCATGTCGCAATGAGCTGAAGTAGCTTACGATTCGCCAACGCCGTGATTTGAGAATACTTTCCGCTCTTTACTCTGTCATTAATAGGAGGCACCATCCACTGTTAATGTAAACTTAATTGTATTACTGAAATAAACATTTTTTATTTTATTTTTTATTTATTTTATTAATGATCAATGTGCACCTAGGTATTTCAAATGTAAATTACAATATTTCAGTGCTCTCATGACCGCAATCTTCGCTCAGACAGCAAATTGACGCTTTTCATTCCTTCTCACCGTACTGGTTTTCTTTCTAACTCATTTACTCTTCAGGCAATACGACTCTGGAACGCTCTGCCGCTTCATATTGAAAAAGCGCCGAATAAGTTAGCTATCAAGCAATTAGTCCGCGATTTCAGGTTGGAGTCTCAATCTACATCCCATTAGTCTGGTATTGTTATATGTACATGTGTATGTATATATATATATATATATGCAGCGAAAGTCATATAATTAGAAGCACTTAGTCACTTGGTAGTCTTTTCATGTAATTAACTATATTATTACAATTAATTGGAGGCCAAATATTAACTTACTACATTGCAATGTACACTCATATCCTAGTTTAAATACAAGCTATAAAATTTAGACAATTGAAACAATGAAACAAAAACTATCTAACTAAATCCTTGGCAGGTGAACAACTAATTAGAAACAAAGTATGGCTTACGTTCGAATCTTGAATTTTAAAACTAAAATACACTTTAAACAAGGTTATCATATTATGCATTTTGCCACTTTTTCTTACTTATTTAGTTAAGTTACCTAATGTCTGGCTCAATTGTTAGAAATGGGTAAAAAGAAGAACTGTGATGCAGTAACAAGAAAGATTATAGTGTATTTACATTTAAAACGAAAATGGACGTACCGAAATGTCGCCTATCATTTAGGGTGTTCTGTAAAGATGGCATTTAACGCCACTGCACATTTCGAAAAATATGGAACATCGGACAACGGTCTAAGAAAAGATCGGCAAATGCAGACCACCGTTCAAGAAGACAGGCATGATTCGTTTAGCTAAGACGGACCCCTTTAAAGGTTCTAATGTTATTAGAAAAGAAGTATTTTCACAAGACGACATTCGAAACGTGTCCGCGAGACTAGTCCGTAGGCGGCTGTTTTAAGGAAAATTGTTTGAAAGGGTTTGAAAGAAATTATGGCAGTTGAACTGTTCATACATGGAAAAAAGTTTCATTTTCAGATGAAACTAAAATAAATTTGGTAAATTCCGACGGAAAGCGATATGTACGAAGACCAATCAACGAGGCTTTGAATGACAAATACACTAAAAAGACGTTAAGCACGGTGGTGGAAATGTTAAAGTGTGGGGATATTTTTCGGAAAAAGGGACTGGTCTCGTGAGTAGGATTGAATGTCTGATGGATCAGTATCAGTACAAATGTATCTTAGAGGGGACAATGATACCATATTCCGATGAATATTTGCCAGTGACATGGATATTTCAGCATAATAATGACCTATAGCATACAGCACATAGCCTTAATGCCTTTCTCAGAGAATGAAAAAAAGTGTTAGAGTGGCCTGCCAATAGCCCGAGTTTAAATCCAATAGAAAATTTGTGGCACACTATAGAGAAAACATTGTCACATAAACATATAACCAATATCAATGAACTTTACTATGCTTTTGTAGAAACTTGGAGATATATTTCTTTAGAAACATGAGAAAAATTGATAATATCAATGCCGCGGCGTTGTAAAGCTGTAATCGACAACAGAGGCTACACTACCAAATACTAATCAGTTTAGGATGAAGCATTTATCCAAATTATTTGGATAAATGCTTCATTTTGCTCATGATTTTACTGTTTTTTTTTTGTTTCTATTTAGTTATCCGGCACAGTCCATAGTATTTCAATTCGATCTGAATAAATGTTTTAATTTAGTGACATTACCGTTATTTGTAATTACTAAACTGGTATAATAATACATTTTACGTGCCGATACATCCTCGTAAATACGTCGGAGCTCTCTCTATACACGTTAAAAATTAGTTACTAGGATAATTTGTAATGACAAAAGAAATCAAGGTCGGTGTTTCTAATTATATGACCACCGCTATATATTATGTACTTATGTGTATATAGGTTGCTTATATAAGAATATAGTTAAGTCATTAATATATGACATATTTATATTGAGTTTATACAATGTGTTGATTTGCATTCTCGCCATATTTACAGAGGTCATTCTATATCCGACGCTTAACACAATAATCGAAAAAAAATTCTGATTTTTTATTTCATTGCGGTAAATATCGATTCGCAATCACCTGATCCTGCTTGATCCAAAGGTCACCGACTTGCACGGCAGGTGCTAAGTTCATAGCCATAGCACAGCCGGAGGAACCGAGAAAGTATTGCTATCTCATTCTTTCTCAAACGCAGCGCACTCGTCGGCCTAAGTAGTGCGCTCGTTTACGCATAAGCACGAGGTGGGATAATATTGCCGAACTCGCCGCAATTCTACTTATCTATTAGCTAATCTATCACGAAACGCCACGTGGTTTGGTATAAACAAGAGTTAGTGCAAAAAAGAACCTGCATTGTCCTGAAGTGTAAGCTCACGTGGACGAGAATACGAGTGTCGAAGAATTGCGCGCAAAAAGCGTCTCTGCTTTCAAATGTGCTAAGTTGAAACGAAACTCACGAGCGAATCTCTGCCACCAGCCGTGGAGCTAGGTACTTCTAGCAACACTTAGGGTCGTATTCCAGAACTCTACTCAATACTCAAGTCAGGACTTGAGTATTGCAGTGAGCACTGAAAATCATACTCAAGTCCTTGCCATTGGGGCGTATTTCCAGTGCTTGAAATCATACTCAAGTCTGCTCAAATCCTGACTTGAGCATTGAGTAGAGTTCTGGAATACGACCCTTAAAGTTGGTAAGTACCAAATGTAAGTTACAAAAAAGTTTTGTCAGTCAACTTTTATAATTGTTGTAAATAATTAGTAAAATATAATACAATACAATAGTAGTACATAATCGTAATTGAAAAAGTAAGTAAATAAGCGATTGAGAAAGATTACGTATCGCTCGGTGAAGCGGGTGGCGGGGTCACTGCTCTCGCGCAGGGCATCGATTTAAAGCTAATTATGAAAAACTTTACTAGATAAACTTAGTAAGAATATTGAGCAGATTTCTTTATATATATATTTTTAATGATTTAGCATTATTTTTATTATTAATTTCTTAACTATGGCGAGAATTCGAAACAACACACTGTATATCATAATTATTTATAAACTTGTTCCTATCTGTTTTTAATGATCATGTTATACAGCTCTGTTAATTATTTTGAACCCAGCTCTCCGATTGACTGGTAGTGAGTGCCTAATAGCATTAAGTCCGCCAATTGTACTGTACTGTGTGCAATAAAGTTATTATAAATAAATAAATATAAATAACTAAATTACATTACCAGTCCAGAATTTGTTAGTTATTTTTAAATTAGAAACTACTACCAGTCATTATAAAGACTTCATAGTGTTTAAAATTATAAATGTGCGAGTTTTGGCGACAACAGTCTTGAAAGTAATAGAAGCTTAAGGGGCTTCCATTGTTTTTTTCTTCCGTGTTTACAAGACACAAAGACAATTTGACAGATGCTATTTTCAGGCGCTTTGAACAGCAAATTTTGCTAGTGACGGAACGTTGTTAGTTCTACATGGAAATTATATATATATATATATTTCATAATAAATACAGAAAAGTCTGGAAAATATCATGTTTCCTATAGTATGTATGTATTTCATTAAAATTTCCAAAGCGATGGTTAAACTTTGGAGTTTTCTAAAACCATACCAATAAGAATGAACTATACTTCGTTTTTTTAGGATTAGAAAAAACATAAACAAAGAAAGAGTAATAGTTAACTTTTTGTTCAGTCAATAAATTACATTAAAGGAAAATATCGTCCGCATTGACTTACAATTATATGGACGTCGGGTCCGCGCTAAAAAGTGTCCGCACTTGTAAGGCGCTAAAATCGTATACAGAGCGCGACACTCCGCTTTAATCTTCATTTGTTCTACGGACAGCGCGATACTGCGATGACATAACAATTTAAATTTCGAATAGGTTGACTTGGGACATTTTTTTCGTGGTTTTTGTATTAGACCCGTCGTCCATTTATTTGTAAGTCAATGATCGTCCGAATCGATGACTAATGATATTTAAAAATGACATGATAGTGTGTAATTATTTTATAAAAAAGATTCCGTTTAACGTTTGGAAGCTCCGTTTCTTTAAGTTTTTTATACTTAGTTCAAGTTTTTGAAATACATTAAGATAATTTTTTTTCATTTCATTTATAATAGCTAGTGTTACGAGTAAAAAGTACGTAACAATTACCTAACTATAGTAAATACAGAAGAAGAGCAACTAATGGGTCTTTCTGACACAACACCGAATGTACACCGATATCGGTGGTGCGACATATAATATTTATATTACAAAATAACTCATGAAGATTCATGTCACAAATAGCGAGTGTTTTAAGTGCACATGTCCGTAGGCGGCATTGACTTACAAAGAAATGGACGACGGGTCTAATACAAAAACTACGAAAAAAAATGTCCTAAGTCAACCCATTTAAACGTAGTGACGTGTAAAGGAATATGAAAAAGCTAAAAAGTTGAATTTAAATTGTAATGTCATCGCAGTACTGTCTAATTTTGCTTGCTGTCAGTTGAACAAACGAAGACTAAAGCGTGAATGACGCTCTGTATACGATTTTAACGCCCTATAAGTTCGGACACTTTTTAGCGCGGACCCGACGTCCATATAATTGTAAGACAATGGTAGGCGGCCATAAATAAATACATTATTTACAAATACCATTCAAGTTAAGAGTTATTTAAAAACAGTTGTATATATATTGCTAAAGCGTAAATCATTTTAAATACAAAATCACTGTAAGTACTTAATGTCAATTTGTTAATAATTTAGAATATAAGCCTGATGATACAATTACGAACTCGACAAACAAGTAGTACGTAATTAACATTCTGGCACAAAATTACGTTTAATTCATTCATAAATAAATATCGCGTTACACTTCGACATTGATAACTTTCTTAAACTCACTTGCGTCAGAAATTCGTTCATGCGTTGCGCATGAGTGTCAAACGTAAAACACAGGACTCACAGTTATATACAGATTTTGTACTGTGACCATTCCCAATTTTTTTAAAACATACGCACAGTCGTAATAATTACGAGTATCTTAAAAACAAGTAGTACGTAATTAACTTTCTGGCACAAAATTACGTTTAATTTATTCATATGTAAATATCGCGTTATATTTCAACAGTGATAACTTTTTTGAACTCACTTGCGTCAAAAATTCTATCATGCGTTGCGCATGAGTGTCAAACGTAAAACACAGGACTGACAAGTTATATACGGATTTTGTACTGTGACCATTCCCAATTTAAAAAAATCATAATTCTAGCTACATTCAGGCGCCATAAATACAATATAAAAGCAAACAGGGAAACAAATTACATTTAATTGGACGAATGTACATATTCGATGACAACTACCGGCAATAGTTCAATCTAGTCACAGTTCGTCAGAATCACAACTTGTCGGAACTCGTCGTCGTTCACCAAAAGCAGCAGTATATATAATTTATCTTAATTGCCAAGCTCTGGACGCGTCTGCGACAGGGTTGGTGATGGCTTTATAGAATCTAATTTACGTAGGAAACTAGTGTAACGCCAGGCTGACGTTCACTTGGACAGTTTGCTTATGACTCTAATTAACGCTCCGTTCTCGTCCTTCAAACGCTGGTTTTCGGCTTGCAGCACCTGTTGGTACTGAAAAATAGCATAAAATTAAGTTATGAATTTTGGCAAGATTTGTACACGTACATCACAAACAACACCACATTTTCTGAGGGAGATTGTATTTCGTGGGACAAATGCAGGGCTTCATTAAAAACTGACAAATATTATTACATAATGAAATAGAAAAAAAAAACAATACTACACGTGGTAAGTTTGTGTGTAACAAGTCACTTTACAATATTAAATACATTATATACGTAGTGCGCAATACCGATGGTGTTAGAATGTCAAAAACTTAGAATGTCGTAAAAAAACTATATCTGAACACCGATTCAACAACATTTCAACTTGTTTTTGAATTGCTAAGCGATTTGAGTATATCTAATCGAATGATGATCGTGTTTTTGGGTGTGTCCTTGTCGTGTGCGTGTGTCTGTGTACAACAATGGCAGAGGGTGAATATTTACAGGGAAGCAGATGTACGCATCAACTATTGCTGTGCAATATTTATATTTTTTTTTCTTTTTAATATTTTTAGGAAAACTATACTACCAGCACGCTAAGATGCCCGTTTTGACGTTTGTCCGCTCATCAAATTTCGTATTCATTCATAACTACGTTGAAGGAGATAATTGATGTACATTGTTGTCAATAGTTACGTGCAGTAAAATTTATCGATGTATAACTGCACGACACAACTTAGCACTTGTTTTTCGAATTTTTTTTTTTTAAATGAACTCTAATACGGTCGTCACTTATAGGATCGCTGTCCAGCACAACTTCTACCTACGGTAAAGTCACGTCAAAGCACGCAAAACAAAGCAGTTTCGAATTGACGACATATTAAGTAAACATTTTTATTTTCGTTTTACTAAAACTTTTTTATCAGTTTCCCCTTGCAATACTAGTTATAAATGTAAAAATTTATAGATGTGACTCCATTTGATTATATTTTTTTCGATAATGAATTAAGATTTGACCTCACTATTGTAATTTGTCAAAACAGCCATCATAGCGTGTACCGGTACTGTAGATAAAATACAGACAGCCCAGATGATAGCCGACCTCCGGTAAGAGATGTCACTTCAAGAGGAAGAAGTAGAGTAACTAGCAGCTGGGTCTATAAATGGTTAACATTATTAATAGTTATAATAAATAAAGATGGTCATTCACAAGTTTCCCGAGATAAAGAAATTTCATTCGAATAAATTTCTTACGCAAGCCCATTTTCCTATCAACCCTTCGCCACTGATGTGCGTTTTACATTTCGATGACACTACTCAATACAGCATCACATGGACCTATTTACGGGTGTTTTGTTATCAGTTTACAGCACGGTCTCAACCAAACGGATAACAGGACATGCATTCCACACTCCAGCCAATACTTTATAAGCGTTGAGTTTTATTCAGTTCCTAATTTCTCTATATTATTAATGACTAAGTATCTAATAACGTCGTCGTGATCAGTGTGGTAAAAATTATTTTGATGCGGCTAATATTTGTTACAGTGCGCTTTGTTCTGAAGATGTAATGGTGTTATGATGAAAAATGTCAGGCCGTTGGATGTGTTAACAGTACCACATTTGTAGGTCACTAGCATAATGTCAATTCAAGTTATAAATAATAATAACAACGCAATATGAAACTGTAAAAACTCAACACAAAACGGGCCAGCCACGCTATCGGCGAAAGATTTCCAACAGATATAACCCAACCGAATAGCGAAGCTACTCCGGCGCAAGTTAGACACGGATCAAAGCATGCTGGCCATAGCACACGGTTAATATTAACATTTGGGGAGACTCGACAAATACCCGGCTAGAACTGTGTTGTCACATCGATTCAATTGGACGTGATTTTTTAACTTTTTTGACTCTGAACGCGGAAAGAAGCGATCTGTAAATTTACAATGTTTGTAACCATTTGCGAGTAGTCTCTCTCAATCAAACCGTTTTTAAAGTTATTTTAAGTGTTTCGAATACAATATTTACACATGAAAACACATCCGTATTTGTCAGTCCGTACGTTTTCAATAGTGTAAAAAACACAACGAAGATGATAATAAAACGGAGAGAGTTGAAATTGGGTATTAGAAAACTGAGCACTTGATAATATACTACATTTACTATAATTTCACATGGCAGTGTACGTAAAGTGAGGCAGACGTATAATTGGTTGAATTTTTATGCACAGAGCAAGCGGAAAAATCTTTTAATAGCCAAATAATGTCATTAAAGAAAATAAGACATTCGATTAACTTCAATTTTACGTCCAATATCGTATGACAACGTGCAGTTCCGGGTCTTTGGGCGGTGGAGGTCGCTTGCAATCGTTTAACAAACTAACACATTATAACCTAAATTTGTAGAGCTATAATGGAGCGACGAAATATTGATACGTTTAATCTGTAGATATTTATAAAAATAATATATTTTTTTCATATTGAACATCTAAATATTTATATATGCAAAGTGGGTACATATATTTAAAAAAACATGACACGTTAATGCTCTGGCCACACAGGCGGCCACAGAAGCGTTCCCGCGCCCGGAACGCTTTCGCGGCTGTTTCTGTGTGGCCTGAGCATAAATGTCACAAATTTGAAATAAAATATGCTAACAACGAAATCATAATCAACTAATAGACATCGACGCACCAGCAGCAACTTATGCTAGCAAATCAAAACGCATTTGCAATACATCTGACGGCACTAAACAAAGTGCTCTTCTCAGTGGTTAGAAAAAGCATAACTTTTTAACCGCTGTAAATCAAAACGTTTATAAAAATAGTACTTTCCCAATACAAAATGGAGTTATTGTAGAGTTATTAATTGTTATTCCATTCTTTGACTTGTTATGCACAATACAGGATTATTTGTGAAATACTAACGACCTCTCAGGACTATATTACTAACATCGTAAACAACAACTTTTGTTCAATGATTTTTAATAATTCATCACATTCACGAACTGCCTCCGTGGCCGAACGGTTACCATGCCGGACTGCCACGCAGAGGTCCCAGGTTCGATTCCCGGGCCGGGAGAAATATTTGTATGGCCTACATTTATTTCTCTCGTGAGTTTGGGTGTAATTTGTGGTTGTCTAATTGTGTGTCCATGGCACCCGCGACACAGGGTTTCCCTAGTGTGGGGCTATGTTGATTGTGAGCGTTATTATTATTATTATTTTACTTTCACATAAAAATAAAAATACTTAAATAGATAGCTCTAAACTGTGATAACTCTGTGCAAAACGCAGGAGCGGGGATGAAGATCATCGGGGAGGACACCTACATGTTTATTACCTTACTACCAGATACAGATCCAAAAAGTGTCAGGTAGTATAAAAGTTGTTGTTTATGATGTTAGTAATGTAGTCCTGTGAGATTGTTTAGTATTTTGAAAATAACTCTGCATAATAACTTTTGAATATCAAATGATTTTGACCTATCACAAGTTGTCAACTTGGACTGTAATAGTGTAGCGCGACATTCCTTCAGTAATTTCCTAAGAGTATACATATTATGTGTAGCATTAGCAGCAAACTGTTCCCCCACCGCCGATTCCCGCCGTGTTTCAGCGCGCAAAAACATACATTTACCTATTTTGCAGCCGAGTTGGTCAGTTTGCTCACGACCCGTGTCAGAGCGCGATTCTCCGCCCTCAACCTTTCGTTCTCGGCTTTTAGCTTTTGCAATTGCTACAAAACGAACACCACAATTACATCAGCTACGGACTAAGACTTTTTGGTCTACTTGAGTAAGAGCCTTCAGGGTCGTATCTACTAAATGGCGTGAATGTACAGGATGGTATTCGTATCCGTCGGCGTCTGTTTATGAACGCGTTCCTTTACAAAATGCGTTTTTTATATTGGCAAAATGGTGATCGACGTCGATCAAGGTCTTAATGTTAACCACCAATAATCCACTGCCTCGTCATTACTCACCAGGCATTTGTCGTGAGACGCAATGCAATTCAGAAATCATGATGGCAGCCACAACGCCGAGTCAATGCCCGCAATATTATGTAGTATAAATCCGGTAAAATAAATGTGTCGTGTAGGCACGTGTATTGTTCTCGCGTCTCGCAACGGCGTTCATCAGCTTTTACAATAATGTATTATATAAACGGTGTGAGATATGGGATTTTTCAAAAGTATCAATTTGAAACGTGAAACTAGTTGCATTAACGAATATATAAATCTTTTGTTTTGGGGGCTTACTGGAGTTATCACAACTTTTACCTGGTTTTTAACGTTTAGTTTCACCTTTAGGAAACATTTGAGACGATTTATTTTGTATTCAACATAAAAGAAGTCGGTACACAATCCCACAAATATCTGTTTACGCGTTTAAAAATCAACACCGTCGCGTGACGCTACGCAAAAAGCAACTACGAGTATATCAGAGATTGCGTACCTTTAGTTCTTCCTCCATTTCCGAGAGCTTCCTCTCAATGGCCCTCTTTTCTCGCTTCTCGATTTCAGATAATGAGTTCTGGTTCTGAAAATAGAAAAAAAATTGACGTACCGCGGAGAAAATTTTGACTGAAACTAATTTCGCGTTCTGCCATTTTCGAACACACGCAGTAGCAAAAATTACAACAATCGCTTTAATGCACGTATAAATAATTCGCAACGCGCGATAGAAATACAAACTACTTATCAATCTTTTAACGGCGGATACGCTTGTCTCGAAAAAAATTTAGCCTTTTCTTTAAGATCGCTTTTCATAGTGATATAGTTAGTAGTATACAATTGTCGATGTCAATTTCACGTAGACCTGTGTATGCAAACACTCTGTAAAGACCCTATATGTATTTTGTACTTGAGCAACAAAGGCGAATCGCCTCACGCAATCTTATTAATGATGCTTACTTCATATTTCTCCCAGTGGTACACAAAGTGATACCCAAAACGTCGTAATAATTATTACAGCGAACAAGAATAAATCAAATAGTTCACGACGCAAGCTCACTGTGCACTATTGTCGTGAAAATCAACTTTATTACAATTAATTAAACATGCACGAATTAAGTTAAATAAATTTGTATGAAAATAATTTATTACGCCAGTATAATCAACAAAGACAAAATTCAAAAAATACTATGTTGTACATAGGAATGAAACTATTTTTCCGGATTTAAATCGCGTATATTTGTTTTTTCAGTCAACCGTGACCATGGGACCTGTAAAGGGCCCGAAACGTCGGTTTGTTTGAAAAAACAAATATACGCGATTTAAATCCGGAAAAATAGTTTCATTCCTATGTATAACAATCGCGAAAACCTAAGAACTCGATATACTATGTTGTAGTTCTGTCCATTGTACATTTTACGTCACAGATCTCTTACTATGGCATAACTTCTTATTATTTTCCCGATATTGCGGAACAATTACAAGCTCTAGAAGAAATCTACAACTAGTGACAATAATTCTGTCGAGAATCCATTGCCTTGTATATATGTGACAGTGACTCGTAAAAACCTACTACGACTTGTACATACAACGGTCGGAGAGAGTAATGACAAGGGCAACTAAACCCAATGACGGCAAGAAGCAGATTTATTGCGAGCTACTAAAATAACTCGCTGACTTCTCAGTACAATACCACGACCTAAATAGCTCGCGATTATTGTATATAAATTAGTGTTACTTATCAAATGAAGAATTAAGTAATTTCATTTGCGAGTCGAAACTGTAACCATGTTGATGGAACTTAAATGTGTGGTACCGCTTCTAGTTAGTAAATATTTATAAAAGTACGAGAATAGCATATATTGAATATTCTTATTGCACGGATATATAGCTCGACCTCGTAGGCATAACAATAATAACTCGTGAATTTTTTTTTAAGTCACATCTTTATTATTATTCCTTAAATCTATTTGGGACTCACTCTGTGGTCTAAGAGGTGCATTTTTAATTTTTAAATAGAAGTGACGGTATTCCCACACAATGCCACAGTCGACCGGGATCAAGGACTCAGGTTTAATCGGCGAACGACACATGCCTTATAGAGCGGTACCTATATACATATATTATTAAGTTTATAATGTGCCAAACAACCACGCCAATTATCTGGTAACAGATTGGGTTATCCCTTGTACTATGAGTACCAGAGCTGAACTCCGGGGCACAACCCAGTACAAACAGACCAGAACAAATTTAGAACGCTTCGTTTATTAATTTGTCCCACCGGGAATTGAACCCGGGAGATACACTTCCAGTGTTCGAAGCACATTCATAGAGCCCACGACAATATTGTAACGGATTTGCAAGGTAAAAAACCAAATGTCACCTTGTACGAGAATGATAAATCGATTTAGTTGACGATACTTATAAAAATAGGTTTACTCAAATATAATCGAAAATACTTAAAATTTAAAAGAAAAAAACAATGACAGTTTGTTGTGTATCGATTATGCAACTTTACCAGTCTAGGCCAGGAAAGTAAGTTTTTTCTACTGCTTCAAACTTTCAAATCTACCTACGCTTATGGACATATTTAGAAGTACTCTAAAAGGAGAATGAATTATGATAACAATATTCATATGAGCGACTGGCCACATACACCAGAACGTTTGATTTGAAAAAAGAATTACTAAACCGTCTATTGATTTCGATTCGTAAGAAACATTGTAATCATAATTCAACCTTTGTTTAGCGTTCCTCTAAAGACTCGACTAAACAGAAACTACCTTCTAGAGTCAGTGTCGGCAAAAGCAAGTTTAAAAAAAAACAATTGTTACTTTCTACGCGTTCAATTATGGCGCTCCAATATACCTACACCTCAAGTAAAGTGCTGTGGTATTTTTTTTTTGTTTACTCGATAGCTTGATTGCAAAAATATAACCTTCTTCATTCAACAAGATATTTAACAAAATAGTATGTGTTATTGAGCAACACTGCTATTTATACCTCGGTGTTAACGGGGGTTGCTCGACTCATACTTTGACAAGTGTCGACTCATGTTTGGCAATCCCTGACTTCCCGGCGACCATAATAATATATTATAAACAAGCATGTGTGCTAGTGCACTAGAAAATCCAACGTATGGTGATTGTTGTCGTACCACTTGCGAGAGTCTGGTGATGGTGCCGCGCGCCTCTCGTAGCTGCTGCTCGGAGGTGGCAAGCAGTGCGCGTAGGCGGCGAACTTCACTCGCCGACGCCTCATACAAAGCTTTATAGTCTTTCTTCTCGTCGTCGCCTTCTTCCGTGCGCTCGTTGCCCGACTGAAAACATACATATTCTACATCAATCACTACTCGACACACGGGTCTGTAGGACTTAATCCGTTATGCTGTCCGAAAGCAGGTTGGAGATTTCACATGTCTGAGTTGTAAACCAAACCAAAATGCGAGGGATATTCACAAATGTACGTAACTCAAAAATTAAAGTCAATAGTCGTATCGGGAAACGAACCCGGGACATTCCCACCAAGCGCCCATATTACTAACCACTGTCTCTTGCATATTTATTTAAACAAATAAGAATCGCTTGTAAAACTTAAATTCAATTATTGCTATGGAATAAACGCAAAATATATACCACTTAAGAGAGCGTCTATAAAATATCTGGTCCGGGCAGGGACAGAAAGCTTCAAACGAGGTCAAAAAGGGACCACGTGGTTTAACCACACATTATTTATGATGTTTGAGATGTTATAATATAATAGAAGATGAAACTAATTTCTTCTTCTTCATAAGCCATCTTCTAGTGAGGTCGGCGGTCATAATGGCAATCTGAACTTGGACTCTGCAGCTCTGAATAATGATCGGGTGTGCTCAAATTTCTGAGCTCCTATTCTATTCTCCTTCCTCCTACATTTCTCTTTCCTTGTATTTTGTCTTTTTGACAACAGCTAATTTTAAACCTAACGGACAAAGTCGCATCGTATAAAAAAACATAGATGGTTTTACTATTGTTTGTGAAACAGAACGCGTGGTAAAACTGATTGACAATAGCTCTCACGCATTGAAATCCATAAAAAAAAACCATCTACGAGTTTACTACTGAAATGCATTAATAGTCATAACAAAAAAGTACGCCGTTATTGATTCTGTACAATAAAAAAAAATTGTAAGTGACTAGAAATCGATGAATGTATTTCCTTACCTGACGGTATGATTTTATACAAACCATTATGCGTATTTTTATCTGTACCGTTAAAGCTATTAGGAAACCACGACTTTTTTGTATGCAAATAGTGCACGACACTAATACACGATCGACGCAATTTATGACATTGCATAGTGAAATCTATCAAATTATACATCATGCTTTTACAAGATCAAGACGATTGGTATGACAAAAGGGACAGTGCTAATATGTCAAATTGTACACTACGCATGCTTACGACTGACGCGGTTGATATGACAGTGGTTAGTGCAATGCTGTCCAATTATACATTACGCGCGAATACATAATTAACCAGGTTGACATGACATTGGTTAGAGTGAAGCTGTTAAACTATACTGTTCTTGTTACACATTCAAGAACAGAAGCGGTATCTACGACACAGGACATTACCGCGTTGCGGTTATTAGATTATGTTTACATTCTTACTAGAATTACAATACAAAATTGTTACACAGAGTAAGTGATACTACTGTGTGTACTTGATTGTACGACAGGAATATTGAAATAATTTAATGCTCAGTAGCAAATAGTGACTCGTCGCCTCGACATCACGGCACGCAAACGAAAAACCAAAAAAAAGCGGAAGTTCCGACTCTAACGCATAGGAACTCTTTGTACTATTTAGATAATTTTAATAAAACAAAAGGAACGCACGATATCGACTTTGTAGTATGTCATGGCACAAACTATAATGTTAAGTGTAAAGCAATAGAACGAAGTAACAAAGAATAATATACTTTTCATTTAATTATGAGAAAAATCGACGACGACCATAACAGTGTCTTCCAAGTTATTTTCAAATTGCAAGCGTTAAAGAGTGGGAAAAGTTTTTGGTTTAGAATAAAACGAAGACATACACAATATCCGTCCGAAACGAGCGAATTGAGACTCAAAGAACGAGCGTTGAGCGAACCGAAGGCGTCGAGAGCAGTCAGCGACCGCGACTTCTCTTTGCTAAGGTTCTTGCGATTCTTCCTCTCGGGTCGCACTGGAGGTACATCCGGCTCCGGCAATACTTCCGTCACTTTTGCCGGTGGCACTGCCTTCGGCTTAAAGTTCTTTTGACTCGCCAATAACTTCTTGTCCAACTTTTTTAACACTGGCGTCATTAAATTCAACGACCCTAATGATACCCCGCTCAAGTATACCCCTCCGTACCCAGAACTCGTACCCCCATAAATTCCGACTCCCGGCCGCCCGAACCCGGCACTGTATGGATTGTAGTTCCTGTAGCTATTTGGACTGTACGAGTTCGAATAATTGTTCGAATAGGGATTGTACTGGTTGCTGAGCACCGAGCTGAGCATGCTCGGAGACGAGCCATAGTGAGAAGTGAGGCTGCGTGGCCGCGACGTGTAACGATCCTGTTTCCGACTCATTGTCGATCACATCACTGACGCGAGCGACCGGCGCGGTACATGAAAACACACTGCCGCGACTGCTTCAACTGTTTCACGAGTTTTATTTCCATGTGAAAATATTGTAGGCGGCCACACTGCGGCGGCCCCAAACGGCGCGACACGGGCGCGGTCGCGGTGTGACGCACTAACACAATCAGACGGGGATACACGAGGCCACGTGAGGCCATCACCTGTAAATATATCCGCCAACTATACAACGTCCAGGCGACGATAACCGCTAACGGTCGCAGGAAGTTGGCGCTCACACTACTTTCTTTTCTATGTTTACACATAAGCCTGTACCTTACCAATTTTAACACTGCTTGTCCGCGTAGGTCAGAAAATGGAGATTACATTATAAGCTATTATTTTAGGCGACGCCTCATCGATCAGTTAACGGTTTCCTTCAAAATTGGCAAGTGGAGCGAAGGCCGCACAGATGCGCGAGTCCGGCCCACTCAGGCAGGTACGCACGCGTTGCTCTTAAAATACCCACCGCACTATATTATAACTAACATAAACATCAAGTCGCGGCAGCTCATAAGAACCGAATGCAGGGCGGCAGCGCCACTGTTGTGGCAAAACAAAAGCGAGCCGCAAACATACGAACATAAACACAAAGCTGAATATTATCGACCGCTGAACTAACGGACCATTTACCTGACAACATGGAATGCTTCGCTCCTATTTCGTAACGTGTCGAAAAGCGGAATAAGCTATTCGCCTCCATTGTTGAGTTTAAGTAAATCGTCATTTACACAATATTTATAGCGTCATATACTATCTAAAATGTACATAATGCCTATTACCGTTAAGCCCCAAACGCTAAGGGTACGTTGCCTTTGAACAGCGACGAAGTTGAAGACGAGCTCGGGTTTTTGTCCCCGCTATAAATAATATCCATTCTCAAGTTTACGCGGCTGCGACTGGTGTGACCCAAATACTGTTTGTACTGCTGGAATCCACCAAACGCTGGATAACACAAATAGCCACTTGTAAATAGAAAGATTTCAAAACTGCGCAGCATTTTCGTAGTCAGTGAAAATAATCGATACGACAACATTTTCAAACAAATTCGTGGGCTGAAATCGCGATTTTCTATTACAAAATAACAAACATGCAATCTCAGATGTTGAGTAACACCTACTTGCAAATGTTACATTTTAAAACTTAGCTACGATCTAAATATCTGTTCACAAAATCGCATCCTTTATTGTAACTACAATCTGGTAACATTTTCACTTGAGTAGCTGTGATGTTTAACCAGTTAAAACATTCTGTCACGTACTTCGGAAAACCACAAGCTGCCACCACCGACCCACCATCATTAGAATTATTCCGCATTGACATATTAAATCATGGAGACAACTACTATTTTGCCCCATTTCAAGTAGAATTAACGACGTATGACTGCGCGGAATTAATGTCCCGAGAGAAATAATCTCTCAAAACAATTGATATCTCAATTGTTTCATTGATATACAAAAGTTTATCAACTTTACACTAAATGCAACTAAGATCCTGTGCCTTTACTATGAGTTTAGAGTAGACATGAGTACCGCGCCGGCGCGTCGCCGTCGCCGCGTTTTTCCTCGCGCCAGCGCTGCCGACAAATGCAATCGGCGCGCCGTTCAGTATTATAGCTTCCGTATTGTGTATCTGAAAACGGCGACGCCAGAAAATGACTTTTCTAAGATAAAACTTTTTTTTTTATAAAATGTAAGTTCGCATTTGACCTCCATCTAACCTGATGGAAAGTGACGATGAAGTCAACGATAGATGAATGCCTATTCACTTTTGCCATGAAAAGTTATAACGTTCAGGGAACAAGTCTGCAAGCAGGGAATTCCACTCCATTGCCGTTCGCCATATAAATGTGGAAGCGTAACGCTTCGAGCGAATCTTTGGAATATCCACAACATAGAGGTGGAACCCAAGTCTATGCCTAGCCCCCGGTGATGGAAAGGGGAAAGCGGAATTAAATCGTGTAATTCCATCGCACACTCTCCATGATATATCCTGTAAAATACCGATAAGCTGGTAACTTTACGGCGGTGTTCAAGGCTCTGCAGCTTCGCCTCCACTAATTCCAAGTCACCTATAAGCTTCTGGGCACAGTAGTCAATTGAATCAAAGGTGGCCAGTTGGTATGTAACAGAGCCACCCGAAAGGTGGCAACAGTACTCCATGCACGACCGGACTTGTGCTTAGTACAGCTGAAGCAACTGTCCCTATCTACCGACCCGAGATGGTCCTATCTACCGACCCGAGAGATAGGATTTTCCGGAGAGACTACGGGCTCGACGGCAAGACCAGGGCACAGCGGGCGTCCGGGCCATGCCCTCCGTCAATGATATGCCTTTGCGTCTCTGGCGGACCCGGACTTGGGTGTGGACTCGCTGGGATTTGTCGTTAGCTGCAGAGACGGACATGTTTGAATGCCCCGGTTTTGCATGTGTCCGGGACGTCTGTCTTACGAGCAGCTAGCGCGTCTTAGTACCGGTCTAGTTGAGGACCTGTATGCGCGGGTCACGTGAGTTGCCCTTTAAGTTGGAAGCTATGTCCCGACTTTGTCGAAGGACACTGCGACTGGCATCTCCGGCACTAGTCCGGAGAGCGAGTAAAGGACTAGCTAGATATCCTCCGGTCCCTCCAGCCGCTTAGGTTATTGGGAACTGGAGAAAAAACGTCGTTTTTCGGCGTCGGGAAGTGACCTTACAGCTCCGCCACCAATGCGGAAATATGGCAATGGACTCAGAGTCCACGGCTTAGCGGTGGCAACTGCCAGTTGTGCAATGCGCAACGAGAAGCGAGCGTGACTATAGCTCCGGTACCTATCTGAAAAATAGGGAGGGTACTGTACGTGCACCCGGGGCGGTTCACCCGAGGCACTAGCCTCTCGAAGAACCGGATGAAGTCAAGTGACAGAGGTCTGTGAGAACCCTGTACACTGGCTGATCTGGGGTCAGAACCTGAACTTGTAAGGTTCCTGTGCGCACACAAGTTATAGTGTCTTTCTCGAATGCCTAAGGGTAGGTAGGGAGGGTCACTATAATCAAAACTAACGTGGAAAGGTATGGTGCTTGTTCCGGTGTGAAGTAACGCCTCACCCTGGAAATGATCCCAAGCTTCCTTGCTGCACGTTTGGTCGTGGATTCAATGTATCTGCCGAAGCACAAATTGGACGACAGGTCCAGTCCAAGTAGTAGTAAGAGACGGTCGGCTATCGGTATGGATAGGTAAATCACAAAATGTCGGAGTCAGCTCAAAGGGACTCCGTTTTGTGGAGAATAGACACGCCTGCGTTTTAGTAACGTTAAATTTGGCATCGCCCCAACCGAAGACTGCTTTGAGTGTCAAATCCAAATGGCTAACCATGAACTCTCGATAAGACTGGATTTCCTCTCCACTGACCCTTGCATTGGTCAAGTACCTATCTACAACTGTGTTATCATCAGCATACGCAAAGGTACTTGGAATTAACATATCATTGATATGCAGCAGAAAGAGATAGATTCCTCAGGGTTCCGTACAGAAAGTACGGAACCCTGAGGAATCTATCGCCATATGTTCGGAAGAGGAGCCTTCTAAGACAACTCGAATCGAACGTTCGCTCAAGAAATCCGAGGTCCAATTGCAAAGGTCAGTGGGAAGCCCATAAGAGGGAAGGTTAGTTAAAAGGTTTGCGTGCCAGCCCCTGTCAAAGGCTTTAGAAATATCCAAAAACACTGCAAGTGCTTCACCTTGCTGTTCTGTAGCCTCGCTCCATATATGACAGGCATACACAAGAAGATCCCCAATTGATCTCCCTCGTCGGAATCCGTACTGGCGATCACTGAGGAGGTCGTTGTCTTCAAGGTACGATAGGGACGGTTGTTGAGTACACGCTGCATAGTCTTGCAGAGTATGGAAGTGACTGAGATAGGTCTATAGTTGACAGGGTCAATTCTGCTTCCCTTTTTCGATACAGGTTCCACGTTTGCAAGCTTCCACGACATGCGAACTATACCAGTCTCAAGCGAGAGGCGGTACAGGCGTAGGCGTATGAGAACAGGAGACAACTCAGGCGCACAGTTACATAGGACTAGTGCTTGAAATCCATCTAGCCCGCTAGCTTTATTCACGTCTAAGTTCTAAGTACCTCTTTTCGGCGTATGCGAATTGGCGCCACAATGCATTGTGGTAAGATTAGAACCAGACGCGAACTCTTTGCAAAGAGTGAGGCAAAAAATTTGCCTTGTCATCTGCAGTATAGGCCAAAGTGCCGTCTGGCGTCAGCAGAGGTGACATAGATAGGCGACAAAAGTTAGTTAGTGACTTTGTATTTAAACATGTTTTGTTAAAAAAATTAATTTGTCAATTTCTGGCGTCGCCATTTTCACTTGTTTGGAAAAAGACAAGACTTTATTTTTATTTTTTTAGTACATTAAATCATTAAACATTTCGCTGTCTAATAACGCAGTATCGCAGATTACTACGATTTTGAACTAAGAATACAGTTACAAGCAAAGCAAGCAAGCTAAACTTTATCATAAATAAGACACCTAAAAGAAATGTTAAATTGCGGCTCGTCCAATAAGCGAGTGCTATCCAAGGCACCATCTCAGAATTTTCATAAAAACGAAACAAGTTAAAACATGAATATAATGATTTATAATGAGCTAATACGGTGGATGAGGCAACACATGCCACGGTTTTTGATAGTTTTATAAATACATATGTGTGTGGTTTGGCATTACATGACGAAATACGACACCTTTACGGCTTAAAACTATACCGCCTATTTTTAAAATGCGCCCTAAAACATATTTTTTTGATGACCATAGACAATGTAACATTTTAAAAGAAAAAAATCTTATTTTGTTTAAAGTTAGCTAGTAAAAATGGCATAGACTTTTTTGCCAGCTCATTATTCATACAATATTTTAAAAGTATGATTTATAAACCATAACGTTTATATACGAGTCCGTATCGATTACTATTTACATCCAATCTGCTCCAATCTAGTCCATAGCGTTCCACATCCATAAAGATTTGCATATTAATAAAATGACGTCATGCGGCCATGTGCACGAAACTGAACGCCCACCAGTGGATGGCACTAAACATATTCTTAATAGACATTAGCCATTTCACGAGAATAAATTCCGATTTTAGACATCGTAATGTAGTGTCTTAAAATATTGGTTTTTTTATCTCCAAAATGTGTTTCCTGCAATAATGAAGCGTAACGGCGGCTTGGCAAAGCGTTAAATGTGTTAGTATAACAATGGTAGTAATCAAAGCACCGAAAAGTAAATTAAAAATGAACTTATTTAAATTACGAATATTACCGCGTTCTTTACTAAACTACCGAAAATACTACCTCTTTAAAATTGGTACTATTTTCCTTTCGGAACTTTAGTATATTATTCGGCAGTAGTTTCTTTTCGTAAATTGTGATTTAAAGAAATTCTCGATTGTTTGGTTAGCGTGATTAATATTGTCGCTATTTCTGAGTTTATTTTTAAGTAGTTCATTTTAACGAAGCTTAGTGATATAGTTAGCCACAATTCGCTGCAAATTTATTTGCTTTTCGGAACCGTTGTTATTTCCCAAACAACATTGTATTCTAACTCCAATCATGTTTGTAGCAATAAAAAGAATGTCGACATCGTCAATCAGATTACTAGATAAGCAATCCCGGGGGTAGATTTCTTAATTAGTGCCTTGTATTATATTGTTCTTAAATAGGCGCCTTGACGTCGAGTTGCGGATACCAGCCCGTTACACCAAGTACCAAGTATATTGTTCTTGAATATTTTCGATATTTCTTCATTCTTTATCGTTTAGGTGTCAGCGTGACCATTACGAGCTATAGCAGAAAACTATAATTCTTTACCTTTAAGTAAAATATTATAGATTGCAATACATGTCAAATAGTTTTGATTTAATTTTGGTGTTGAATTTTGACTCTGATCATTTAAAAAGAAAATCTAATATATAAAAGCTTTACAAAACAAATTGTAAAAATAATATGTAGCGGCGTAACTTCAAACTTCTCTACGCCATAGGATATTGATTTCAAAGCGAGCAATTTGTTTACGTGCTTTCTGAGAATTATATTATTTATATAACTTTTCACTTGCGTAACGCTAAAAATTCTTTTGATCTAGTGGTTCAGTAGTTAAAAAAATATTTTAACCTTTGAATATTATAAAGATAATATTATAATAATAAATGTTAAGTGCATGGGTAAGAAAAATTACTATCAAGTAATTTTGTGTCAGGTCTGTCCACATTATGCAACGTGTCTGAACACTATATTTCATATACATAGGTGAACGGTGATTTGATTGATAAAAATTAAAAATATAAAATATCTTTTAACACAAATTTATAAGTTATTTTCCTATTATTACTAACAAAACTTGTTAACTAAAATAAAATAATTTTAATTTTTACATTTTTTCCTCGACAATGCTCGTAAATTGTTTGCATTACTTGTAAAAAACGAACACGGAAAGTTTGTCATTTACGTACATGTCATTTACGAGTGACTTCGTCCCAGTCAGGGCATGCAAAGGAAGTATTCATAACTGTCCACTTCTCTAAACTTAAAATCTACCTCCCCTGATATATATAATATATGATATACTGATAATAATAAAAAAGGCGTTAATATAAACTAAAGTGTTGTGGTATTCTTTTCTTTGCCTTTTTCTATATTCGTCGCGAAATAAAATTCTATTGAGAAGGGCGACGCTTAAACAAACGTAAATGCTTGTAAATACCGTGTGAAATATTACGTTTAATTTTAATTAACATTTTGTATTTTCTATTATAAATCTTCTTCTCTTTCAATTTCCTCAAACAATATGAGGTAATAATAGATTATTTCGTCACACTGTTTGAGAAAATCACTATATAAGCGTCGGCGGGAACGGGGATTACTTGACTCGTATTAACACACAATTGTAACTTATACTCGTCTAGCAATCCCTTACTTCCCGGCCTCTGCAATTTATTATTGATACAAAGATCGAACACAAAGAAAAAATCCTTAGATCTGATTGGGCTGAAACCAGCGTCTGTTGGCAGGCCAGGGCCACCGTCCTTAACCAACCGAGCTATGGAAGAGGGTACTGAATGTTGGGCTTGGCAAAAAAGCAGCAAGTTAGTTCTAATTTCCTTTTTGTTTTGCCGTATTTTGTGACGTATAATATATCAATTCACAACACGGTAAAAAAATCAGTCAAGGGGCAAACCTGACATGTAAAATAATTTTAGGGCTAGTTCTTGACCTAAAATACTCGTTTTCTTCTAACGTTGACGGAAACAGCGATCCGGATTCATGTGTCACTTATGTGGCTGTTATTCATCTATATGAATAACAGTTGGATTGAAGCCAGTATGTCACATCCGTCACCTAATCTGCCGTTTGTCAAGCGATCGGTAACATTCATTATATACTCCCGGACACAATTCGAGTCACCTAGCAGTTGTTGTATTAAATGCCAAGTTTAAAAAAAAAATGTTAGATTGATCAAAATCTATAAACAAGCTGGTATACTAAACATCATTTCCATATGCCCTTGTTAAAAATTTGAATATATAAAACGGAATTTTTGAAAATGCAAAAAGCTCTACACATTAGAAATCCAAGGAGACTTGTTTAGATGGGTTAAATCATATATTTCAAACAGACGTCAAGCAGTAGTGATTGGAGGTAATAGGTCTGATTTTATACCAATTCCATCCGGCGTGCCGCAAGGATCACACTTAGGACTCTTATTCTATAACGCATTCTTGTACGACATTGACAAGTGCTTTGTTCACTCTGAGTTTCTTTTATATGCAGACGACAAAAAAGTATTTCTCAAAATAAATTCTTCTGAAGTCTGCTTAAAGCTACAGAGTGACTTTATTCGACTCTCAGAGTATTATGATTGAAACAGAATTAGTGTCAACATTGAGAAAAGCGTTAAGATGACTTTCTCCCATAAGATAAACACCGTACCCTAACGACTATAGCATTAATAATATATACGTAAACCCATGTAATGACGTACGGGACCTCGGTATTAAACCTTAGATAGCAAAATGATGTACGATAAACACATTGCTACTATTATTAACAGGGCTTATAGGAATCTAGGATTTATAAAACACGTGTGCAAGCAGTTTTCTGATATAGAAAGTTTAAAAATTGTTTAATATGCCTTCGTGCGTAGTATTTTGGAATTTGGTAGTGTCATCTGGTCGCCCGATATGCTTTTTATTATAAAAATATTGAGCACATACAAAAAATGTTCATAAAATTTCTTAGTTTTAAGAGTAGAAAAAAGTTCACCACGTACGAGGAAGCCTGCAAATACTTTAGTATACATCGCTTATTTGGTGCTACATTGATGTAATTGTAATTTTGGCAAATTTGGATAAAGGATGTTAATATGTAATTAATTAAGTCTTAATTCAATTATGCCAAAATTGCAATTAAGTCAATGTTGCACTAAATGAGCGACATAGCCTTTCTGATAGAAGACAGCTTCTTGACATCGCCTTCCTCCACGATATTGTTAACGCTCGCCTTGACAGCCCTGCCCTGGTATCATTGTTTCGTCTTGTTGTGCCCCATCATCAATCTCGTAACCAACTTCGTAAAGTTTTTTACGTTCCACCAAGCCGTACGAACTATAGCCAGAACGAGATCGTCTCACGCCTTACAACAACGTACAACAACTCTTTCAGTACAATTGACATTTTCGCGAATACTAAGCATTCGTTTAAACGGCATATTCGAGAGTTCTCCTTAGCTGTTATCTAATTTTTTGTAATAATTGTTATACTGTATATTTAAAAAAATGTAACTGTACTATTTGTTATTTATCATTATTTTAATTTTTAATTTGGAACGTATTTTGCTGCAATTTTACAAATATTATTATGATTACTAACTTTTTTTTCTTTTTCTTTTAAAATTTTTAATTTTTATTATCATTATTGTTACTTTTTGAATTTACATCAGCATTCAATGAACTCTAAACTCACTATGTCACGTCATGCCATTTTTTCAGTGATATCCTATAATTGGCAACACGTATTGTGCATGTAAATTAGTTTCACGTTTTACAATGTTTGCTGTTGGATGTCCTTTATAAATAAATAAATGAAGAAAACTTATATTTTTAGTATTTTAGCCCTTTAAAAATAAAAATGCAAGGCGGCTCGCATTATATGTCCGGGTGTATGTAATCTTGGGTAAATGGGTGTATAACATTTGCATACACTACACGCAGTTTTCCCATCGGTTTCCACGGATTCCACTTTCCTAACCGCAATTTTGTCATGGTAAATTCGCCTTGGTCGGTCCTTTCAGCAACACTCTTCTCCACATTTCCGAACTACCTAAGCATTCCTGTTCTCTGCCTCCTTTTTTGCCAGGTCGCAGCGTTAACTTATCACGCTATTCTTTAATTGGTCCATCAGAGTTACTCCAGCTACACTTCTCAAAAATTTCATTTCGGCAAAAGAAAAAAGAAATTAGTTTGGTCATTGACTTACAAATAAATGAACGACGGGTCTAATACAAAAACCACGAAAAAAATGTTCCAAGTCAACCGATTTAAACGTAGTGACATGTAAAGGAATATGAAAGCTAAAACGTTGAATTTAAATTGTAATGTCATCGCAGTACTGTCTAATTTTGCTTGCTTCGCTGTCAGTCGAACAAACGAAGACTAAAGCGTGAATGACGTTCTGTATACGATTTTAACGCTCTATAAGTTCGGACACTTTTTAGCGCGAACCCGACGTCCATATAATTGCAAATCAATGAGTTTAGTGCTTTTTTAACTAAACCTAACATTCACTACCATTATATAAGTGCATGAACCACCATGGCCGCAGCACGGCAACAGACGCTGGTTCGAGGTTCGAGTCATTTCGAAGAAATTTTTATTTTTTTTACATTTTACATTTTTGTATTACACCGGAAAATTATACTTTATATTACTTTAACAAAAGCCCGTGCGTACATGCAACGACAGCTAAATAAAGCGCTTGTGATGTTAAAACTCTCATATTATTGACGACATTGTTGGACGCGAGGGCGAGAAGACGGCATTAATTCTTATAATTTACAATTTCGATCGTAATGATTTCAATAAGTGTGCGTACGCATTTTGAAACTTCGTCAGTATTATAAACCATGTAATAATGCGTTACATATTGACTGAACACTGCATTTAATAATAATAAGTCAAATCTAAATTAGCATTAATAATTTGAACTTTGTATTTGTTGTTGTTATAGTTTCGAAGAATTTAGATATTATTTACTAGACGTTTACATTTACTAATTAGTACTATGTACACAGGTTGGTGGACAACAATGTGAACTGCCCATGTAAATAGACAATCAGTGTAACTAATAAATTTAGGCTGTATTAAATGCTTGTATAAATATATACAATTACTACAGATATTTTCAAATACTTACGCCATCTACAAATATCTATGACGGAATTGTTACGAAATGAAAATGTTTACTTCGTTTTCTTTGTTGTATCCAGAAACAGTTTGTTAAAATTATATTTTTACACTTGACATTGTGAGTAATAAGTAATGAAGGAAAAGCTTTTCGGCACAGTTCCATCCTCGTTACGCGAATTGCCGTTGTGAAAATTGAAAATTGAATTTGTAAAATGTTAACGATCGCCACTGTTCGTGAACAAGACCTGTCTGTGTCAACGGATTTGTGTCAAAACATCTTGAGTTACAACCGCGCATGCGGCTTGTTCCCATTCTATTTCATATACTAATAAATAAAAGCGGAACATTTTGCAACCGTGGTGATTCGGGAATACCTGAACTAGATTCGTCACTGGTCTCTAATTAAGGGGAAACAATGAGCTTGAACGCTTATATAAAATGCTCAGAAGTTGCAATGAACTTGTTCTCAAATGTATCTCAAATTAATGCAGGTATTATTGCATTTATCTCGAGTGATGGGAAAAACGGCCTTGCTAGAGTCAAATATCTCTTTTAAATATAATCAAGATATAAATTAAATGTACATTAATGATTACACATTGTTTACCCATCACGTGAGACTTGTCAAAATTTCTGCAAATTTTATTAATTAAGGTGTTACTCAGAGAACAAGCAGAAAGTGGAATTGGACAAACGAGATATGCCGTAGACGAAATGACAGATGGGATAGAAGATTGCCTGAGAAGAGAGCATATAGTAGGGTGCACAGAGACGTAGACAAGCATCCGATGCGCAGGAATTGTGACAATGCTAACCTCTTATCATCGTCATCCAGCCTTTTTATCATCGTCTTTTTTTCCTTTCGTCCTAGGTATTTACGTTTAAAATTCTGAATCGTTCTCGAGTCCCTTTCTCCTTCACTATTCTTACGTTTTTTGTATCCGTCGTCACTTCCATCAAAATTTTTGAAAGGAGAGGATGTGCTGATAAATCACAAATCACCTTCATTTCCTTATTGTTAAACTTCACGTCGATTACTATTAAATTTATTACTTAATTATATAGGTCCGTTTGAGGTGAGTATTGAGTTTAGTTTTATAAGGAATGTTTTATTATAATTGTACTTTTTTATATGATTTGACTATTTGTTACATCCTTCCTTTTCGTCTTTTACCATCTCTTACAATAAATATCGTGGACCGAGCTTACTGCATTCTCATTTCCCTACGGCTAGGCTACAGACTGACGAGCTAGTCAAAGTGGCGAGGAAAAAAATTGGATGAAAAGGCACAAGACGTGCATACAGCATTGGATGAATGACTAAAAATTACGCTAGTCATGATAAGGGCGGCAGACATCGAGTATATAACCAGAAATAGAGACGAAATAAGGGCCATCCAGCCCTGGCATCTCATCTAGTTAATGGGCCTTATCACTTTTAAATATCAACTCGCGTTTGCGCTGAAATCACAAATTAGAAAACTGAAATATTACAGCGCCAACAACTGACCTGTGTTTACGTCTCCATATATTCCAAAAATATTCTGTCTTGTAATAAAGATAAATATCTCCAACAATGGGTGTTCCATTCGATGGTGTGAGAAAAAGCAGTAAGTAAGTAATACTTCATCGGTAATTAAATATGTAATTTTGCAATTTTCGTCAATTATAGCAAAGCTCAAGTTAAACTGGTCGATTTGAAGTGAAACAATTGACGATTCGGGTTGGCCAATCGTAACGCAGTTGTCACCGCAATGATTTGGTAGAATAGTTTTCAAACAAATTAAATGATATTTCGTTTCTATTTCTCTATTCATGACTAGCGTAATTTTTAGTAAAATTGAGTTACTAACATAATAAATAAGGTTTTTTTAAAATAAAAAAGGTTTTTTTATATCTTATTTTCCATATCTTCGACGCGGCAGCGTTAAGCATGCCCAAGTATTCCATCGCGACATTGTGCTCGCGCCTAGCTTCTCTTCATACCTCCCCTCGCCTCTCATAGTGACACTCGGCGTCCCGAAGCCTTCCGAAGCATCCCCAACACTGCCGAGGCCTTCCCGAGGCGGCCGATTCGGTATCCCTAAGCATGTAGCAGCTTATTTTTTAGCTGCGACCTTTGTCATTGAAATTACAAAGGTCGCATAAGTTTAAGGTAGGGTAAGTTTCCTCTGCTGAACCATGCCGACTGTGGGCGCCGGGCTTACAGGAGATCTGTGCCAAATAACGAGATAATCCGATTATCTGGTAACGTCTTAAGAGCTTTATGAGTAATATGGGCTTAGTTACAATAACCATTACAATGTTCTCTCCATACGCTACCGACGAAGAGTGGCACGTCATATGGAGTAATAATAACGTCTAAATATAACACAACAGTGATGTCAGCGTCCGAAACGCAACCGTCGCGACGGAAGGATGCTGCCTACTCAACAAACATAATGACAATCGAGAACAATAAGAACAAATGATATTACAATTTTGTATCAAAAGGAGACATTATTGCCACTCTCGTAGTACGAAATTTAAAATATTTTAATTATTAATTACTCTGCAACCCGTTCACTTTACTCTGACAAGGAGGAGTGAGCATGTGAATGCTTAATCGGTAATATTATATACATCATTACTTCAAAATAATTGCCGTACTTTGAAATAATTCTCATTACCACAAAATAACTTGGAACTCCGTCAGTTTTCACATAGTGTACAAAAACAAACTTTAATAATATCAGTACAGAGTACTAAAAAACCGGCCTCAACAGTCATTCATCTCCACAGACATATATCTAGATAGACGCCGCAAGTGTACCGTTTCGCGTGCCCAAAGTAAGTGAAATTCACTTACTTGCCGCTGCTACACTTCAGAACGCGCTCGACCGTTATCGTAGATAAACACCAGTCGAAAACGCGAAAAATGCATGATTGTGCCATTATAAACTGCTAAAGCACCATAACTGTGGGTAAACGGGTAAACGGGTAAACAGGGACGTTTCCTTTCACGAGCAAGTGATTTTGTAATCAGAACAATTATTTTGGTTTGGTATGAATTTCGAGAAAACAAATATGCAACTCAGTGCATGCCTCATGATTTGTAATACATTGCGGCTTTTACTTGGTGCGATATATTTGTGATGCTTTTTTTGGCCAAATTTAACATTTAGTGATGTATACGTTGGGCAACTCTGTTCTCGATTCTGATCGATTTTGAAAACAAAGGGACGAAAATTATAATGACCTTAGCAATATTATAAAAATATTCTATAACTCTGTTGTTATAACGTTTCGTAACGTCTCGGTTTTTTTTCGGTTTTGTAATATCTATTATCAGTAGTATCTGTAATTTCGATAATTTTTCAGCACGTTGCCTCGAATGTCCGAATACAGTTAGGTATTACGACTAATACAAAAAAAGTATATAATGCAAAGAATTAACAGTCTTTACAAAAACCTGGAGTTGGTCTTACGTATGAGTTCGTTGCTTTCGAGGACGAAAGTGGTCTAGTTTATCCCACCTAAAATGTTATCCAAATATAACGAGTAGCAGAGATAGAAATCCGAGAAATAATAAACAAATAACAAAAATTTCACACGTGGCCATCATTAAGTAAACCTCTTCTGATTAATAAGATTTTACCAAATTTTGTCAGCAGACACATTTTTATTTGTATTGCCATTTATCAATTTGATCAATTACCAACAGAAAACCATCTAGTAAAATTAATTAAGACAGTCGCAAGTTCATATAATGAGGTGCGTTTTCATTATTTAAGTTAATCGATAAGATCTTGTATTACAAAAAGATGTTATATTATAAGCTCTTTTCACTGTAAGTACAATAATTTTAATATTTGAAGTCGATTAAAAAGTAAAGTCTGAATTTTTTTTAAAGTAAAATAAAAGACGAATTTATCTTATTCTAGTATTTTTCTACTATATTAATATTAAGACTACTTGTAATCAACAAATACTTGAATCGATTAATTGAATGGAATACGTGTATTCCGTTCAATCAATCGATTTAATTATTATCAATTCTTATAACGATTGAAGGAAGTTTTTCATTAGTTCTTGTGACGTCATGGTGGATACATAAAATGTGGCACGCTCGGTTTTCATACAAATTGAAAGTACTGGCGGCGTCTATCTAGATATATATCTGTGTTCATCCCCTAGTTTGCCAAATTTTCTTCAAATTTAAATGGGACCATTCTTCCGGTACCCTCTTTCCAACAAAAAAGAATTATCAAAATAGGTTCACAAATGCTGCCGGAGTTATCGCGTAACATACATACAAAAAACCTCTTCCTTTTCTTCAAGTCGGTGTATATGTCAACTACTTCGAATCACTGCCCGAAAAGGACAGCTAAATTGTTAAACGACAACTCACTAAGTCAGCTTCATCTTGACTCTTTCTAAAATTTTATTTTTTTTATTTTCTCATTTTAATAAAAAAACATTATAGTGGCAGAAAAGCACACCAATTAAATCTTATTATAACTAGGATTTCCCTGAACTATAAATAAAAGAAGCCTGTTACCAGCAGTAGATTGATTCGGGCTGTATGTGATGATGATTGTGAGTACGAGGGTAACGAAACTAAGTAGATCAATTTCAAAAGTTCATTTCCCAAATTCGTCCTACCGGAAATCGAACCTGCTCATCCAGCGCCCACAAAGTTAACCGCTAGACCACCAAGGCCACCAAAATATTGAATTATATTAAGCACACCTGATCGCGCCGTCAAACGACATAACTCTAAAGCGTGAAACACAGACAGCGGGTGCAAGTCGGGTGCATGTCGTTGTTGTCGTGCATATAAATACACGGAATGAGATCCGCCGCGGTCCCGACCTGGGGGTCTACTCTCGATCTCTGTCCGAAACAATTACTACTGCGGTGAAAATGGTCTGGCTTGACGAGGATAGGCGAGGTAACAATTTAAATATTTGTTGATGTAATAATTGAGTATTATACTCTGCAACGGGAACACAATTTGTCGCGCGAGCTCGCAATGGCATTAATATCAAGCGAAAGATTGTGCGTACGATTTGAGATTTAAAAATATGGTTTCATCTGATTCTTCTTCCGTTATAATAATAATAATTTACGGGACAAGTTACGTTAGTCGCGTATTTATCGCCAGATAAACTGACCAGCACTGAATATGCAGTATCCACAATCACAGCGCTAAATCACGACCGCTGGCCTCGAGCTATTAATGGCAATTTTTGGTAGAAATAAGCAGGCGATTTCAATTCTCGATTCGATATGATGAACACTAAGACAACTTAATTTTTGGACCTGTTGTTTTTATTTTATTATGTTTCCCTTTTTTTTTCAAAATTTTATTCTTAATTTTTTTTCGATATTGTTTTTTTTTTCTTTATTTTTTTTTCACAAATTTCGTTTAGCATTATATTAGTAAATAAATGTAACTTTTTACAAAAAATAACAGAAAATGACCAAAACATAAAGTTGGCGTAGTGTGCGTAGGTGGTATCGATACACACGCTACCCCAACCTTGCATGTTAATAAAATGCATAACAATTAAGAAATCCCATTGCAGTATGTCACTGTCTGAAACACATTGAAATTACATTCTCCGCTTAAGAAGATATACTACAGCTTTTTAATAATTACACGATAGATCACTTTTGCATGAAAAATAATGATTACAATGTACATGTGATAATGGCATCCCTAGACGCCACTACGGTTGGCCGCGCTAATCATAACATTGAGCAAAAGTTTTTTTAAAACAACAATGATGTCCTTTATAGCCGGTCAATGGCCGGCACACATCTGTTGACCGGAATGAAACCATTATTTTAAAGTGCCAAACGATGTGATTATATAACCTCAATCGGAATGTCTCACTACGCGAGTATAAAGAATAATGTCTTTCCCTAGTACAGTACCTGCTAAAATTACAATATGGACGCAAAAGCGTCTCTAAGTAACGGCTAAGTTATTGTATGTTATAGTATGTCCCCTATGTTGCGGTGACACGAACACGAATAAGAAAAATCAACTCTACTCGCGACATTTCAGGGTCCAAAATAAGTTGGCAGTGATTACTTTTTCTTGTATATTTCGACTTACCTGTACTGATTCTGTGTCGCCGTCGCCTTCGCCGCCCCCGCCGCGGTCGTTCACGATGTCCTATAAACAAATGCCTTATTAGTCCTTTGTAATGATGTCTTGGAATCTTCACAATTACGATAACTGTGGAGATATCTTCGTTTACCTTATTAAGAAGTTAATACGTAGGCGTAGATTCGAGATTGGCCAATGTGAAATGAGTTATTTTCAACGATAGAAAAAGTCCTTGTACACGACAAAGTTTCTCGCTGGAAACGTGCCTGACTTCCTGAGTACAAACAGACTCGTATACAAACTAGAATAGCCTCTTCAAATTAAGAAGCTTGCATGAGCAAGCAATCGTAACGAATACGTTTTTCGATAATAGTCGCAAAAAATTTAAATATAGGAATATTTTTTATACAAGATCTGCTTACAGTCCAGTTACACCGGAAACCCGCGTGCGCGCACTTTTTGGCTCGCAATGGACAGATTCGAATTATGTTTGTCAGTGATCCATTCGTCACCGGAGTCGGGAATACAGCCAATTTTCGTATTTATACGTGTTTTTAGAAAACGTGTCTGTTCGAGCACGAGGTTAATGTATTTATTCGTTTAATTTTACACAAATTGAGTGCTAAAGATAGTGAAGGCCATAGGTCGTACTTATTTCCTAAACAGAGTCTCTAAGATACCCTACATAGGAAACTAATTAATATAATTATACTAGTAAATATAATTATATATGTATAGCTCATATTCACAATAAAGAATACACGTAGACAACATAAACTTGATGTCATAGCCTAGTTGAATCACCGCAGTGAACCTACTTTCACGAAGAAGTTAGCACATATTATGATAATACACGTGCTCACATTTTGAAGTGCTGTGCGACGTATTATTATGTATACTGTACACCAATGCGTTAAATGGAAGAGTGCATATTATCTTTATTTTTATGAATACCATGAGTAAAACATATAAATGATGTCACGTGCATCACATTACAGCAAGCGAAGCTCTACTTGAAAATAAATTATTATAATTTTTTTATTCTTTTTACTCGCATATTATTGTTATAGTTGAAGTAACTAAGTATATTATAGTTATTTCCAACGTTTTTTTAAGCAGCCTAAAAAGGTATTTACCTCCATGTCGACATGGCCGACGCCGGTGGAACGTCGCTTGGGACGGCGGCGGCGTTGGATCACGTTGAGCGCGGCCTGCGTGCTCGCTGGTGACGTCGTGCTCGATGATTTGCTCTCCGAGCTGCTCTCTCTCTCCTTGTCCTCGTCAGCTGCACGCGAGCAGAAGGCACGTAATATTCATATAAAAAGCTGTTAAAGTAAACAGCTACAAGGTAAATAAGGATTTGAGGTACTAATTGTGCGACTTCAAAGAACTCTGTAACGAATGAAAAACTTCGACAGGACAACTACTTACGAGACTATTTTGAGATAATTATAAATAACATAAATTACTACACAACTTGTAAATCTGAAATTTAAATCTAAGTAATATTTTTATTTGCCAAAAATAGGATTAACATTATAGGGCTATACGTATTTAATAACGGCCACCGTGGTCGAGCGACTTGCACAGCGGTTTTCATGGCGAAGTCATCTCTGAGGTTTTGGGTTCGATCCCCGCCGGGCCAATGTGGAACATACAAACTTTTCAATATTGTCTTGGGTCTGGGTGTTTGTACGTCGTTGTTTCCGATTTCCATAACTTCAGTTCCTTATTTTTGGATCATATCGTCTAATATTTATTATATTATTTATTTGGACAAGGCTCAAAAGATACTGAAATAGGGGATATTGAAACCACTGTTATAGATCTAGCACCGAAATGTGAAACGAGCATCTCACTTATAAAGTTTGCGTGTCAATGTATCTGTGAATGTCTTGCTGATATTGTTCGTCTCCGGGGCCCTGTTCTCGAAACACGTAGTTTCGGTCGTTTTCCCACTATGGATAACTTACGGGACTACGATGGAAATCCGTCAACGAAAAGTCTTCGAAAGTTCGAAACTGTCAAATCGCATTGTCATACATTCTTAGTTCTAGCCCCGGTCGAAACTCAAGTTTGTTGGGCATCCATAGTGACAAAACGGCCGTAACTACGTATTTCGTGCTTCCAGAGTAGGGCCCCAACTTTCGCTGAGCTTATGCTAAGTTATTTATAGCTACCTGTGCGACTTTCGTCTTTGCCGGCAGGGGTGGAGACCACAGTGGTGGCAGCGGAGCCGGAGGGCGGGCGGCGCAACGGTATTGTCACCGTAGCCTCTGCCGCCGCCGGCGGCGCGGTCGCACTCGGCAACTGCCGCAACGAAGGCGTCGAAGCCGCGTCTTCCAGTTCAAACTAGACGTAACGTTTTTGTTAATAAACAGCCATTTACTCTCAAAAGGTCGTCTCAAGTTGTCCAATCTTGCTGGTTATACGACTAAGTAGTTCGTGTTAAGTTCAAATTGAACACAACCTTCAAACTACTTGTTAACTGTTGCACAAACGAGAAATATACCATTTTGTTGAGCTGACTAAACTACAGCAGCGGGAATAAACGGATGAAAGATACACGCGAAATATAATTTAGTTAACAACATACAAATACGAAAACCTAAAAAAACTGTATCCATATTTTAAAAATGTATGCAATAACTAGAAAATACAATAAAAAATAGTTTATCGTTAATGCAAACAACAACAAGAAAATTTCAATAATTACAACAAAAGCAAGTGCCACAAAAAAACCTAGAGGGAAGAGGAAAAAAAATCGAAGTTAAAAGATCAGGCTGCACATAAATAGTTCCCAAGTCAATTTGGCCCGGGTAAACTATGTATACCCGGGCCAAATTGACTTTACTTTATTAATTATACTCCGTCTAACCATTTATTTAACTTTTGACAGCTCGAATTCCAATCAATCAGTGATGACCTAATGCGTTTCTGATTTGATTTTTTATAACAATCGATTTTATTTACGAAGAAATTTTAATCGTGAATGTGAGCGGGTTTAAAAAAAGATATTGTCAGATTGGGATCGTGGTGTTATGTTTGACAATTTGTGTACTCAAGAATTAATAATTAATGGTAATGAGGATTCAAGTGGTGATTCCCGTTAATATGGAGAAGAATCCGACGGTTTATTATAATAAACAATAACAATTTACTATAGTTATGTATAATTTACTTCATTTCATTTTAATGTACTAGACAGGTACCAAAATTTATCAACTTGAATCTGTGCGCTCGATAAATATCGGAGCTAAAGAGCACGTCGCTTCACTAAAATTAAAAATAAAAGAGTCCAAGAAGTATTGCATTTTTTGTCTATGGTTGTATGTCAATAATTGCGGAACTTCAGAGGCATGCATATTATTATGTCAAAAGCTAAATAAGTGGGTAGGCGGAGTATAATTTAATGTTTAAGTAACAAATTTAAAAGAATGTTATCACAAACGATAGGAAACGTGCTTTTATGAATAAACAAATGAAGAACAGCGAGTCCCTACGAAAGTATACAAAATGTAAAAATATTATCGATTTCTCTTTAAGGATACTAAACTCATTAATGCGAACAACGTGTAGGGAAACAAGTATATTTTTTGACTTCTCATACAAATTACTGGAATCCGTATAGGCAACTCAGCGTACGTTGATGTGATGCGTATTTGCCAAAATTCCTTACATGGTGTCCTAATCGACTTTTTTGACGTACACTCGCAATTACATGGTTATATGTAATGTAGGTATATTTAGATTTCGCCTCTAAAAATACCGTCACGTGTAATAAACACACAAAATGACTCTATCAATTTTGGCAAAAAAAAAATGTAAATTGTATTATTGAATTCGTTTTTTAATGGTCGACGAAAACCCTGCTGCGCGCTAGAGCACCTTCAAATTAAATTAGATGCTTATAAAAATACTGCAGTGGCACCACTGTGACGGTGCAGCCGGGGCATTACTGATTTTCAAACAATAATCAGAAGAGCAGTTGCAGCGCCGCTGACGTGACACGCGTGCGCCACTTTTGCAGTCACAATAAGTAAACTAAAAATTACTGAAGCGCTACAGCCGCGCAACTGCAGGGCTTCTATAAGCGTCAAATTTGAAGGTGCCCTTGGAGACACCGTGTCGAGGACGCTATAATAACGAAATCATTCGGGGCAACATGACACACGAGTTTTATATTGGTAATCAGCAGAGTTCAGAACAGGCAGAATATGTTAACCTAAACTTCAAATAATAATACAACAGAGTGAATATTACATTCTACTAAAATTCCCGTATTATTTAGTTAGTAAAACCAAAGTTATCCTGTTGAGTTTTAATATTGACGCATTAAGTTCGGTTATCCTTTTACCAATGAAACGATTGTTTTTTATAGGAAGTAGAAGTGTCAGTTAAATGGATGATCTTTTATTGTCATATATATTTTTTTTCTATCCTCTAAGCATATATGTCGGCGTATTAAAAAATTTCAAAAACAGCCAAGCAATAATACTAGGTTACTTTTGTATCGCGTTAAAAACAAAAACAATAAACTCGCACTGACTGAAAAAAAATTTACAAAAAAATCAAGTCATCTTTTGTGGAATATATACTCATATCGGTACGTTTGGTCCCGACCAATCCCCGACAAACGAAATGCGGCAAATTTACGCTAACGCTGTTTTGAATCCTTTTCAGTTGCACTTAGGTTGATATTAAAACAACACAATTATTATCGAGTTCTTAGGTTTTCGCGATTGTTACACATAGGAAATGAAACTATTTTTCCGGATTTAAAACGCGTATACTTGTTTGGCCCATGGTCCGTGACCAAACCGACGTTTCGGGCCCTTTACAGGTCGCATGGTCAACCGTGACAAAACAAATATACGCGATTTAAATCCGGAAATATTCACTCTAATAATATCAATTTATTGCCAGCTCTGGTTTGGATGTGCACGTAGGTATTTACATACAATTTTAATACAGTGGAAAGTAGTACAATTACCGCGCATATATCCGCTGATCGAGAAGATATAAGGTATTGAGCCTCCAGTCCATTATTAATAATAATGAATTTTGGCACATTGTAAATGGGCCACCTTGTGTTATGAAAGAAAAAATATGTACATGTTTAGCAGTTGCAAGTCAAGAGCCATACAATGCGTATTTTGAGTTTCACGAAATTTCACGAAATGAAATATGACGTTGAAAATACGACTACACCTTTCTGTTATACCCTGTATACAGGGTTATTTTTAAAATACTAACAACCTCGCACGATTATGTTGTTAACGTCATAAGCAACAACTTTTGTTCCATGACATTTTAATTATTCATCATATTTTGCTTTCATACAAAAATTAATAAATTTAAATTGGTCACTCTAAACAATAATAACTCTGTGCGGTAGGAAGGTGGGAGTCGTCACGGAGGACATTTGGACATTTGCACATTTTAACTTATTCTACCATATACAAATGTAAAAAGTGTCAAATTGTACAACAAAAATGACTTTATTTTTGGTAAATTTGTTGAATACATTATATTATTTTTAGTCGGTTCTTGAATTCAATATATTAGATTAAATACAATTTTCAACATAGCTTTAAATTAGGCTGAATGTATGTAAATCTAAGTCATTGTATAAATTTCACTGCTGTCAAAATTGTCTCTGTACTGTTCGTCTCTTGCCTGTGCTAAATAAACCGCGTTTAATTTGTCAAGAATTTTGTTTTAATTTAAATTACAAAAATAATAAGTAACCAGCCCTCTACACTTAACAAAATTTATTGTTCTTTTTAAAAAGTCACGGAATAAAAGTTATTGTTTCATGGAACAAAAGTTATTGTTTATAATGTTAGTAAGTCCTGTGAGGTTGTTAGTATTTTACAAATAATCCTGTATGTGAACACATATATAGGAGCAGTTCTGCCTTCCCCTTTCCTTCATTGGGGAACCAAGATGTAGGCTGAAGCCCACCCCAGCTGTGAATATACCTAAGATTCGTCCAAAGCATTACGCTTCCATATTCAAATAGCGTAGGGCTATGGAGTAACATTTACCTGCTTCCAGATTTGGTCCACGAAGACTATGACGCAGTAAATAGACATTATACAGGTGCGAATGCTCCTTGCCAATTTTATATCAGGAGAGATGGAGGTCAAATGCGCACTATTTTGTCTTATAAAAGTTCAAGAATTTAGCGGATATTACGAAATTAACTATGAGAAGCGTAAATCAAACAATATACTTTCTAGCCCCCGGAATAAAAACAAATATATTGCATCTTATTACAATTGCAATGTTAAGGTATACACAGAAAAATATTGCATTTTCGTACTAGATGCGGCGTCCCAAAAACACGCTGTGTTTCACTGATGTGCGGTGAAGACACAGCACTTCAAACTCGTAGATTAACAAGCAACAGTGTTCTGATATCACATAGCAAAGTAGTGACAACATGAATAAAAATCGTTACTATGGTTACCATATATAAATTTTAAAAATATAATAAAAAACTATGGTTTAAAGA
>NW_020653200.1:608394-748532 GCF_003589595.1 Hyposmocoma kahamanoa
GTAGAGACTGTCACGTCTGTCCACGGTACTAGCTACGGTACCGATACTCTTTGACAAAATTCAACACTAAAACTACATCATTATCACTATTGATATTGTTTTGTTTGTAACTTGTAGTTCCTGTGAATGTTCTTGTCTATAGATTGAAGTCGTCGATTTTCTCACGAATGTTTTGTGAAACGTCGTGTATTAGTGTTATTTATTTCACTTTTAAATGTACAATAACAATGTGCATAAACGTATACTTTTCGCACATAACGATTCAACATAAGCGCGCCTGTGAACACCGCAAGTGTTGTGATGCAATCGCGCGTTTCTCTGCCGAAATCGCTGGCGAAAGCGTTACAGTAGGAAATAAAAAACTATTTTAGCTTACATAATTATATAAAACGTCACAGCGAGCGTATACAGATTCATTTCAGGTGTGTGTTTCACATCAACTAGGCTGAATGCTCTATGCGAATACTGTTTAAGTTCATAAGGAAAGAAATGTTTGTTTGAATTTCTAAAATAAATAAATTATGTTACACACTAATGAGTAGACTCCTGCTACAAGAAATCACTAATTTTTTTAAAGTCCGAGACCTTGTTAGTAGGGTCGAGCCGCAGCCGCCAGGAGGGGCGGCGCTCGGTATTGGCGGCGATGGTCGCCGTCGCGGTGGCGGTCGCGCATGCCAGGGCCGCCGACACCGCCGCCTCGCCGCCGGCGCCAGTCCCCCGCGCCTACGCCATATTTGCCACGTTGGTACGTTACGTATTCTTATACTTACTTAATCATGGTTGTATTTTTAGTGCCAAAGTATCGTAAACCTGACCTCAAACACTAGGGTGCTCAGCTTGAAGTGTGAGTACCAAATTAAAGAAATTTATAAAATTTTGAAATATATGCAGACAAGAGACAATTTGGAAACAATTCGTCACCTACGCAGGCTTTGGACATAACACTTTAAAAAATACATAAGACGCATTTATTCCCCCAGTTTAAAATGAGTTATGCAAACGTATAGGTAGTTATGAACATAAATGTTGACGTCCATAGTAACACGAGCGGCACACATTAATTATTGCATAATAACTGCAGAGTTAATTCAATGCAAACACTTTGGGACCGATGAGTGGTGGCTAAACTCGTAAACACAAACTCAACGTATGTACAATTGTCTTCACTAATTTCCAACACCTACACTATTATATTAATGCGAATTTTTAAATTTGATCAAACCTCTGCCCAAACAAAATTAGGTGTATTTACTTTTCCATCCCTCCACCAATTTATAGCAATGTTAATGACCCGCCCATTAAATCCACCCGCGATAAAATTCGGCATGTTCCCAATTCGTACACAATCTTAAGCGAAAATCTTCGCTTTTCACAATTGAACCACATTAATTAATCTTTTTTAGAAATAAATGTAAATAAGTACACCCGTTTCAATGGCGGTGGAAGACGGTAAATGAAACAAGCCTAAAATCCAGGAGTAGCAAACCCTAATGAACTGAAAAGCATAGTACTGAACCAAGTGACATACCAAGGTATCTGTTGCAGTTGTGTCGTCCTTTTTGGGTGCGACCGTCTCCGTGCCATTGTCGGCCTTCTTCTTGACCAGCTGTTCGGCGGATTTGATCTCATCTAAGGTGACGCCTTGCGTAGAGCGTCGGGTCTCCCGAACTCGCTTCGCGTGTGCCTTCCGTTGCGTCTCGCTCTCATCGTCCCGCACCGGCGGTACGAACGATCTACACAGAATTCAATTGTAGTAGAAAAACATATTGAAGGGGCATTTGTTACTATGCAGGCATGTTTCAAAACGACCATTCACATATTAATGGTTGTCTTAAGGGGATTATAGCTCCAGTAACTTGAAAGTCAGTCTGATGTTCAGAGTGATATGCCAAAGTACATAAACTCTGGAGAGGAAAGCCTGGTTTTCAAGTTACGCTGTTAGGGGGGTTACTGTTGTTTTGAACACTCTGCCTCATAGCTGCAATTGCCACCACGAGTTGTTCGAATTCTAGAAAAAAGTGATATAACTGAGTAAAGTTAAATAATTATGAATAACAAAATGCCATGTGACAGATCATAATAAAACTGACTTAAATTTACCCAGTGAATATCTCTGGATATAGTAAAAATAACATCGACATCTAAAATTAAACAAATATATCCTACAACATGCACTTTCTAAAAAACAACACGTATAGTTTAAAATTATGTGCATAAAGAGCATTATGACTGTGTCACTGTTATAAATAAGTGTCCCATATCGTAGGCTACAAAACTTTATAAAAATTGTAATAAAAAAATGGAATGATTTTCCAGACCCCAAAAAAATTCTACTGGGTCATGGGGCATTATTTACAAAGAGTGTAATAAAAATCCAATAAAAAAAAAGAAATTGGATACCCATGCATTTTGTAAAGAAAACATAAATTTTTTGCAGTCTGTTTACGCCTTAAGTCTCGGTGATGTAAAAGATATGTAAAATTTCATGAAGATTGGAGAATATTTACAGGTTCATACTTTGATCACTTTTGTAAATGTATGCCAAAATACGATTATTCAATGTTATTATGTTTTGTTGAGAAATCTGCAAATCATGAACTTAAAATTATAATAAAACTAAACACTATGATTAATAAGTAGTACGATACGTAAAAGATGTGTTATATTAAATCAAGTGACGGGACGAAGTAGTCGTGCGCCTATGGCAAGCGGCACGCCTGTAACAATTGCAATACCACAATACAAGAGCTTTAAATTGCAAAGATATGAGGTGTACTACTACTGCTGCCGTCACCCTGAGATATAATTTACAAGTCACATGTGCCTGTAATTTCACTTGGAACGATACAATTCCCTCTTTTGCTCGGTTTGTGACTTTTCTGTGATATTCGACTACAAGAATTTTGTTTTTGTTGTTCGTCCATGACCGATCTATTAATCTTTTTATCAGAGCAATTCCTCTTTCTGCGGTGTCATTGACCACCTTAATAGCCTCGTGGACGTGTTTGACGTTGACAAAATATGCAACCTTGTATCATTGTACGCTTTTGATTTCAACACCGCGTAATTTCATTATAGTTAGTTAGTTAGTTGCAGCCTACGAACGCGCCGTTTCCCAATGCTACTAACGCGGCTTTGCACTATCCCTGACGATACATGTCTTATACAACACTAAGACTACAGGCGTAAGCAAAATCATGTGAAAATTGCATCTTTGGAAAAAATGGAAATAAAATATTTCTTCAGTTTGTCTGCGTATGTTATTTGTTTTCATCCAGAATGAAAAATAAAAAGGAAAAATGTCACACACATTGTTCATTATATGGTTACTTACTCAACCATTCTCATTACAGCCTCTATAAAAAACTGTATCACGTGTAATTTTTTAAGCTGCCTTTACATTTGTAAGTTTTATTCACGTAAGTAACTTTATCAAGTTGCAAACGTATATACTCTTGTGTTGTCTTACGCAGCTTATCGTAATTTCTAATAATTTGTGAAAGTTGAAAAATTACATATCTAAACAATTCAACATGAAACTATAACTCGAAATCTTATAAAAAAAATAACCAAAAAATACTTTGTAGTGTTAATTATAGCTAAACAAATATAAATGACAATCCGTGGTGGAGCCGTGGCGAATGACCATTAGGCTCTCAACTGGCGAAATTGCCATCCAAAATAATCTATATTTTTTAGCAGTTTGTTCTACTAAACAAAAATCAAATTTAAAAAAATTTAAAATGTTATTATCCTCCGTTCTTAATTGCAAAGAAAGACTTGCAAATGCACCTTGTAACATTTTTTTTTCTTTTCAATGTTCAAACCAGTATTTTCATTGCATTGGTTTTTTGCTTGTTAAAATTATGTATGCAGCAGCTGCTTTGGCTAGATGAGGCGACATTTGCGATTCTGAATTGGATAATTTATGTGTAATTCGTATTAATTTTTCGCATGTAAGCAAAACTTACTAAGTATTATTTACTGTAATTTTTAAATTTTATGGAAATAACTTACAAGTGTAAAGGATGCCTTACTGTTACTAATTAAAAGCCACTATATACAAACAAAATATCAAATATCTGAGCACAACAACAGACAAAGCAGTAATAAAATAAACACGAAACACACGAGGCAGTACATTTTGATTGGACGTAATAATAGCATACCTTTTGACAGCATTCGGTCAGTAAAAAGTTTAAGCGAATAACACACGCGGCCCTTCTGTATGCCTATCTAAATAATAAAGTACGAACTTTGAAATCATGGTTCGAAAATATCAAGAATTTGAGATTATCAGATGATTATCCATACTGATTCTTAAAAATTAAAATAGCATCTAAAACATTATGCAAAAAAAAATTGTTAAACAACACAAAAAATAGAACAGCAAACAGCCAGTGGTCCTAGGCAAAATTAAAAATCAAATAAACACAAGTAAATATCTTTGGAAACATGGTTTCGTATTTGTTTGAGAGTTTTATATATTGATACTTGACGCGTTTGGATAAGTAAGTTTTGTTTTACCAATTAATTTTACAGTAGTCATTTATACATGACTTTGCAAAACAAACTGTTTTATTCAAAACGTAATGAATTTATATATATTTAAACTAATTGTTATAATGAAATTAGAAAACACTTTTTTTTAAATACCAAGTGACGGGACGAACAAATCGAGCGCCTGGTGGTAAGCGACACGCCTATCCATAACAGTTGCAGTGCCAATCAGGGCTTTAAATCGCAAAGATCTGAGGGGTTACTACCACTGCGCCCGTCACCCTGATACATAAGTTCACCAGTGCCCTTCAAAACCGGAAACCGGAATGCTGACATTACTGCTTGGTGGCAGAAATGGTAAGGTGGCAGTGCTTCTCTGGACGAACCTTTCACAAGGAGCTCTACTGTGCTGGGACTTGCAGTGTTTTGCATTGACACAATAGAACTGCCGTACCGATGTAATGAGTGGGATAATCATGATGTCAAATACGAATTAGATTAACAATTCAATCGTCAATTGTCTTTCAATCAACATAAAAAAATCTTACGTAATGCTCGAATAGCTCCAACACCTAGACTAGAAAATAATGCAATCATGCCGTTTGCCCCAGCAAGTCGCAAAAAAAGAGATGCACTAATTTAAGTGTATATATATCCCTCTCGCATCCTTTCAAGTAAAACGCCAGTTAAATATTCAAAGTGTGTGAGTAATGTTGCAGTTACTTTTAGCGACTAAAGCCACCTACGTCAAACCTATAAAAGCTACTACACAAGTAAAATTGTTAACTCAAGAACCTCTGTTTATTTTTTTGATTTGGAAAAATATAAATACATATAAAAATATATAAAAAGAATGCTCTCAGAGGGCAGTACAAAACTCATGATGAAAAAACAAAATACAATAAAGCATGATACAATACGCCCAATCAAAATGTGTAAACAAAACGATAGGTATAAGTGTACTTGAAGAAATTCTTGAAAATGTTGCCAGGCGATAGTTTGGTCGGTGTGGTGGCGCTCGGCGTCGAGTTGCTACTCGAGTTCGACTCTACGCTCTCCGAGCTGGCACACGTCACGTTACCATTGTTATAATACGTCATTAAATAGCCAGTGAAGATTCATCTTTCAATGGATTGACATAAGTGTTAAAATTTACTAACGAATAACAATAAAAGAAATCACCATCGAAATTATCTGAACGTTGAAAATAATCATCTCTCCACATCCAAAGGGTTCAATTATATCTTATGAAGTAGTAAGTAGTTATTTTACATCAAAGATTGTTCAAAGTTCTTCGTATTATCGTGTCGATACTTCTTTTATTTTAGGTTTATTGTGAATAAACTAACTGTTTTACCAACCTTTCACTGTAAGTAACATTATAAGATATTCATTAAATTTTGTATCACATTTATGAATTCAGTTGAATTATACAATATAAACTGCGGTGCTCTGCAGGGTTATATGACTGGATTTTATATTATATTCAGAACATTACATTATCCATGTGATGCAATGATTAAATCAACACTAATATGATCACGTACCTCTTATGTCGCTGCAGTAATAAAGTAAGTGTGTCCGAATTTGCCGTTGTAAACCATTGAAAAATCCATCTTCACGAAATATTCAGTAAAAACATAACTAAAAAAACCAATCGGACGGACGTATTTATAAAAACAAAACGTTTCTAAACGTCTGTTAGAAACTAATAAATAGTGAAGTTCGCTTCTGTGGCTTGTTCAACTCACGTCGAGCTCCTTTACAACAAGTCTTAGGAATGTTTAGTAATATTTAGCGGGACACGCTTAGCGAGCCGACGTAAGGAGAACAATCCGTTAGTTCGTTTTACTAAATCATTCTTGTTATAAAGATATAACATGAATTATAGTCCGTGTTTTTTTTTAAAATGGAGTAAAATGACAGTTCAAGTTTCAAAAGTGTTGCCCGCTTGCAAGCAGCTAGTGATTGAAGTTGATTAAATATTCTATCAACTATTGACGGTCACGCTTTGGCAACTTGATTCATATGGATCGTCATCAGCCCATTATTCATCCAACTGCTGGGTACAGTATCATTTGAATTGTCAATTTTTGTAAGTTCAAACATACATACATATTACACAAGTAGTATTTTTAAAAGACGTAGTTCTAAAACTATTTCTATTACAAATATAAAGAGGAGACTTATTTTAAAGTTTTTATAGATAAACCAATCCGCCTGTCTTTATTAAAATGTATATGAATAAAATTTCATTTCGAATAAAGAAGGCAATGACGCAATTAGTATTCAAACGTCGTAACATTCACAATCCAAACATTTTTGACCAAAATTTTACCTTCTTCCACAATCTATCGATAAAACCGTCAACAACAACTATATGGCAGCAGCCTCGTTGGCTATAGTGAGAGACTTGACGAATTTAAACTGACCTCCTTACGTGTTCGCGTGTAACAGGACCTCACATACTTGCACAAGGTTCTTCTTGGTGAGATTGATTCTCCTTACCTCTTAAATAAAATAGCTTTCTCTACAACGTGCAACCCCCGAATACGCAACAAGACGTTTTACTTACGGACATACAGGAATAATACTTCCTTTTACAACTCCCTTGTAAGAATGGGTCGGCTTTACCGTTGTAAAAATATCTATGAAAACATTGATTTGGACATTTTTGATCCAAGATCCAGAGTATTTAAACGAGTAGTAAAGCTACTTGCACTTTATAGATTTTCACCCATTCCCTTGACGCTTTATTATTAAGTAAATAAGTAAATTAACAGTAAATTTAACAGTAGTTCTTTCTTGTTACTTTAGATTTAGAACGATGTGTAGGGTTACGACATAAGTAGGGTTACAATGTAGTACAGAACTTTGTTATATCATTTTAAATTTGGATCAATGTAATTTGATTTTTATCGGTTTTGTTGTCCATATAATGAAAAATAAATAAACATGACTTTAAAATTTTATGAAAAATGGCACCCCTGCAAATGTAATTTTACTCCATCTTAAAAAAAAGACAGGTCATAGTAAAATAATAATGTACAAAGTTGTTTTATGATTCTAAAACAATCAATATGCTCCTCGTCGGTTAGATCACTTAGATGTAAATCTAACACCTCGACAAAATTTATATACGATTTGTTGCAGTTCTACTTCACGACAGTCTATCTAAAAACCGCGTCCCAACTGAATACGATAAAATTAAAAAGCTGGACCACGATTTGTACCTTCTAACTGTGGTCTGTGTTGTTGTATTAGTCAGACTAGTGTTCGATGTAGTATTCGCCGGCGACCATGTGTTGACTTCCCGGTCTCGGAGCTCTATTGGGTTTATTCTGTAAATATGTAATAAAAACTATATTAATAAAATTTTAAAAAAAGTACATAATTACCGGTACAGCAATTTTGAACGTTATGTAAATTACATAATTTCTATGAGAAGAATTTTAACACTTAGATATGGCCCATCGTTTTGTAACGAGAATACATCATTAACAAAATCGTGGTACTATAAATAGAGGAATAATAAGCTTTTTAGGAAAAGTGATGAGCTAAAGGGATTTTTTTCAACAAACATCAATAATTATTACTTAAAATAAACAAAGAACAGAAACTCGATGTGATATTTACAATAACGTAAAATACGCCGAAACATGATACAATTATATATTTTTGAGAAAAGGCAGGCAATAAACATTAATAGATGTGATGAATATGAGAGGAAGCATACATAAAATAACGAGTATTAATAGACTAATTAGATGTGTGTTACATGTGGTTTTTAATCTTTTTTCATGTTAGTGGGGACTGTGATCTCTTTTTCAATTTATATTTTATATAAAGGGTACCAAGTACCAAGAAAAGCAAAATTTCTGCCTACAAGAAAATCGGTTCACATTGACAATTAACTCGCATGCAAGCGCAAGTTACTTGCAAAAAGAAACATGCTTTAATAGCAAATCGAGACCACAATCCACGAAATGTGAAGCACCTTTTCTGAACATCTTCGTTAGTGTCTGTGTTAGTGTCCTTGGGTTGCGCGGGCACAGGCGGAGGCGCAGGCGGGATCGACGGGCAGGAGGATGCCTTGATGCGCGCCGTCACGTCGCGGTATCGCTGGTAGAAGCTGCACAACATTCGTTCGCTCAGACATACCAGTACAACGCAAAAGTGTCAAATATGTGTCGTTTGTATCTATTATCGTCTTGACTCTTTCTAGAACATTTGAATGGGCATATTACTATACGTTGTTGTACTAAATGTAAAGGACATTGAAGAGATATACGTAAATAATAAATAAGTTCAACTTAACTTTTGATCATTACAAATCAATATTAAGATAATAAAACTGAAAATAATATTGTTTCCATTGCATCCCGTGTAACTATTTTAAGATTGCTAAATTTGACATAAGAGCAATATTACTTTAATGTCAAAGTAACGCCATAGTGCGAACTGAGCGAATGAATAGTCACAAAGCTGCCAATAAAACATCATAGTTTTCATTCATCATTTAACATTACAAATAAGCTTACTTTAAGCGCGTTAAGGTACGAAAAGTCAATGTAAGGTTAAAGTAATATTATTTTAAGAGACTGTGGTAGGCCCCCAGTACATTTGATATTACTTGAACTGAATGTGGACCATATCCATACGTAGGTACTGAAATTCCTTTTTTGGATGCTAGATGTCGCTCAACGTTAAGAAATTAAGAAACTTATAGTTGTAAATATCAGTCCAGTTACATACTAATTAGTCATTAATGTTTCTTTTAAATATGATTTTATTTCCAGACTTAGATAGGCCGCTATTATAATTTGAAAAACATAACGAATTTATTTTATTCAAACTTGGAATTACGACATTGGAAGACGCTAAAGAATTTTTTTAACTATGATTTTGCCATTGTTCATTGTTATTTTGTTGCCTATACCCACATTTTGGGTATAGCCAAATGGTCCCACGGGTTAAATACCTCCCCCTGAAATCACGTCTTTCGATCTTTGGTAGTGGGTCACTACACAGTTCGATGGTATGCATAAAGCATTCCCCCGTAAACAAAAAAAAGTTTACGCATCGATTTCCTAGTACTAGTATTTTCCTTATACTTATTTATTACATTATAACAGTGTATTCATTGTTTAAATATTTGTTCTAATCAAAGATCTGATTTGTATCACTGTAAAATACTAAAATGCCCTCAAGCTGAAACTTACATTAGTAACAATGAGATTAGGAAAACAAATATATATATATATAACATATAAAACATGAGTTAGAAACAAATCCGTCACCTTTCAACGCTACGCAAAGACGAGACAAAAGAATCATAGTGAAGATTTTGGAACTCCATAGAATGACTACGTAGAGCTATTTTTCTAGGTAACATTGATACGTCCCAGTGTTACCTAACAACTCTTTATATAACAGATACCGGAATTGGAACATTATACAGTTAGATTATCCTCTATGGCCAAAAAATTACTCACTCATGATCGGGAAATGATGTTGCAAATGATAGATACAAGAAATAACATAGAGTGGTCAAAACCACATAAAAGAGTCTACAATACCCACATTAGTTAAAACAAATTTTGCTTGTAGCTCATAAAAAAGTGTTGACTTTGATTAAGTTACTTATCTAGTACATTTTTTTCACGTCGTGCCATTACAATTACTGTAAAATCCCAATTCAGCTTCCTATGAGAGTAATTTTACCTTAAGACGCGGTAAAACTATTTCCATAAAACCGGAATCCGAATTAATTTTTAGTGATTTTAACCACTTTATGTCACTTTTTGTATCTATATGTAGACATGTATCTACTCATTTGAAACACCCTATTCCAACCATTATTCATAAATAACGTTATAACGGTCAGAATTGTTCTTTCTCTCTATTTACCAAGACTACGTAGTACATTGCATTTAAATAAGAAGACAAGAAATGCAAACATATAATATACAGGTATACATAATAATATAAACTGCTAATCATCGTAATTGAATCTCCATCTCCTAAGACACAGGTCTTACCTCGTTTAGGGGTTGGAAACTCAGTTTAAATGTATTGTACAACCTTGAAGTTTTGTAACTTATGGTGTGTAACCTGTTTATGTATATGTACGAAATAAACAAAAACATTACTACTTTTTTTAAGGAAAGTACTCTACAGCAGATACACGTTCATGAGTACGCGCGACAATTCGTGCTGCTTGCTTTTGCAAGGTCGATACGTTCTCAAAATCAGAAATAACCAAACACCTAAAGCATGATTTATAGGTAACACGATGTAGTTACAAAGTTCAAATGTAAAGCAAGTTCTTGACAGATTGTGTGAGCAATGTTTTTTTATATACAAGACTATTTGTAAAATGTCATCAACCTCCCAATAGGGCTAGCACGGCAGAGCGTGACTTGCACGAGAGCGACATAAAGTGCGAGACCTCTATGCTAGAATAGCAGTATCTCGCGCTTGATGTCGCTCTCACGCAAGTCGCACCCTATCGTGCTAACTTTACTGAACTCTATTACTGTACTAACATCATAAACAAAAACTTTTGTTTCATGACTTTTTACAAAATACAACAAATTTACGAAAAACAAACTTTTAAGTTTTTCTAGTACTATGCTACTCTTTTTGGATCTGTATTCAAATACAGATAGTAGACAGATAGGAAGGTGAAAACGTTCTCCCCGACGACTCCCGCCTCCTTTCCTGCGTTTTGCGTTTATGCGGTCTGGTATTTATTATTATTTTTGGAACATATTCAGAATTGCCGTGCACGCCTGATCAAGGATACACAGACTGACAAATACGAACTGACCAACGTTGAGCTGGTGTTCTTTTATACTGTCATTGACCAGTCTGGTCTAGTATAGAGGTCTTCGACTGCCTCACCTAAGTACGAGACGGCCTTTAAGATAAATTCAACACTTACACCATATAAAAGCAGAATAAAATGTAGAGATGCTGGGCGATATTTGATGACAACATATTCAACTGGATTATCTATAGTATGGAGTTCCAAGCGCAACGTCGAATGTCATATGAATTAGAGCTGATGACGTCACATAGTGTGTATACTTTACGTATGTATTGCTCCAGTTAACGCTAACCAACCTTTCATTATCGAATTGCTTTATCAACTTCCTGATATCGTACACGTCCTTTATTACTCTGAAAATATCGTTTTCTATAGTTATTCAACAAGTTTTGTCTTATACTGCAACACTGCACACGTATTTGACAAAATAACTTCAAACGTTGTTTTCTTGAGAATAGTTAACAATTTATCTGGAATACTAACAATTTCTGGAATGTCTGTAAACTAGTATGAGCATGACTTTAGTAAAAAGAAATTGAGTTAGCACGTTACTTGTTATTTCAAATTGTTTCATAGTATAATTGAATAAAGGTCAAAACGCAATACAGGGCAGGGTATAGTCAGTTAATAGTAATGATATTCATCTATCATAGAGCTGCATTGCGTTTTGAACTTACTGAATTCACGATATTGTTCTACCCTACTTCGGTGGCAGTACAGTTTTAGACATTATGCATGCAAGTCTATGAAAATATGGCACATAGTAGCGTCTGTCGGTCTAGTATCAATTCTATGTATAAAATGAATTGTACTAAATTATGCTATATACCCATCAAACAACAATGAAAGTATTCCTCCAAATACATTTTGTATTACAACTCACATCTTATCGTTTTCAAAGCTCTGTGTCCTCCGGAGTACAGTGTCGTTATCCACTGTGTTGTTCGCTGGCTTGTTGTTCTCTTCTGTAACGTTATAATGAACAAAGGTTATTTATTTAGAGTATACAGGTACTAATAATACATAGGATTTATAATGTACCTACACTATATACAATTAAATATTAGATTCTTCATTTGTGTTACTTATTTACAAATACTTGGCATGTTTATGTTATATTCATGATTATGATTGCACTACGGTAGTTTTAGTACACAGTTTGTGAGTGATTCGTGGGACAATATGGATGTATGTAAATTATACATATTTATAATTATAATCAGGCTGGTATGTGACTACACTTTGATACATGCACACACGATACTTTCGGTATTGACGATGGGGCGATTGTGCCCGAGCTGCAAGACGGATTTATGCCATCGGCATAGATGCAAAATGAGTTTTTTTTAAATTAATATCAAGTGACAGGACGAACAAGTCATGCGCCTGATGGTAAGCTACGCGCCTGTCCATAACAGTTGCAGTGCCACTCAGAGCTTTAAATCGTAAAGATCTGAGAGGCTCTGCCACAACGCCCGTCACCCTGAGATAAAAGTTGACAAGTTCTATGTGCCTGTAATTTCACCAGCACCCTTACCTTTCAAAACCGGAACACAGTAATGCTAACATTACTGCTTGGCGGCAGAAATAGGTAAGGTGGCAATACTTCCGCGGACGAACCTTTCACAAGGAGCTCTACTTCGCTAAAGAGATATATCGATGCTAAGGTCGTTAATAAATCCGTGTTAAGTATAGGATCAATACCAAGGTCTTACTTAAGACAACTGTTATTACATTATATATAAATATCACATGAGAGGATAAGATTGCTCATTGATTACGCAGCTATAGGAAGTTGTTAACACTTCCGGTACTTAGTACTTAACCTACGCTCGGTCAAGACTGGTAATTAAGTCCCAATTCATGAAATGCAGGGCCTTGGGTCACTTGAGATGGTATCATCAAATATGCCGACGATTACTGTGTATTAAAACAGGAGAGCTGGTGGGATCTGAATGACATCTCAACCCATAGGCTCTTATTACCGGATTTGAGAGCTGTTTATTATTATGGACTCGAAAGTATCATGTGGGCACCTAGTAATGAATACTCACTGGCGGCTTCCGTCTGTCTAACTCTGAAAGAGGCAGAACGACGCCATGAGGGCGAGTCGTCATTGTTGGCGGTGACGTCAGCGGATGGCTCGGCCTCCGGCGACGGTGCGCGTCCTTTCGGCGGTTTGCCGTCCGTCTTCGGTATTATCTCGGGCACCGGCGGTTTGTCTACGTGCAACGTTGTATATGTATGGATGGGTGCGAGATGTGGAGACATGGTTTTAAATCAAGAACCCATTTGGACACGCTTATTTTATTATTAATATGTATTTTCTTTATTTATTGCATTGCAATTCAAAAAACATAAATTCAGATTTTACTAGAGCTGTATTTTGATTAGCTAGCAATTTGTACTGGAATAAGTAATAATTTTTATTTTCAGTTTATGTGGCGGAATGACAATATTGTACTTTAAAATGCACTATAGGTACAGCTAGTACAATTCGAACATTTTTGTCGCAATTTTGCCTACTTCACTATCTATCGGTAAAATTGTCGACAACAACTACATAACTAATATCATTTCACTCCATCTCCAAAAAAGACAGACTGTAGATAATATTAACACCAAGCCTTACAGAATACATTTATGATTAAAACCATCTCTCTTAGGCGCATAAAATCTAGAGACGACAAATAGAATGAATGATCAAATGACTTTAGGTGCTTCACATGCACACAAGTTACGTGCGTGCAAATATATTAACAGGGGCTCGGATTGCAATTAACATTCCAGTCATGAGGCCACAACATTAGTAAATTAAGACGCTTTAATTGTTAATACATTGAAGGCCGAATGGGACAATCTATGAGTTTACTATTTGTTATAAACAAATTGTGAACTCATAAATATGGAATGTTTTGGATATTTTTAATACTACTTATTTTTATTGTTGATGTCATGATATTGAAGAACTAACTTGTTCATTAGATGCTTTTTGCTGACCCTAATGTAATCCACTTGTTGTTGAGTGAGGAATTATTCTTCGTGCCGCTAGATCTTATTTATCACATTGGTAACTTTAAATATACATTCACTAACCGTTAACTACGTTATCGTTCTGTCCTGTGATCTGCAACTCGACGCGCTTAATGTCGTGTTTCGGCGGGCTGCGTTTCGTTTTGTTGTTATTGTTGTTATTAACGCGCCTAGAGGACGCCTTTATTATCGCCTCAGACAGCCATGCGGACATACTCGGGTCCACCAAATCCATACAAGTTTGACCCTGAAATACAAACATTTTTTAAATTTTTGTTAAAAGTTTCAATATAGCGTCGCGAAAAGAGGCGGTGGAACTGCTAATTGTGCAATGAACAACTCGAGGTGTACGAACCAAAGGCTCTGGTACCTATCTGGACGATAGGGAGGTTACTCCCTCCGTGGCCGTACGGTTACCATACTGGATTGCCACACAGAGGCTCCGGGTTCGATTTCCAGGCCGGGAGAAATATTTGTATGGCCTACATTTATTTCTCTCGTGAGTTTGGGTGTAATTTGTGGTTGTCTACCTATGTGTTCGTCTGTGGCACCCGCGTTACCGGTTTTTCCTAGTGCGGGGTTATGAATTTGTACAAAAAAAAACCGTACGTGCACCGTACAAGCCGCGTTTATACGTTTGTATACAGTTCCCAGACTTGTCTTATTATATTAAAGTATAACGAACGCATGGATGACTAAAGTAAAATACCAAGCGACGGGACGAACAAGTCGCGCGCCTGGTGGTAAGCGACACGCCTGTCCATAACAGTTGCAGTGCCACTCAAAGCTTTAAATCGCAAAAATCTGAGGGGCATTGCGCCCATCACTCAGAGACATAAGTTGAAAGTTTCGTATGACTGTAATTTTACCAGCACCCTTACCCTTCAAAACCGGAATGCAGTAATGCTCACATTACTGCTTGGAGGCAGAAATAGGTAAGATGGCAGCACTTTCCTGGACGAACTCTTTCACAAGGCACTGTAATGATAGTAGTAACCAGGGACTTACGGAATAGTTTTTGAGGTGCGGGTCGGCGCCGCATTTAAGCAGCAGCACAGCAGCCTCCTTCTGTCCCCAGAGCGCGGCTGCGTGCAGTGGGGTCCAGCCCTCGTAGTCCACGCAGTCAGGCTCTACGTTGCAATCCTCCAGAAGGATCTTTGCAACCTGAGTTCAGATAACATAATTCAATATGAGGGTTATACTGCCTACTAATAGAAAGCTTTGTTTTTCTTATTCCGAACAAATATGCAAGTCACGAAAGCGATTACGCAAGTTTACATAGCACCTATACGTTTAGGCTGGGATAAATGACCTGTGATAAATGTCAACAATACACAGTTTCATCAGGGCTCCGACAGTCGCTCGAGGTTACGCGATAAGTGCCTGCCGCTGTGTGTATCGCCGACAGTGCAAACGCTCAGACAAGTCTTTCATTTACATTACAATCCTCGTACAACCCAAGCATTCGGTCCCGTACAACTGCACACGGCGGGCAACGTTATTTTCACCTCTTAGTGAGCGCCTGGTTTCATTAGTAACATTTGGTAGGCTATTACAACGTAGGTATTTTCGATTTTGTATGAGTGATGTTTCTGTTACATAGTAACTATTAAGTAATCTGTGCCTTCATTATCGACACAAAATCCGCAAAGAGACGTGGACGGTGCTCTCATAGCAGTCACGACCCGCAGTAATTAGAAACCGATTGATTTGTGACAATACTCACGTCGATGTAACCCTTGGCTGCGGCGACGTGCAGCGGCGTGCCGCCGGTCTTGGGATCGCGCACCTCCGTGTACCCGTTCGCAGCCCAGTTGCGCGCGTCAGTCAACAGATTGTCCACCTCAGCGTTGCGTGATCTCTCGTAGTCCACACCTGAAACGTAGTGACCAAATATCACATTTTGTCTCTTGAAAAAGTGCCAATAATATATACGACGTTTCACATCTATCGGAAAACGAAAGCGAGATATATGTTTGCTTGATTGCGTGTAAGGTGTGATGTATTCAGTAAGTTTAAAATATCTTTATTGTTTGACTAAAGCCAATAATGACAATGTCATTAAAACTTCGGGTGGTAAACAAATAAATGTATTTTCTTTCTTTCCTTCTTCTCCATCAGAGCGGAAAGACTACTTTCCGCTACTGGTACAATTGTATCTAACATACCTTTATGGTCAATGGCCTCCCGGAGAAGCTTCTCCATGGCTTCGCACTCGGTGATGTCCACAGCCAGATCGCCATCGTAGTTCACCGCGCCGACATCCGCCCCATTTTCTATCAAGAACCTGCAACGGACAGTGATTTTGATACAAAAGTGTCTCTTCAGAATTTAAAAAGTGGATTTCTAAAAGGGGCGTAACTACTTTTCACTTCGCCTAATGTAAATTTATCTCATGTATTATCAGGGATCTGTAGAATAAATTTTTAATAACTAGTACCATTTATTCACGAACCCATATGCATCCCCCGGCATAAAATCATAGTCCATCTCCCTCTATCCTAAAACGAATTTAGAGCTTCATATGTCCTCTAACAGTTGAGTGAATCTTTTCAGACCTGCTAGAAGTTTTTCTTCTCATTTGAATCTATATATTAACAATGAACATTTGAACGACATACAGAGTAACCACAGGAACACCCTGCATTGACCTGATACTGAGTCATCCTTGTTTACAGTTAGAGCGTTATCAATGCCGTCATTCACTGTCGTACTTTGTTGAACACATTACATATTGTCTTTTAATAATAATTCGCGGAGGCAGTAAGTTTTGTTATTAATTACTGATATATTCTTTCGAAAAGTTAAGTTGTGTTTCAATGGATTAAATCGACAACAGTACGCTTAAAGCAGACGCCTAGCCCACACAAACAGTAATAACTATAAAACGTATAAAATGTCTTTAAACTAGTCCAGTTTTCAGATAACCCGACAGATTACACGCGTTCAAATCGTCTAGCCATTCCCTCGGGGTATACCACGAGGTGTCGAATCTCTTCGAGCAATATTAGACATAGAAATAATATACCTAGCTATGCTGAGAAAACCGCAGGAGGCGGTGGCATGGAGCGGGGTCCAGCCCTCATTGTCTCCACGGTTGACATCGGCGCCACGGCTCACCAGAAACTCCACCATGTCTAGGTTGTCGTCAATGCATGCCTGGAATTCATAAAATTTTAAACAATTACCAAATTGAATTTAACCAAATTGGAACGTTAGGTTTGTGGCGAGGAAAAGTCCTCTATCACGCTTTATAAATTCAGTAACACGCCTGAGAAAAGTTCCTACGACGCTGATGAAATGCCTAATGTAATTAGTACTCTCCGACTGTAATATAAAAGATAAAATACCTCCAACGATATAGTTTTGTAGTACGTTAGTAGTCATGCGTTAGGTATATCGCTGCTTTACCAGAACAATACCACAAATCAAAATAATTCATATATTTACGTGTCACACAGCTGCACTCAGAATGAGCTAAATTTTATTGCGAATAGGACACTAAGCTTTCCATTGATGATTACAATCACAGGACAACAGCCGGTGTACGATTTTGGACGCTAGATACGACTCAGTTTTGTTTTTAAACCATCTTTCTGGTGAATAAGATGTTTTATAGGTGACTATTCTAGACAGCCGTCGATATATTATGATTAAGAACGATTTCGCTAACGCGAGTTAAGCGGGCATGGACGCAGCAGTCTCTAACACCCATAACTACTTATTTACGATGGGATCTTAAACAGCAACAAACTTAGCTACTAAACGGCACCCCGCTATTTTTGTTTGTAGTTCAAAAAACACATTGTAACACGCGTAGCCAACACACGAGGTACTTAGTCTAAAAAAAAGCTTTATCGAGTTCTTACGTTTTCGCGATTGTTACACATAGGAAATGAAACTATTTTTCCGGATTTAAATCGCGTATATTTGTTTTTGGAAACACCTAGCGTATATTTGTTTAGTCAACCATAACTATGAGACCTGTACAGGGCTCGAAACGTTAAAAAAAGCTTAATCAACGCCTCAACGGATGGGAATAATTTGGTCGCTTGCAGATATTGTATTTAATATAATATACCAGATCACTCAAACTAGGGAATTCCCTGAGTACCAGAACACTAGTAGCAGTAGAGCTCCTTGTCGAAGAGTTCGTCCAGGGAAGTACTGTCACCATACCTAACTCTGCCTTCAAGCAGTAATGTTAGCATTACTGTGTTCCGGTTTAGAAGGGAAAGGGTGCTTTTGTAGTTACAGACACATGATATATGTCAAAATATGTCTCAGAGTGACGGGGCAAGTAGCAGTGCCCCTCAAATTTTTGCTATTTAAGTTCTGAGTGGCAATGCAACTGTTGTGGACAGGAGTCCGTCCTGTCACTTGATATTATAAAAAAAAACACTACCTACTACTACAAATTGATTCCAGAATGGAATCAATTTCGAAATACTCATTTCCCCAAATTGGCTCTACCAGAAATCGAGACCGAGACCTCAACATCCAGCGAATACAGTGCAAAACATTGGGCCACCTATGTCGTCAATATTAAAATCAGTAAAATAGTTTTTAATCGCCAAGCTATGAAAATTACATAATCTAAAAACATAGTAAAACAATCGCCATTCAAGATAAAAATTAAAGATAAATCGCATGCAATCTTTCGCTTATTCAAATATAGTAAACCGCAAAAGATACTCTTCTACACTTATCAAGTAACACTATGATATGGAGGTCGGTTCGGTTCTATTGTATAAGTTCTCTTATATCAATACTATATACATATATTCAAATCGACAATGACTTTAATCAAGTTTGTTAGCAAGTTTTATACGCATACTTTTAAAAGTAGAATAAGCCAAGGTGTTCCTAGAGCGATCGGTACTTCTGTTTATAAACTCAAGTACTAAGATTGCTATTAATGCCTTAAATGACATGCGTCAATTATATTTTAATAACAAATCTTTAAAACAAACCTAGCGATGTAAGAATAACACATTTTACATCTTCGAGAAGTAAATATTTTAAACCCGGTCGACAACTAGAGCGTAAAAGCTTCGACCTCTTATTAAATAAATAATATCTGCAATTTGATTTGACATAGAGATTTATATCATAAAACCGATCGATAAATCGAATCGGTTATTGCATATCTCGCGTCAGAACAAGTGCATACATCTTGTTGTGTGCGTGATGTTTTTGGAATAATTGTTCAAATTTTGTTTCGTTGCCATTTCGTTGCAGTTGATTTTACCTTGTTTATTTGTTGTTGTGTCATTTTTGGGTAACTTAATAACATAATAATTGACTTTTTATTTTGTTTATCTGTTCCTCAATTATTTTCTGTTAATCGATTCTGTCATCGTTACCAATTATCTAGATAAGAAATTTAAATCGATTTTTTTTTTCATTCTCTAGAAATTTCATATCTCAAACGTCACTGAAATCATGGTATGTGAAATGAACTATAGTGACCGTATGGGCTATAATGTGCGATATGTTTTATATACTTACAATAATAGATTGTCGCTTTCGCTTACAAAAAATCACGATTAAATCTAACATGCCAAACAGTGGCAGAATCCACATATAAACTCTTAATATTGGCAGTGCTGTTATCCACAAGCCGCATACTATTCGACATATAAACAATTGCATAATGCAAAGTTTACAATAGACACGTAATGTTTATATTGAAGGCAGTGGAAATTATTGTGCCGCCGCATATTTTAATTTTATAACAGCGGTGGTAGTGGGAGAAGGGTTGCTTCTCAATTGAGTGGTTGACGGCCCACTTAGGCTAGATAAAAAGATTTTAACTCTCACTACCTACACTATACAACATATACAAAAACTATATTGTGTGTACGTCATATCAACATTTTAGTAACAGTATAGCTCCTTGTGAAAGATTTCGTCCAGGGAAATACTGCCACCTTATTTATTTATGCCACCTAGCAGTAGCGTGAGCATTCCGGTTTTCTTAAAGATTTTGAGGTGTTGAGGATGCTGGTAAATTAGAGGCAAATGGGACTTCATTATTAATAAAACCAAATCGAACATTTAGAAAAATATTCTTCGATCCGGTTGGCTTCGAACCAGCGTCTTCTGCAAACAGCAAACCTTAGTATTATCAAATGATTATAATTTAAATGATACGAGCGAGTGGTGTAGTTCCATTGTATGTAGTTCCAACGATTAAATATTTGTGATGATATAAAAAAGACATTATTTTGAGGTGATTTTGACGTAAGAATGAGTAGTAGTTTTAACGACGACTCAAATGTAACTTGAAAAATATAGATATTTGATTTGATCCCTTTAAAGAAGACCCAACAGTGGAATCTATAACGGATTGATAGTAATGATGATGATGATCCCTATTTGACAAATTGGCACAACAGATGACTGCTCATATCTAAACATTCATAAATTATACAAAAATAACCAGCGAGTGCCTATCGTCATGTATACAGTGTGTGTTTTTTTTTACTGGGACAGTACGAGGAAATCCGAAACTATATGAGATACAGGAAAGCTGTCTTAGAAACTATTAATTCTTTGCTACTATGAAAACAATTTTAGCATAGTCAAATTTTGGCCAAGCGTGAGTTGTCCATAAAAATTAATAAAATATTTTAGTTCTGATCTACTCAGTATCGTGTACGGGTTATTTCATTGTATAGCACGAAAAAAATCGGGACAACAAAAGTTGGTCAAATTTAATAAAATGTTTTTTCATACAAAATTAATAAAATTGACTCAATTTTTTCAAATGTAAGGATCATGTTATTGTATTGGAAGAAAAAATCGAGACAGCAAAAATTTACCAAATTTAATAAAAAAAAGCTTTTTTCATACAAAATTAATAAAATTGCTAACAGTTTCCTTGTACCTTTTATGATATATATTATACCTCGGATTTCCCTATACTATCCTACTTAAAAAAAACCTGTATGCAAAAAAATTTTTGTTATAGAACAAAAAGCTTTTTCCAATCATCATTTTAACTTAAACTTGTTTTGCGTTCACACTTTGCCTTTTCATCCACTAATATAACAAAAATCGTTAGACACCGTGTGTCTCTGAGAACGCGTGATGGGTTGAAGGTACATAAAAAGGTAATACAGAATGAAACATATATCATATCGTTCGCTAGGCAAAGAGCTTGTTTAAGAACGTGGTCAGAAGTGGTGCATTACAATAAATGCACGGTGCACTAGCTTGGAACCGCAGGGTCAGTGCCACAGGCGGCGGCGCGTGGCGGCGCCCGCGCAACCGGTAACTTGAGCTTCATTTTTTATTCGATATTAATGCAAATTAATGTTATGCTTAGATAATGTAGTCGAACGGATGTTCGAAGAGCATTGGCTACCTGGTTGGGAAAATGATATTTAATTAAAACTAGAAGGTTGCGGTTTCAAATTTTCAAACCAATAGAGAAGTAAATCGTATTTAGAAAACCAGCATGTCGAGATAGGTTCACACAACACTTCAAAGGTGTGTGCGATTTGTAAAAGCTCGTACGGGGCCAGTATAGTGCAGTTCTCCAATACCAAAAACACACTTTTGCATGAAAGACATGGTGAATACATTCGCATAGCAATAGAGCAATCGTAACATGATTGCATGATTATCAAAATAAAAACTCGCATCAGCTAACAAAACAGCAATACATGTAGGACTATTAAATTCACATTAAGCCTTTGTGGAAACAATGCCGTCGCCGATGGCAGCCGAAATGTTATCGAATCGCCTTAGCCAATGTACTTTGAACTGTGAATGCCGCGAGAGCAAGATTTCTACAAATATTTTGCTATAGTCCGCAACGCCGTTCACATGTACCTAAAACGTAAGACATTAACATTATGAATAGGTTGAGATATTAAACTTACCTCTTGAAAAAGCGTTACTCTTAAAAAAAAATACAAATGATACGGTGGTGGTGTAAAACTAATGATGGTTACGCTATATGCATCCACAAAAAAACTAGGAACAGGGTTCGATTTAAAACAGTGTATGGTAAATGGAAAAAAACCATTATCTCTCCGGATGCGAGATCGAGTAACTGTTACAGTGGTTCACACAATTACTTCGTACTACTCTTAATCTCTAACAAACCTCATCTCGTAAAAGTTAAGATCACGCATTTGCATGTCATGAAGAGTTTGGTGAGGAAATTAGTTGACATATAACTAATATTAAGCATTTACGTAGTTTTAGCTAGTTCTGAGCATTCAAAACTGCGACACAATTGTTTTCAAGTTAATGTTCTGAAAACAACTCGCGTGTACCGCAGCCGTGGTCCGAATTTAATAAACGTCGTGCCACCATACACAACATGTACCGACTCTCTTAGCTAATGCATTATCAAAACCATGTTACGTCACCACAAAACAACATTACATTAGAAGATATGCGAGAAAAAAAAACAGGGTGCCTTGACGTAACCCGTACCGACCGACACGGGCGACCTCGAAAATCTCTTGACAGCTTCTAAAATTACACATCTTCTGTCATTTAGCAATACATCATTCACGACGAATAACTAGGTCGGTCAATGACAGAGCATCTAAAATTCAGCATTCTAGACAGTTTATCCAGACATTAGGATTAGACTGGCCGCAATTGCGGCGAGCTTATCCATCCGCCATTAAGGGCTTTTGGCGGTTCAAAACGTAAACGATGGAAATAAACGGCAGAAAATAAAGCCACTGGAATAACTCCACGTTCGAAAGATTCATTTAGAACAAGTCATTGAAAATGAACTATTTCTTTTGCTCAAGGGCGCGACACAGAACTGCGGTGTTACAAACATATCAACTGTAACAAATCTGGAGCTCTGTAAAGTCGGTCAAGTCGATTATAGAGATGAACACTCGTTCATTTGAGTGCGTCAGAAGTGTAGATTTGGTTTCAGCGCCATCAGTTTCCCAATACGAGTGGGAAAGTTGTTAATTCTAACAGTTATCAATATTCGACTGGCACGAGCGCGAGTCATCGGCCTAATTTCCCGGACAGCCCACCGAGATGGACTAACGCTATAAATACTGTGATAAAACAATCTGAGTCGTTTAATCACATTACGCTTTCTTGAATTCCGATCTAAGTTAACTTCCACAATCATAATTCTAAATACTATGAGTAACGATCACGTTTGTAAATCATTCCGATTATAGACCTGCGATAAGTGCGGCAGCGACAAAGCGCATCCGCGATCCAAGCTTGCCAAAATAATAATTCAGACAGTATATCTATGTACGTGTCACAATCACAAACAGTTATAATGTTCACAAATATAAACAGTGCGATCTAAACGCAGCTTATAAATATCACATTCAAAAGAACTTCAAAAACTGTAAATGAAAAGCTTGTCAAGCTCAGCTCATTTGATATTATATGATCATCATTTCAACATTTGTATGATAGGATACAGAGCCTTTACCAAATGCAAAAAATAATACTAAATAAATCTTGTGCAGAATATCGAGAAGACCGGCAATTTACTGAGAAAACTATCGTTTTACAAGAAGTGTCAAGAGAATAAATTTGTGCCAAATCGACTCAGACGCAACGCCAGACTCGTCTGTTTGTACAGTCGTCACACAAAACTGCCAACTCTATTTTTTACGTTAAACTTGTTGCCATAGGGAAGCAATAGCGCATCTTTCTTGTGTTGGCTTCGTGTAACTGCTAGCAAATGACATATTAATAAAACTGAATGCGGACCACAAGACCAAAGCATGCGCACGCGTCATTCTGTCCGTTCAAATTCTATTGTTTTAAATGTTCCTAAAGAAATCCAATATGATTAAAACATTCTTCAACATATCTTGAATATATCTAATTGATTAGATGATATATCATTATCATAAGATAGAGTCGGAAAGTGAGCACGTGCTTTACAACTAATTGTACGCTGAAAAAGAATGGATATAATTTAAATATTGTTTGGAGACGGCTTAATTGAATTATTCACAATATGATTAAATTCATTATTTTAATATTGTTGCTGAAATCATTGCTACCTTTTCTTGATAAGTGACATTGTCATCTTTAACAACATCTTGTTTATTTCAATCACTTTTTTTAATATATCCTCAAACGCGATAAAGCACTTCTCGTGACAAGTGTAAGTCTATAAAGGAGACAAAATGCTTCAATGATTACGCGTGTGATGTAATAGGTGATCGACACTATACCTGCGCCTGAGGGCAACGAATAGTCTAAAGTATACTTAACAATGTACGCACGCCTCTCAGAGTTTTCTCTTCAGCATATTTTTGATACACAATTTTACATCAATATTTCGCTACCTAATGTGAATAGAATTTTTTTTTCCTATCTCGCATCTTTTACATACATTATTTTGATGGATTGACTATTGTACAGCGTCGATGGGGACATAGATTAAAAGAAAATAAAGACATGACTTTTCTTTATATACTGTTTACATGAGTTTCATGAACAATGACTAAAGAGCCCACTTTTTTCGACGTTGAACGTTGTAACTAACAACATAAAGCTGAAAATACAGTAGCCACACGTAAATTAATTAACATATTTAATTTATTACAAATAGAGTTCGTTTGAATATCAAAACGTCAGTGCCTCCTTTCATGTGAATTACCGCTTTCACTATGGCATGGCCCGACACATTTGACCGATTTTGGTATACTAAACACACTTGTTAGTGAAAATTCTGTACACAGTACATGACAAACGAACAACGAACGAAACAAAGTACGTACAATACTATAAGGTATGAATTAAAATAATGACAATCCTCAACAATTCTACATCGGCAAATTGGACAATCAGCCTGTCGCGTCTGTGACAATACTGATCTAAGGTAAATAACCGCACTTTATAAATAGGGCAGTCGATCCAGATGCTGTGCGCACACGGCCACAAGTATAAAAAGCATACGAAGCAATTGATGAAACGATCGCAACAGCCCTGATGGCCTGGGTGATGTAAACGGAGATAATCGCGCTTCTATATAGGACACTGGACGCTCGCGTAATTTAAGTTCTACATATGTGCTACTTACATATAACTATGGGACAAGAATGAGTTTAGCGTCATATTGCACTTTGACATGTACCTAATCGTACATATTTATTCAATTGGTAATTTAAACCGCATTCAACGCTCTCGTAACATAGAGTTTAAACCTTGGTTCTACTGTATAACTATAATGACTCACTTTGGTATTACTAAATATCTTAAACAAACTTTAGTAATAATTATTAGGTACGTACAGTGAATACCTTCCCAAGGTATCGGGGTTCAAATTTTTGACAGTCTTATAAATTGATAGACAATTAAATGTTAAGTGTAAAGAATGAGATGTGCCTTTCCTCGTGTGAACAATAATGGAAAATATGCAGGTATCTAATATATATACTTTAGGGTAATCGGAAAGTAGCTTTTATCTATGATTCTCACGCAAACAGACGTAGCGCGGGGATATTTTTCACGACTGAATCTTCCAGTCTGGCAGAGTCGTTACAAGCAACGTTCCCAGTCAAGTCTATTCGAATGTTCTTCGGATACCGTAAACAAATTTTACAAAATATAAAAGCAACGTTAATGTACCGACAGAGGAGAATACTACGTCGGTTTCTAGCAAGGTGTTTTACAAACTTACGTTTATTCATATTTCCGAACATATAAGCCGTCACTTTTGTCTCCCGCTATCTATGGTCCTCCACAAGCTACGCTCGGACTTATTTTTTTGCTTCCTCAACTCTCATCGGTCCTTTCAAACACGCCTATTTATTCTAGACATTTTTAAACTTTGTTATTCACAATGGGCAAGATAATGGTCGGCTAGAATAGAGTATTATAGTGAAAGCTGCATTGTTCAAATGACTCTGGATGACCTCATCATCATAAAATATCCATCAGTTTTGTATACTCGCGATAGTTTATTGTTTACGCTCGACGCCATTAACAATATCAGTTTATGGCCTTTGGATATCGTCACAATAACGATTTAATATTTATTATTATTGCGCCAAATTTAAAACACAATTAGTATTCTATAATGTTTTACGTACAATTTCGTATTGACACCAAATGGCGTCAATACGAAAATGCAAATCATTACATATATTTAGATGGCACTCGAATTGTCATTCATTTCACATACTTAATATCACTTGCCCACGAATACATGTGTATTCGTGGGCAAGTGATACCCCGGGTATGTACCCTACCCCATGCGACAGCCTCTAACAATTTTTGATTGTGATTCCTAAGTTTGAATGCGAAGTACAAGTTGGGTACAAATCGCGTCACAATTAGATAATCCTAATATCGAGATAATGCGACGGCGACCACCTGTCTGTGTGACGTCATCTCGACACTCGTACGTTTCCGCTTTTCCGTCGGCCCCCGCAATGTTAACATCGCATTTATTTATAAATACAAGGCTGTTTATATCCGACGCGCCGATTTGGGCAGCCTCCTTTGAGAGGCAATGTAATTTAAATCAACAACGTCTGAAATGGTACACGTTTTGTGTTTAAACCGATTCACAATTGCTAAACTTGGATGAAAAGCTTTTGGTGCGTGAAATTATTATAAATATTTTATCATATTATTGACTTTAATGGAATAGAACTAACTGCTATGCTAAATTCACTTTATCATAACGTCATTTTCCATATAGCTTGTTTAAAGTAAATATATCACTTTTCACCAAATATACCAAGTGTCAAGAGACATCACGTGCTTGTGCGGCTCACGTCAGCGAGTCGGGTGCCAGAGTACTAGCCAGCCAAACAGCGCGAAATAAATCTCTGTACATATTGCGCCGGCGCCAGGGAAATTTCTATGGAGTAAAACGCTCACGTTTACACGACTAACACATGACGTTTTACGAATCGCTTATGGAGGTATACGTAAACATGACTACGTACTGTACAGTCGATCAAAGGACACAGAGGGTCACGTGGTAATCACGCAGTCATTGAATTGGCCAGGAAAAGATAGAAGATGAACGCCAGACCACATAGCGTCCCTCCCCTACTATAAAGGACAAAAGCAATATATAAAACACAAAAGTATCGAAACTTATATTAAAAAGCCCCGGATACAAAACGGTATCAAACTCAAAATCATCTTTATGTCACAAGTAAGCTAATTACTCTTGGAATCGTGATATTGATTAAACGGTACCGCTAACATTGACATTTGAATATATTTAACATTTATAATATTTATTTAAAACATCTTAGATTGAGAATACAGTTTGTTAGCAGCAGTAGAGCTCATTGTGAAAGAGTTCGTCCAGGGAAGTACTGCCACTTTACATATTTCCGCCGCCAAGCAGTAATGTTAGCATTACTGCGTTCCGGTCATGAAGGGTACGGGTGCTGGTGAAATTACAGGCACATGGGGCTTGCCAACTTATGACTCAGGGCAACGAGCACAGTGGCAGCACTCCTAAGAGCTCCGCGATTAAAAGCTCTAAGTGACACTGCAACTGTTGTGGATAGGCGTGTTGCTTACCACCAGGCGGCAGACTTGTTCGTCCCGTCACTTGGTATTATATAAAAAAAAGAATATTATCGGACTTCCATAGCACACCAAATTTCAAATCGATAATACAAAAACAAGTAACATAAAAAATATTCATCGCAAGACTGAGATCCGCACACTAACTGGGAAACTGGGGGCTATAAATAAACAAATAAAATACATATTTGACAAGGTAGTCACCAATCTTATTGACGCGGATTCGTCTGGATGCAATCGTGTTTAACCATACTTGTCGCATTAAGCCGATTCGCGGTCAACGCGGCCTTTCGCGCGCCGTCGCGGGACTTGTTTCTGAACCAGGATCAGTCGTCGTCGGCATGCGTACGGACGCGATCGGAAATTCGCAGGAAGCCGATTCGTTGCCGACCTTCGGACGAACAATTGCGAAACGCACAACGAGCTTTTCGCTCTTGCGTTCATATACATAAAGCTTTTTCTGACCTTCTCAACGCTATTCTGCGTTAATAAATGTGGTGACTCCCTTATGCGAACGCTAACAAGACGCTTTAAGGCCCGGCTAAAACCATTGCACCCAGTCTGAACCCGCAATCATAACCGCGGTGGCCATCAACCATAATGTTTGTACATGAACTCATCGTTCACACGTGCCCGATTAGCCTACACGTGAGTCATAATCAGAAGCAACTGACTACTCCAATTATCACCACGAAAGTAATCGCAAACGGGACTTGACTAACGCCGAAGCGGACCTTTATAATTGTCTTGCACTAAGCTGACGCTTTATTAGAATGATTTTAGGGAATAAAAAATTAACGGATGTAATTCTATCCAGTGGGCGGAAATCATCCTAAATGTCTGTCAAATCACGCGCCTATAAGACAAACTAATAGTAAAGCAGTAGGTTAAAATATTCTGGTGTTTTATGTACAATTCATAGAGAATCTAGAGAAAAAGTACATTTTATTTAAAAATCTACATCGTCACTGGGTAATTCTCAAGACTTTGAAAACTTAGTTTTTCTTACGACTTTTTGCGAGAAAACCGGAAACTCCCATTAGCACGGGGGCTCCGTTTGGATACGCGCACGAGTGCTGGTAAAAAAACTGAATTTATTAGCGGTAAATAGCTCTCGGCTCAACTTGGAGGCGAGTACTTTGAGCGTTTTACGACGGATCAGATATTAAATGTTATTTAATTATAAATTGAATCTTTTAACGATACAACTTGATTGTCCATTGCTGGGCTTTTATAGGTACGAAGGCAGAGAAATACCTCGAGTACGACTTTAATTATCTTCGTTAAACGGAATATATTTCTAAGAATATACAACTTAACGTCAAATAAAACAGACGACTGTAATAACATATAACTTGGTGTCGATATTCCGTGTTTGGATAATATCAATTACTTGCTATTGGTGCCAGTTTTTAACAATTTATATAGGCATTTTTATATATCGTAATTCTATAGAATGCCATCAGAAGTTCAGGTAAAATATGATATTATGCAGTTCTAAAATGAAACTCTAAAATCCAAAGACCATAATAAAAACGCCCAGCAGGGTAAATAAATGAATAATGGAGTTAGATAAGTAAAAAATAGAGACTTTTAAGTAGGCACATATAATTAAATTTGTTTTGTATAATTCATTTTAACAGTTTTTTGTTAATTTGTTTATTATCAGTAACATTAGTTAATCCAAACATGCCCCAAACAAGCATGTGTATATCAATCACGCCCACGTAACGCTCATAACCTCTTTCTTGAGCTCTGTGATTGACTTTAGATTACCTATGTTTTTAGGCATTCCGAATTAAAAACATTGCATCGTAGGCAATAGAATTCCTTAATTATATACATTATACCAAATACGAAACACGGAAGAAGTATGTTGAAGCCGGAGTGTGATATGTAACGTTAATGTTAATTCGAAACAGTATGTTACAGGAATTAAATTGTTAATTACACAATTTGGACGAATATGTTTGGTTTATTTTAGCTAACTGCAATATAATACTTCCGCTCGCAGGGCTGCCAAGCATGTCACATATGTGCGACTCAAGTGATAATAAGTTACAATGTTACGCTTCAATGTCCACTGTTGCAATCTATAATGTGCCGTATTATGCCATGCTGCTGCTACCCTGGCATTGTAGTACCACTAGCATGTTTGTCGTGAATAGAGTATAAGATTTTATCGCCATAATGCGTAAAAAACATTTGATTTTTGTTACGAGAGTATACGTGTAACGACCGTCACCGTGGTCGTCAAAGGTGACGACCTCGGTGGCCAAACGATTTGTACTGTGAGCGTTGGAAAAGGAGGTACCGGGTTCAATTCCCAGTAGGACCAAATTGAGAAATGAACTTTTCTAAATTTGTTTCTGGTCTGGAATGGTTTTGTTCTGGGAAGTGCCCCAGAGTAAACTCCGTTGCTCATAGTACAAGGAATTCCCTAGTTTGAAACAAGGCAATTGGTGTCATTATTTGGCGTATTTATTATTACAGAAAAAAGTTACAAATAAAATTTATTACAAATATAATTGCGAGGGCTAAATGCTACTATATGATTGAAGCCACAATCAAAAAATTAAATTAAAATCTACACCTGCCGTGTAGGGCTTCTAACATAAAGTAATCCTAACTAATATTGTAAATGTGAAAGCTGTCTGTTACGTTTTCACGCTCAAACCGTTGAACCAAATATGATGAATTTTGGTGTAGATATAGATGGGACCTGAGAGAACGGTATCTAGGCTACTTTTGTCACAAAAATAAACTTAAAAGGAGTGAAATTGGGGACGAAAGTTTGTATGGAGAAACGATCATTTTACAAGTAAGTAGTCAGTGGGCTACACGAAGTACTTATTCTACGCAGACGAAGTCACGGGCACCAGTTAGTTTTACATAAACTACTCTTAACAAAAACACCACTGGAAAGTATCAAATAAGTGCACAAATCTCTACAAAACCACAACAGACTGAATACAGGAAAAAAAATCCAATCAATGGTATATGACTCATTTGCGCTTAAGACTCTTTACTTTTCCACTGACAACATACATAATGAATGCGTCGTTATGAACACATCACCCACACATACTACATGCACAGGTACATCGTGTAGATACGTCTTACATATCCTATACAAGTGAATTCAGCACATGACAGGGATAATTACTAAATAAAAAGAAACATCATATCACACCGATTAATATACAAAAAAAAACAAGCGGCTGATGAGCCGTTTGAAACAGGGATGTTACAACTGGCTAATAATAATTTAAACTTTCAAATTGTATTTTTCTTATGAATTTTTCAATATTTAAAAAGGTACTTTTTAAACTAAATATCATTTCAATAGCTCCTTGTAATTGATCCTTCATTTGTAAATATGTGATTAAGACCTAAATTAAGAAACAGGTAATCAAAGTAATGTGAACAATACAATGGACTGTATAATGTTATATGTTGTATTTGTTTTTATTTTCCTTCTTATTATTAATTATTGTTCTTTTTTCTTTTGTAGTCATTCGTGGTAAACAAAACGTTGTTCTTTCTTCTCTATCTTAAATTATATAATTTTTATTACATATTACTTACCATTTATTTATTAGATTAAGTATTTTAATGTCAAAATGCAAACTGCTTTTTAACAAACAGGGAGTTATCATGGACGCCCTCGTCGTTCTTATTTGCATTATAGCACGACAATGGTCATTGTGGTTTTGTGATATTATTGTATTCATTATATACAAGTTATTTCTAATAACCAACCCTGTAATGCTTATGACAAAGCAGAGTTTGATGCATAATCGACAAGCGAGGTAAAAATACCAAGAAATGGATGATACCCATCATCAATCGTGTTTACAAAACGTAAGAAAGCCAATGTCAATATTTTTTTCAGTTTTTCTACATGTAGGAAGTCCGCCTCAAGGATTTCAATGAAAGAAATGTATTGAAAAACAAATCAAGGGTACCTTCGCCGAACGTCTAACGACTCGTGACGGGAATCAAGAAGTTCTCACTATGAAATTGTAATATGCTAGTACAATTGTAATATCACGGCTTGAATAAACAATGTTGTCACTTAAACATTGCGTAACGACAATGAAATGACGTCACCGGAAATATAATAGAATTTGAAAGAAGTACCTAAGTAAGAATATTGACAACTGCTTAGGCAGACAGTTTCTCTTTAGGTGAAGACCCAAAAATTGTACCGAATTAGTATGGAGCTTGATCCTTTATGCCCAGAAAAATTTAACCAGGCTTAACCTTTTATCCTAGATATAAGCTTGAAATAAAGAGCTTAGCAGGACAATAAAAAAAATATTGTAACCTGCATTTTTTTAAATTGATGTAAAATAAAACTGTGGTAGATATTTTTAAATAATTATCAACAATACTACGATACTAAAAAAGCAAAAAAGTAGCAACTACAAAATATTCAACAACTTTTGTATCTATGGCTCCGTCGTTTTGCGCGACGATTTCGCCAACGTCAGGGTTGAAAGACATGTAGTGCGGTGGTAAGATAGATTGCCGGTTATTAAAATACTTAGGCGGTTATTATGCACATTGACGGTTATATATATATTTTTTTTATTACATTACAAAAATATAATTTGAGAGCTCATGTTTACAAAATATTCAAAAACTTCAATAGAATTGGTTAGTTAATGTGACAATAACGACATTGACATCTGATTTGTCAATATATTTTTCATGGCATTGGCCACAAGCCACTTAACAAAAAAAAATTACATAATCGGTTCCGTTCTGTGAGATTCCGTTCCGTTTTATGTTACATAAAAAGCAACTGATAGCCTGGCTAAATTTTCCACTTATTTTGGTACCACTAACGTACTATAACTCTTTTAGACAATTGTTAAAGATTGTGAACTAAACAGAACGCCTAGTACAGTCGACGGGACGTCACTACCGACACGTGTGCCACGAGAAGCCATCCAGATCACGAAGTGTCAATCGTTTAATCGTGAAGATGGGTTTATACCACCCAATGCGTGGAATCCGGTGCTTAGTGCTTACAACAGCAACAAAGATAGTTTGGCTTCGGTTTCACGTGTGATTTATAGGAAAGAAAGTGAGTAACAATGGGACCGCTGCAAGAAATCAAGATGAGAGAAGCCGTCAACAGCGTATGAGGGAGACAGATATGTCTGTTCTTAGATTTAGATTAGATGGAGCTTGTAACCGTTCCGAAATATCGGAAAAATAAGAAGTCATGCCGTTACAATAAACCTGTGAATAGTTACACTCATTTAGCGCTCTAAGCTAAATTATCCTTGGTTAGCTATGCCGTGGTCGAGAAAAAATTGCCCAAATCCATTATACTACACATGACCCGGCGTCTCGTATATTAGTACAAATGAGAATAACAATGTCTAAAATGACGAAGAGGATAAAGCATAGCTTAAAAGTTTAAAGGTGAATTACAGGAAAACAATAGGGTATTTGACTTCGCGTATTTGATTAAAAAATGTCGAGAAAAGGTTAAAATGTCATGTCATGGTTCTAAATACACCAAAAAGAAACCCGTATTTATAATTTATTAGCAATAATGTTTTAGTGAATAGTCACAAAAGTTTATAAATGTACATAAGATAACGCCCAAAAAATAGAATTGAAATTTAAAAAAATATAATATAGGTATTCAGACTAGGATGGAAATGGCAACTCCTATTCGTGACGTCACAACCGTAATGACGCTATGCAAGCTGCAAATAATATTATATTAACATTGTCTCAGTAAAAAGCAATCGACCATTCCCCAACCACTGATTAAATTTCGTGCATTTAAATGTTTTTTTGAGAACGAATTTGGGTGTCAATTTAGATATCGCAAAACAAATTTCAGTTTTATTCTCAATATTTTTACGGAAGTTGATTGAAAAATTAAATAATTTTGAGTCAAATATCCTAATTAATCCTTATTTTCATGTAATAAACCTATCATGTACCTAATGGCAGGAGTAACAGAATCCACAAAATATATAAAATAGCAGGAAGACAATATCGCACATTGGAACCCATAATGTAACTAAATGAAAATCACGATTTTTCAAATTCAAACTTTCATTACGAAAAATTAAAGTCATTTCTGGATAGTGGACGTTTTTGTTCTGTTTCTTATGGTTTATCGTAAATTTCATGCGGTTATTCAAACGCATCAAATCAATCTTTTTTTTTTAAATGCACGCCCGTATTTCTTTTAAACTAAATATCCCTTTTGTATTAATCTTAGACATCTATCATTCAAACAAGCAGGGCACAGGACGAAATCTATACAATACAGCCTTAGGCCGTTAGTGAACGGTCGTGGGATCAAATTCTGATCGCCCTTGAATGCAGCTTCCTATGAAGATGACATCATTTGTCACCGAAGACATTACATACACAGTTGTACAAAAATGCTACAAATGCGATGTAGGGCTAGACTTAAAGCCTCGGGCCTGTCTGTAATAAAAGAAGATTTATTTAGTATTCGCTGACATAATTATAACAAGATTTAAATGACAATCTACATTATTAAGGAACGTGAGTGCGGTGAGACTTCGGTGTATTGATTTGACAATGAGTATTTACTTTATTTTTTATATTTATGATACCAAGAGACGGTACGAACAGGTTGTGCGCCTGGTGGTAGGCGACACGTCTGTCCATAACAGTTGCAGTACCACTCAGAGCTTTCAATCACACAGGTGTAAGGAACATTGCCTGCTCCTCAGTGGCGAGGCGTTAAAATTATCTATAGTAAAGCCGGAGCAAAAAAAAACATTTGCCTTAACAAGTGGTGCCTTGGCGACAAATAAACACAACACTTATAAGCACACAAGATACTAGTACACTTTATTTCGCTGGTTAATTATTCTACATATAAAATTGAGCACACAATATTTATAATATTTGACCATACGTGAAAAATTTTAGGCAAGCCGATGAGAATCGAGTCATATGGACGCCTCGCCACTGCTTTCCTTACATCTTTGTGATTTAAAGCTCTCCCAATGCGAGATGGGAACTTCACACGTCTTCCCAACCATCTTCGACGCACAAGTTTCATCACTGTTTCCTTCACCTAAAAGCGCATGGATTGAACCATGGTCAAATGTGAAATTTTTCACTAATTTCGAAAAACTTAAAAGGTGCCCGGATTGGAACCCTCAGCCTCTGCTTGAGACGAGGTATGTCAAACAATTAAACCATTGAGAGTAAAATGGAGAGGTCAAATCTGAAAGTGGAAGAACTGGGTCTCAAGGCTATCACTTGAAGGAAATTCCTTCCTTTCACAGTCCGAAATCATTTATCTTTAAAAAGGTCCAAAAAAGTACTGTGCCTCTAGATAAGCATCTCCGGAGTTCATAAGCACAATAAATTCAGTCAAACTCACTTGGCTGGGTACTTCCTATACTTATAGTTAATTTTGTTTTGTGGCCTTCTCATTTTGACGTTAGTAAATAATCAGTATTGCAGTGTCATACAGCTTTTACTTCAAGCAAAAGAACAAGATTGGCACCCCTTTCAGCATGTAACATTAAACGGAATTTATTTGTTATAATGGGTACGCGAACCAGAGCGACTCGTAGCTTGCATACTCTGCGCACGCGGCTAAGAATAAACCAATGATGAAGAATAGGAAAGACATAATTGTAATACCATTCTATTTATGACGCATGTTTAGCCGACGAAGGTTCTTTATTTCAACGTCGGTTTGTCGTTACAAGGTCTAAAGCTTTTGAGTAATTTATTCAATTATTTGATCAGGTTCGTAACAGCTGGTTTTAATAATGAAGCCCTAACTCCGATAGTAGTCTTAGCACCAGCTATTTATTAATACATTGTTCAATTCGAGATTCGTCTCGATACTGCACAATAAAATACCAATTTATAGAATAATTAATTGTCGATTTGCTTTGAGGAGAATCGATAACAGTAAAATGGCTACCGAGCGGAAGTGATGGAAGGGGCAATGGAGAAGCGGGATAACAGACGTAACATCTAAAAGAGTTTTGAATATAAGTATTTACAGGATGTAAGGGAGTATGAATCTCATTATGTTTTATGTGAATTACCAAATTATAAGTTTTATTAAAATGCGTGCGTTCCAGTACTTTATTAGTAGAATAGTTAATAATATTGTGTTATATTTTAATACTATTAACATAATACCATGAATACCATTTTGCGATGTAACTTAGCAAAATTTTTAATTTTGATACTTCGTTCCTATAAAAAGCGCGATTAGATGACATGAAACATGTCTTAAAGCAAAATACGTAAAAAAAGCAATGGTATGTATGAACACGGGTTAGAAGGTTGGAGAATTCAGTCGGCTCCACTAATTGTACCAATTAACAGAGAGTACGATGCGGCCAGACTGGTGAATGCACTTTTCTTAATGTCATTGGGTTTGGTACTTAACAGTCATTTCAACAATAAATTACTACGAATATACCATGGAACATAAAAACTATATTATTGTTCCAAATGTATACAAATTTTAACAATGCTTTATTACATTTTGTCTATACTATTACACACACAAAATTTCTGTTCCCGTTGTCCATTGCCGTTTATATATGCAATAATACCAACTACATTAAACTAATACTAGGGATAAACAGTGATCACATTATGTGACGTTCGCAATCGGTCAGGCGACGAGTTCTAATTACGCCATGTGACGTATGTAGGAACAATCAGTGTCTATTTCGGGTTTTAAAGACACATCTTTAAAATCCGGAATAGACTCTGATTGTCTTATACATAAGACTTGCGTTTAAGACCAGTAAGCTAATCAGCTTACAAAGACCGGTCTTTGGTCATTTTTAAGACATGCAGGCTGTATGCGTTACTCCGAATAGTCTAAATAGTTACTATTAAAAAGAAATGCGTGTTACAGACAATAGAGAACTGCAGGGAAAAGTTTGAGCGTCTTATAAGTTATGACTAGGGAATCCAACCCCGCACAGGCGGGACTCCGCGAATACGGGATCCCGCACCAATTTCGCGCGATCAGAAATGCAGGATTACATATGCGAGATCCGCAGGATTTGCGACATTGAAAAAAGATCAAAAGAAAATTCTCCATATTTTTTATAGGTTTCATAAATAATTACTTCTACTTTACCTCATGAACAGGCGATTAAACGATGTATGTTATCCTGGAGTTTTGTCTCGCTATGAAACGTATGGCCTATACTGAATACTAAGTTAGTCATCATGTAAGACGTACACTGCTGAACATAAGCCTCCTCCAAAAATTTCCAGACTAGCCGAACGAACGCAGCGTGCATCTATCGGTTGCCCGCCGCCCTTACCAAGTCATCCGTCCATCTAGTAGGGTGCCGTCTCACTGAACGCCTTCCGGTTCGTGGTCTCCATTCGAGAACCATTCTGCCCCAACGGTTACTAAGTTAGTAATTAGTAGTATTCAGTATAGCACATATGCTTTATAGCGAGACAAAAAAATAAAATCCAATTCAAAAGATAACGCACACACTCAACATAGATGAAACAATTGTCTGTTAGTTTCATACAACATTTCATGAACAGTCCCGCAAATTCGCGGAAGGCGGATCCGCGGGGTTGATGACCTCGTTGAATGAGATTTCTATGCGGGATTGAATTCCCTAGTTATAACATTTTTCTAAGAACATTAAAATTAAGGGAAGAGCAACACGAAGTTATTTAGATGAAATAAGAGAAAAAGTAAATGTAACTTTTTGAGTGTCCGATACGCCACGACGCTTTGGTAAAGTAAGGCGCTGAACAAATATGGTTGGTGATTACTCCAAAGATAAAATTATCTCTCCAAAATAATAAGATATATAAAAATGTTTATTTCAGTAAAACAATTAACTTTACATTAACTGTGGATGGTACCTCCCATTAAGCTAATCAAGCCTGTGTCAGGAGGCACCGCTCTTCCAAAGCTACAAATGCATATTTAACATTTTTAGTTTATATACTTAATTTAGTGTTTAATTTTCACATTTCCAAACATCGTCAAAACAAACAATTTTTTTTTAATTAATTATCAACTATCTTAACTTCTAATTGTGTGTATGTGTGTGTATCTCTCTGTGTGTGCGTGCGTGCGTGCGTGCTTGCGTGCGTACGTGCGTGCGTACGTGCGTGCGTGAGTGCGTGCGTGCGTACGTGCGTGCGTGCGTGCGTGCGTGCGTGCGTGCGTGTGTGTGTGTGTGTGTGTGTGTGTGTGTGTGTGCGTGTGTGTTCGTGTTTTAACCTGTTACCATAGATTCGGAAAGTAGTATTTTTGAAGCAAGTGTTCTAATAGATCTTCGGTTTCCTCATATATACCGTATACTACGATCCCCACCCAATAATTTGTACGGTACTCCAATCGGCAAACATTCGAAAGGTCCACCTGGAATTAGTATCCATAATATAGCAAATGCCTTGCTGGTCGTTAGGCATTTAAGTCTCCTGAGAAAATCTTAAGTGTGTACCTTCATATCGAGTTCTTAGGTTTTCGTGATTGTTAGGAAATAAACTATTTTTAACAGACTTCATAAAAGGTAGAGGTTCTCAATTCGACTGTACTTTTGCTTTTTTTATAATGTATGTTACGCGATAACTCCGGAATTTGATGACTCTTATTTTGTTGGAAAAAGGGTACCTCAGTATTGGTCGCATCTAAATCGGAAGAAAATGCCTTGCCTTGAACAGCCTTGGTTGAAACACAACTGCCGACATATCATTCCATTAATTGTCCCAAAAGGTGGTTGGATCAGATCTCCGAGGAACTGGAGATACATGTCTGCGCCGCAATACATCATGCGACTGAGCGCAACCGATGGAGGCAAATGGTTGGCAGGATGAAGTGACGTCACGATCCTCAGCAGTGAGGAAGCGATTAAGAAGAGAATTAAATTACGAAAGAGCATCTAAATTGAATAAATCAAATATATAACATACTTTCATTTACAAACAAATAAATGACAAGTCAGTAAGTATCCGGAATAACATATATATATCGTAAACATTGAACGTTTTTTTTGCTCCTAATAAATAATATTTTGCTTGAGTCACTTGTTGATATAGATGATGTGATTTTGATTGGATAAAAGCTAGTTAACCTTAATTGCTGATTGCGCCTCAATTAGCAAAGCATATGATAGCTTGGCTTGGATATTTTAATTTCATAACATCATCAAAGGAAGCAGGAAATATCAATAATGAGAAGATAACGTTACGTACGATAATATATTTAAATCAAACAAAAGACGATGAGTGTGAAAGGAAGGCAAGAGAAAATCAACTCCCTCGTAAGTATTTGTAGACACTTAAAATACCGTTTTTACGTATAATATACGTAAAAAGGATACATTCAGCTAGTATTATTATAGGTTACTATTATTCTATGTTAATATTATTATAGGTTTCATGTTTAAAAGTAAACAAAACAGAAAAAAATCTAGGCGATTTTATTTATTTTAAAACATGAAACCTCTACTAATATATTATAAAAAAAGCGTATGTATGAAGGATACTTCTTTTTCTTCTCCCAGTTGCCAAAGAAGTAATAAAAAAATCCGAATTCAAGCTCCTTATTGACAATCCAGAGGAGGATAGACAAAGAACAAAAATATTATGACACTTCGAGTGGATTTTACGAAAAAAAAGTCGAATAAGTGTTATTCCAATTGTCAGGTTGTCCCTTGACATTGGTCCTACGAGATATTCCATCATTGCTACTCACACTTTGCCTTAGTGCCCAGTTACACGAAGCGAAAGTTCACGCGCGGCCGCCGCGCGGCGCCCGGCCAGTCGCCACGCCTTCATGTACATTTACATACACATACATACTAGGCTAGTTAGAAGCACGCCGTCGCTGCGCGGCCGCAACGCGGTCTCCGCTCGGCGACAGCGCGGCGGCCGCGCGGGGTGAGCGCGATGAGATTCGTGTCGAATAAATAGGCTCTTAGACTCAACTCCGACTGGCGCAGAGTCGAAGCGTCGCAACGCGTCATGTTTTTCGCCTATAGCATATTCATCTCTATTTTCCCATAATTAAGGTACAAATTTGTGTTTTGCAAATATGGAATCGAGCGTTGACGCGCGTCGACGCTTGTTAGCATTCGAGCGGTTTCGCTAGTCACTTGGCCGCCGTGAGGCATCAGACGCCGACCACACTGTGATCCCGGCGCACTAACCGCCAGGCGGTGTAGTTGAAAAACAGGAAATTTCAGAATTTTGGTTCGGCATTTTGTTGTAGAGCGAAAACAGTTGAACTTTCTTTTCTCGCAATCGAAGTGAAACGTAAAGGTTTCACCTCGAGACTAAAAGCTAATATAAACCCTCGGAGTAATAAACAACTAAAAGCCAATATAAACCCTCGGAATAGTAGACACGCTTGCTAAAGCTCGGGCGTCTAACAACCTCGAGCATACATTGATTCGTTTTAGTCCCTCGATAAACAATAAACCACTTATAGGAAATGGAACTATTTTTCCGGATTTAAATCGTTTACATTTGTTTTTTCAAACAAACCGACGTTTCAACCGTCAACCATGACCATGGGGCCTGTAAAGGGCCCGATTTTAATCCGGAAAAATAGTTTCATTTCCTATGTGTAACAATCGCGAAAACCTAAGAACTCGATAATATACTACTTTATCTACGTAATAATATGCACATTGAGATAATATTATTAAAGGCTACATAAAATACTGAAGATAATAATTTTCTTTTTATTTTTATCTCTGACTATGACCATATCCTCATCCTTTGATAACTGACAATGATGCTTATAAAGATGCTGAAGATTTACTCTGGCAAAAAATTGTACAAATGTGATTGTTTACTTAAACCTAATGGAGTTATTACATTTATCCTTCGCCAGATGAATTGTAAAGAACTTAATTCCTTTCCAGACGATTTTAACATAGAACCAGGTTTCACATTTAAGTAACCTTTTTTTATTTATTATTTTGTATTCAATAATTGGATGACTATGAGCAGATGTGTTGCGTGATTACAGACATGTAGAGTCAACTCCCCAGCAGGAGCTCCTCCATTTGCAGCTGGATTTTCAAACTAGTTGATCCAATTCTAAGCATTTCTTCCTTTAGTGTGTTGATTTTTAGGTAGTGATGGACTTCCGTGTTTCGAATGAACCAGGGCGCATTAGAAATCTGCTTTAGGATGGAATCTTCAGCTCTTTCTATTAGTGTGATATTTGAATTGCATACGGCACACCAAAGCTAAATGCCGTAAGTCCATATTGGTTTAAGGACAGTCTTACACATGAGAAGCTCATTGTCAAGAGACAATACACTGTTCCTTTAAGCAGGCAGTTCAATTTCTGTAACCTAAATTAATTTCTGTGTTAATTACACTTTCATAATTGCTTCATTTCAAGTAATAGGCACAAAAAAGCTGCAATAAATTTCAAATTGTGATAATCGTCCAGAGAAGTCATGTCAACATAAAATAACAAGAGTTTCATTTCTTATACTTTGTAAATCTTGTAGAAACTAAATTGCTCTCATGGGCTTTAGGAAGAATACTTGCAGTAACTAAGCTGTGATGCTTTTATTAAAACGCTTTTGAGAAGGATTAGATTAACAAGCATGTAGCTGACCTAATAACCCTCCCAATCTTGGTTAGAATACTCATGCGTGATCGCTGATCAGTCAACATCGAGTATATAACCAGAAATAGAGACGAAATAAGGGCCATATATTCCTGGTAACACATTAGCGATACAGCTCTTATAAATATCAACTCCCGTTTGCACTGAAATATAGACAGGCCAACTACTGACCTGTGTGTACGTCTCCGTATATTCCAAAAAATATTCTGTATTTATTGTAATAAAGACAATATCTCTAACAATGCCGTGCTGTTCTATTCGGTGGTGTGGGAAAAACATCAAAACATCTAATTACAAAACAAACGGAATCCCATTTCATCGGTAATTAAATATGTTATTTTGCAATTTTCGTCCATTATATCAAAGCTCAAATTAACTGGTCGATTTGAAGTGAAATAGTTGACGACAACCATTGACGACACCCGTCAATTGTTTCGAACTCGGGCTAGCCAAACGGAGCGCAGTTGTCACAGTCATGATATGGCAGAATAGTTTTCAAACAAATTAAATGACATTTTGTCTCTATTTCTGGTTATATGCTCGATGTCAGTCAATGACAAAATCTGTCTTACGTCTTGTGTTTTGTCCTGAGTTACATGTACAGTCCACAGCACATCAAGCTATACACTTTTGTTTGAATATCTTCACCAGTGCAACGGAACAAGATCCCTCAATTTGTAGCTTGATATGCTGCCATCTGTACATACTTGAATGAACTGCTTCAAAAGGAATATCAATCATCATCAAATAACAGATTTTAAAACTCAATTGTTTATCAGCAAAATAAATTCATTAACCCTATTTGTTAAAATCATTCACATCGTAAGCCTGATATACTAAGCACATTTTACTGTAAAAGGGTTTAAGGGTAGTATTCCAGAAATCTACTCAATGCTCAAGGCAGGATTTGACCAGACTTGAGTATGATTTCAAACACTGGAAATACGACCCTAATGGCCTGAGTATGATTTTCAGAGCTCACTGAAATACTCAAGTCCTGACTTGAGTATTGAGTAGAATTCTAGAATACGACACTTAGTTTTGCATAAAATACTCAATTCAGGGAAAAGGTTCGTGAATATTGTATGCAAAAATGTTACAGATGACAGTGCAAAAACCTTGAGTGTTATTGAGGCAGAACACTGAAAATTAGCACCAGATCATTTCTTTCACATAACTGCAAATTTTCATTATTGAAGATACTTCTATTAAACAGAATAAGCCAATACAGTCATTTCCTGTGTACAACATTGCCATTCTGCATTGTCAGAAACAGTTTGATTAGAAGTATATAACATTATGATTTTTTTTACCTGTCAAGAGTCCTAGACTACTAGAGACATGTGGTGTCCATTACAATTTTGGTACCGTAGTGTCGTAAAGCTAAAACAGTGTCTCTAATGCGCTGCTATGTTTTCCACCATTATTACAAAATTAAATTAAATACAAAAAAAATGTATTAGATATATTAAAGATATAACGATAATTTATTTCTTGTATGAATAAATATCGCTTCACAACACAACATTTACGGATATCGCAAATGGCGGGTTTTTGTTAATTTTTAAGAAAATTGCCAGCTATTCTTCCATAGATAATAACTTGAACTAAAATGTGATAAAAGGCAGAAATGCATGCAGTCACGACGTATTAGAATTCATAAAATAAATTTAGTAAAACATAGATAATTTCCAAATACTTAGTTTTTTTCCATACTTGAGTGACGATGTATCAAATACAAAATAAATAATTTCCAAATTCTAAGAATACTGCAGAATTTGTATTCACTAAATAAATTTTGTGAAATATATTTAAATTGCAATTCAATGCCTTACTTTCTCAAACTCGTATCTTATAAAGAGTGAGAATTCAGGAGACGGCAAAACTTTCTATTTATCTTAAATTTCTTACCAAAAATGTTCATTTGGATACATTACTTTAAGAACAGGTAAAAGCCAGTATATGAATACGAAGGAAATGTGATGTGAAATTAGCCTGCAAAATTTGTATACACAATCCACTTTTTGCATTTCAATAACTTGCGCTTTAAGATAGGAGTTTGAGACAGTAAGGCGGCGAAATGCTTCTAGTTAGTTTTTTTCTATACTTGAAGCTTATGTGAAATACTTTCAGATTTTTGAACATAAAAACTTTTTGTTTAATCTTTGAAAGAAGTACAGTGTAAATAAAATTAAAATCTATTACTGCCCTAGGAGGTAATGTAACAAAAAGCCTGTGAGCATAATTTGAAACATTACAGTCGACTTTGCTTCCATATTATGACATTGAATAGAATAGAATAGAATAGAATCGTTTATTTCATGTTATCAATGTCACAGTATTACAATTGGAAATACAATGTCAAGGGATAACTATGATCGCCAGTAACAAAATAATAATAATAATAATAATGAATATAAAATAAAGTAGTATAACTACTGTTTGTCGAATAAATTGTTTACAAGCAAGTGTGATGAAAATGGTACATATTAAGATCCACCAATTTGCATTAAGCGTTTTGCATCTATGATTTTATGTTACAGTTTAGGGTTAAAACCCATTGCTTTTTCTATATTGTCCGAACAACAATTTTAAACAAAAAAATTGCACAATAGTAGCCACTGCAATGAAAAGTTAAAAAACTATTTACACAATTATTTAAATTCACAGTGTTACTTTGTCTCTGGCAATGGTCAGGTTGGGTATTCTATCTTTTATGCAATCACTTACATCTATATACGACATCCAAATTTCCATATAACACATTTCCCATTTGTTATTTTTATGTCTCTATTTTCTAAGTTGTAACAAACTTCAGTTAAAGCTCGTTTAGTCTTATTGGTCCAGTAAATATTTTTGAATAGTTTGGACACTTATTTTATTAGTGAGAGATACTGTGACAACAATATCTACACACAGCTAAAGACGGTATGGCCAACTCACATGAAATTACATGTATTGGTGTAGTCCTAATGAAACCACCACAGATACGTAAGGCTCTATTTTGTAAGAGGTCTAGTCTAAGTAAGTGATAGCTTGCTAAATTTAAAAATAACTATATTTTGAAAAGTTTTTGATAAAATCATAAGGGACACAATGTGTCTTCAGAATGTGTGACAGTTGGTATAAAATAGACACATGCGCGTTGACTGATGGTGTAAGCAACAAAAAATGTGTCAAATTCAACTATAAGTCACTGGTTTGCTTGATGGATTATATGACACTCTTTCAGGTAATGTTTTTTTTTATAAAATCAAGTGACAGGACAGGCAAGTCGTGCTTCTTATGGTAAGCTACACGCCTGTCCAAAATAGTTGCAGTGCCACTCAGAGCTTTAAACTGCGCCAGTTACTCTGAGACATAAAGTCGACAAGTCTCATGTGCCTGTAATTTCACAAACACCTTGTAGCACCCTTCAGAACCAGAACACAGTAATGTAGACATTACTGCTTGGCGGCAGAAATAGGTAAGGTGGCAGTACTTCTCTGAATGAACTCTTTCACAAGGAGCTCTACTGCTACTTCAAACAACCAAACAACCATATCAATTTACCAGGTCTAAAACACCCCCTCCCCTATGTATGTAGTCCCCTGTACTATGACTGACTACAGCAATGGAATTCACTCCAGGGCACTACCCTGAACACCCAGACCAGAACCATTTAGGTAATTTCATTTCACAAATTGGTCCTACTAGGAATCAAACCCGGAACTTCCACATACAATGCCTACAGTGCAAAACGTTGGGCAACCAAGGTTGTTGAAACATGCAACCTAAGGTGTTTCAGACTGCAGCGGCACTTAAGGCCAAGACCATCCAGGTCTGGTTTGTGTTACATGCCCAATCTTTCAATTACCAGATGTGGCAGCTTTTAAAAGAAGAGTCAAAAGTCATTGTTGACAGTAGCAGTGCCTAGGACAGATTGATACCTCTACCAAACACTACACCCACTTTTTATTTTATTTTGTTTTGTTACTTTATTCACTAAATTCGATTTTTTGTTTCCTTTTTTTGGGGAGCATAATATAGCAAATAAAGTAGGCTGTTTACATTAAAAACAGAAAATGACCAAAAATTAAGTAGGCATAATGTTCAACAGAGGTATCCAGAATGAATAGGTCCGTCGCAGTGCATTATTAGTCAGTATAATTTTATAAATAAAGTGTAAAAATGTAGGCACACATTTAGTGTAAATATTGTGCCATATTATTTATATTTATCAACAGAGAAATATGCCCAGTAACAACAGTGAGGTCCAAGTGTTTGATACATCTTTCTTGAAAGTCATGCTTTTTTGTTGCTCACCTGGTGCAGCGCAGTGAGGCCGTCAACGTTGGCAGTGTTGATGTCCGCGCCCGCCTTGAGCAGCCGCTGCACATCCTCCTTCTCGCCCGCAGTGCACGCCGCCAAAAACACTATCTCCGGTGCGAACCGTATTCGCAGCGGCCGCTTCGGCGACGCCGACTGCTTGTTCGTGTCAGACTCTTCCCATCGTTTCAGCTGCTCCGCTCGCTTAGACAGCGCCGACGACGAACGCGTATCCGACATTTTACAACCTGATCTCAACAGTTCACACGCAATGCGACCTCAAACCACACTTTTCACGACGCATAGATTATGTTTTTATCACATACAGTACACAAATGCAGTCTAAATAACTTAATTGCCAAAAAAGGAAACATGAAAGAAGAAACGTTCCAGCGGGACCGATCTAAACTGCTTTTACACTATCATCGTTCGGAACACTTGTTGAATTGGACCGATTACACATCCACACACCGATCCTAGATACATGACATAACCAATAAGCTACACATTAAGCGTGGCAGCCATTACAAGAATAAATTTAACCATTTTACTTACAGCCAACCGACAATTCTACATTGAATATAAAAACTAGACGAGGCGACGAATGAAAATCAGAGAATGACCTGTGAGAATGACGGACGGAAGATTGAACCAGATACACAACGTCGTACTAAAAACTCGCCCTGCAATCATGGCAACTTAACAATAATAATTCCAACGTTGATAGTCATTCATCACATGGGCTCGTACTGTATGAGCGTACTTGAGTACTCACTACCTTACCTAACTGTTTGAACACACATACAGATCATATCCTTTTCCTATCGGGGTAAGCAGAGACTACAGTCTTGCCCTTTCAATGTTTGTATGTTCTAAGAAACAGAAAACCAACACATCGTACTTTAGTGCAGCTAGTACAAGTAAAGCCACACTACCGACTTTTGTCAAACGCTACTCTTCTTTAAACTAAGTTTTTTCACATTACATTCATAATCATGCATTACGCGGCAGACTGCAATGCAGGATAATGAGTGCCTTTAATATAATTTAAGGCTACCAATGTCGCCCCATGTATCCGAACACACATACAAAAAGTTAATTTATAAACATTGTAAACCGGTTTTAAACTGTTTTATTTGACGAGTTCTTAGGTTTTCGCGATTGTTATACATAGGAATGAAAATATTTTTCCGGATTTAAATCGCGTATATTTGTTTTTTCAAACAACCGTGTCAACCGTGACCATGGGACCTGTAAAGGGCCCGAAACGTCGGTTTGTTTGAAAAAACAAATATACGCGATTTAAATCCGGAAAAATATTTTCATTCCTCTGTTTTATTTGTTTAAAAAATATTTGATTTTGATTATTTTATCACTTTTAAGTAATAAAACATTAATAGTTATAGATAGAGTCGCTTGCCACCAGGTGTACGACTTTTGTTTGTCCCGTCACTTTGTATTATAAAAAAAGTAATAGAAAAGTTATTAATGTTTTTTTATATATTAGTATATGTATATTTGTAAACGCGTAAAATTTTATTAGTATTTTTAATATTTAATTTTTAGTCAAAAATGAAAGAGACATAACTTAGCCCCAACATGGACAGTTATCGGATAATTACCAGATGACTATTACGATAATTGTTGACGAAAGTTGTAAGTTGGAATAAGAATAGACGTAGAGTGGACTGTATTTTTAGGTGGTAGGACAAAATGTAAATAGTAATATTTTTGGTCGTGGATGACCATATAAACCCTACTTTTAATCTTCTTGTATTCGGCTCCTCGTATGACATAGTGGAAGACGTCACTCCTATTCTTTGCCTTTATGCCTACTTTTTGGAATTCCAGAGGTCCACCAGTAGATACCAACACGACACAAAACAGTCAATTATAAACATTACGGATGAATGAGAAGAAATACAATTATAAAATCACTCGGTCGAGCACGAAGTCGACACAGTTCTGGAGGGCGGCCTCCCGAATGAATATAAGAAAAAATGTAGGTGAGATGATATCGCGAACCGGTGACGTATTAGTACAAAACTACCTACAATTTGTCCGAGCGCAAATTAACGAACGATTTATGTTTTAAGGATGGGAAGATGTTCACATATTTACGAACAATAATTGTTCAGGAAAAAGAGAGACCCACAAGAAAGTAAATAAATAGTTTTTCGTTATTATTCGTAGAAGAGGTGGATTAGAGATAAAATTACTTTATGGTCTAAGTAATTATTTGGTATTTTTTGACGTATAGATCAAAATAATTCCGTCTATATCCCAATTTAATAATCAATCTACATAATATATTCGCACCAATGTTCGCACATTAAATCAGTGATACATTTATTCAATTTAACTTTAATTGTAAACTCTTGATCAAGTTGGTACCAATGACTTTGATCATTTATAAAGTTACATCTCTTGTTCGTAGAAATAATACTGAGTCTATGGACCAAACATGTTACGCCATCTATCGGGACCATTTCACAAGTTCTACAGTTGCTATTTTAAAAATTGATAATCGTTTTTGTCTGTTGCCCAAATTGCAGAAACAATTACAATGCCTTTTCTCGAAAATAAATAATTTTCCCCATTCAGATTATGATTGAGAAGGATGGTATAAATTGATAAAGATTATTGAGATTGTTATTGCATACTATTTGCGGGTAGAGCGAAATTCGTAAGTCAAGAGAAAACTTTGGTACAGCGCATGATTAAAAGTATGAATTATAGCAAATGAGAACATGTTCCGCATGCGCCCTCTGCCGGTGATAGGAAAATGTGTGTTGCACAGCACTTGCGAGCAAGTTGATAAGTAGTTGCGCGAACCAGATAGAAAATAATCAAAATCCAAGATGGCCATGTGTCACGATGGTTTCTTGAAGTGTAGTCGTTAAACTTTGTTATTTTGTGTGAAAATAGTGTTTTTTCACTATGGCTGACTTAAGTGTGGATATATCAAAATTGCCGGACGAAATTAGAGATAAATTGGCCGAATTGGACTTGGAGTTATCTGAAGGTAAGCAAAACAATGTCCTGTTCTCATAAATCGATATTTTGTTAGATTTAGATTGTTGTGCATTTTAAGTTTGTGTTAGAATTTTGGTTGTTTTTTTTATAAAGTAATTGTGGGCGCGTGTGTAATTATTGGGGCTTTTAAGACGGAATTATCGAACGTTGACGTAATCATTGACAGCTGATGCATACGGTAAATAAAGTTGGAGCTACAGTCCCATGTTCCGAGTTTCTTGTTGTGATAGTGGGTAGAGACTCACGCTCGACTTGGTCGCTGTCACACATCGTCTGTTACGGAATGCAATGGACTGCGTGATAGCATTCAATTAAAATTGCAGCTAACTCATGAAACTTTATTTGGTCCCTAGTGAAACTTTGTCTGTCTGTCGTGAGGCGTCCGGCCCGGGTCTGGTCTAAATAATTTTCTTACCTTCGGCACTTAAGGGCCTGTTTGTGCCATGCTATGTTTTTATAAAGGGTATTTAAGGAAAGCGTACTTTACCTGCTAATAAAGGCGTGATAGAACGCGCGGTGTCGTTGCCCCGTTCGTATGTGAGGCAGTTATTGAGGTCTATTTATTAACTGGGATTGTATAGTGAAATTGCTCACATCCTCTATATATATGGACCTTAAGTTCAGATCAGTTGAATATCCTTCAAATAAAATTTAATTTATTTAAGGCATTAGTTTACTTTCAAATCAGAGATAAATTAATTGCACAAGACACTTGTCAATACACATGATAGTTACCAAAAAATAATTAACAAATTTTAACATACTTGATAAAATAAAATTTTACTTGACTAAAGTATTTACTTTGTATTCAAAATAACTAAATGAATACATTACATATCACACATTGTAGTACCTTTATCTATTATTGTTTATATTATTATATAAGTCAAAATAACAACAGAGAAATAAAACAACAGATTAAATAAAATAATTGTTGTATGTCAATTCATCTAAGTTTTTTTGAATAAATCCAAACCTTATATTACTAGTGTCAAATAAGAATAGATAAATGTACTGTAAGTTTGGACACAATAACAATGCTTCCTTTGAAAACATTAATGAATTACAAATAAAAAGCACTGACTCATTATAAAACCTCAAAAAGAAAAAACAAGTGTTACATCCGTCTTATTCATCAAAATATATTGTACAAGCTGTTTGTCCCAATAATTATTTGTGTTACTATCAATTGTTATGCCTACATCTATGTTAAACATTAGTGTTGTCCATTTTAAATTGAGTTAAGAGATGTCACGATCATTAATTGAAGGCACAGTTCACCTCTAAGGGACAGGGTAAGCGCCCTGGTCCTATGCAGCTTGGGTACTTCACGTTTTTCTGTGGCATCTTTGTGAATCTCCCCTCACGTTTAGTTACGTCGCGTCCCTTCACAATAATTATTAACCAAGGTTGTTGCTGATGCAGGTTTTTTACGCATCAGCGAATGCTGATTTTTCATCTTAACATCAGTGGATGCTGATTTTATGTATTTAAAATAACGTGAATAATAACATCCTTTCTGAATCTGTCTACATGAAAATGCTTTCGATTTTCCTTGGTATTCTAAATTGTTTCATTGACTTTGTGACATTTGTTAACAAAAGAATCAATCTGTATGAAAACTGCAATCTTAATTGTTGTGGAATTTTATGTATAAGTTATTTATCTAAGTAATATTTTGAAAACAACAGCTGAGTTGCTTATTTGGCTTACCATACCTTTAAGCTGCCTCCGTAGCCGAACGGATACCATGCGGGACTGCCACGCAGAGGTCCCAGGTTCGATTCCCGGGCCAGGAGAAATAGTTGTATGGCCTACAATTATTTCTCTCGTGAGTTTGGGTGTAATTTGTGGTTGTCTATGTGTGTCCATGGCACCCGCGACACAGGGTTTCCCTAGTGCGGGGCTATGTTGAGTGTGTGCGTTATTTATTTATAAAAAGAAAAGTCAATTCACTACTTGAGTATCCGCAATGAATATCAGCATTGATGATTGCGGATGCTGAGGTGGATGCAGATATTTTAATTTATGCAGATTATTTGCGAATGCTGATATTCGCAACAACCCTGTAATTAACAAAAGCTCTACCCCATTTAGAGCTTCCAACAACAGTTTGAACATTGGTTGCGGACTATGGTACTTATACCATTAGGTCGAAAATAGAATCCAATGCACGCTGCGATATAAATGGTGTGCGACCCAGATTCAGCTACAAACTGAACTAGGGGCGACATACATCCGTTTTTCAGGCTCCGATGTACACACATCAAAAAAAGTTTGCGATCAATTCGAAAAACTGAAATCTTTTTTGGTACTGTAGATTATATTATGATTTTTTCTTCTTTTTAGATTCTTTATTTAAAAATAAATTAGAACATAAAACAATGACCCCGTTCAATTGTTTTTTCATATAAAAAGGCTTTCAGTCCTAGCTTACGCTCATTCAGAAATCTGATTTAGTCAATTATAAGCGATTCAAGATATTTTTCGCGGAAAATTGTGATTGAAAAAATGCCAATGAGGTTTTACGAGCTAGAATAGTAACTTTGAGGGAAGAAGGATACACCACGAGAGTAATAGCACGCAGACTTGCTATATCCCAATCCTGTGTCGTGGCTACGTTGCAGAGGTATCACGGAATGGGGAATTTAGCTGACCGACCCCGCAGCGGTCGACCAACTGTTTTGACAGCTGCCCAAAAGCGCTATATTAGATTGCTGGCAGCCCGTGATCCAACAATCAACGCCACTAAAATGAAAGCAGAAGTCAGGGCCGCCTCTGGGCTTGAAGTTAGCACGCAGACCGTTCGCAATTGCTTGCACCAGGCTGGATTACGAGCACGGAGGTCTTGGCGAGCTCCGCTCAATTCCCGGCAACGTCAACAACGAAGATTGCAGTGGGCTAGACTTCGGCAAAATGAAGAAGGTGAGGACGAAAACATTTGGCAAAACTGTCTCTTCGTTGACGAATCCCGAATCAGCACTCATCCAGATAACCGACGTGTCCGTGTCTGGAGAAGACCAGGCGACCGTGAAAGACAAAGAACTGCCACTGGAACAGTTCAGCAAGGCGGAAAATCGGTGTCCTTTTGGGGTGGCATTATGATTGGAGCTAGAACGCCTTTGATCCCGTATCGGGGCTTCATGACAGCAGACATGTACAAAGCAGTTGCTATTGATGATATCGTCAGACCATTCCGAGTAAACCATGGGCACCAATTTGTACTGGTCGATGATAATGCGTCCGCACATCGAGCTCAACGAGTCAATGCTGCTCTTCAAGAATACGATATCACACGATTAGACTGGCCTGCCGGCTCGCCCGACTTAAACCCAATAGAGCACGCGTGGGATGCTCTTAAACGAGCAGTATGGAACCGTGAGCCACGTCCCCAGACAGTTCCAGAGCTCAGGGAAGCCGCTATTGAAGAATGGGATAGGTTACCCCAGGAAATGCTGGATAACTTGATCCTCAGCATGCCCAAGAGGATCTTCGCATGTATTCGAGCCAGGGGAGGAGTTATTTTATATCGAATTCACACCTTTTAATAATAAATTGTTGTTTAAGTTTAATTAAACAGTCTTTTTCTTTCTATGAAATTTCTATCACTATTACATTATGATTAATGGCTCAATTTTTTAAAATAAATAATAAAAAATAGTTTTATATTTTAATTTCAAACAGGGTATTCCTATTTAAAGAAAGCATACAACATAGACTTTTTCTTGATAAAGTTAAATTTAAAGAATTATAGGAGCTTATGCTATTGATCGCAAACTTTTTTTGATGTGTGTACGCTATAATCGCTTGTATGGATATAAATAATGTAATTCCATATTCTCCCTTTACCATCGAGGATTGTGTGACTGTTCTAAGTAGTGAGACTTATATAAGTACTTTTGGGAGGAGGCAAAAGGTGGTCTCGCACTGGGTTCCATACCACTGCGACATAAAGAATAGCGAGGCGTCACACGAGCCAGAGACGCCTGGAGCCTAGTTGAGTCGTGATTCGGAGATGTTAATAATCGCAATAGATGAAATAGCAGCAGTTTTTAAGGGCAATACAGGTCCCGGACAAGTAAGTAACTTTAACAGTAATAAGCCCTTATTTCCAACTTCAGGTGGTTGGATTGGGCCTTTCAGCCCTTGGGAGTGGCTAGAATCTAAAATCTATTGATTTTAGATTGTAGCCACTCCCGAAATTATTATATTAGCAAACTAAACCAGGCAAGCTAAGCCACAATACTGCGTGCAAGTCCTACATTGAAAATCAGGACCAGCGACAGCAAGCAAGTTGTCCCAGATCAGCTATCATTAAATTTACGTATATTAATGCACACATAAATTGACACGAATGAAGTGTAATATTTCACACATACTATTACACCTGTGACTATGCGAACTCTGTCGTCATCCCACTTTTTTATCACTTTTTATTATGAAATTTCCGAAGCGAGTACATGTGCTCGACTTGGTGTTAAATTCTGACCAATTATACCATTGAAAATCATGTAACCTTTACCATATCTCGTAGGGACTGTTTTTATATGATTGTACCTGTATTTATACCGTTATTTTGTTTTGTTTTGTTACAGCCTTTACTTTACCTTTGTTCCTTTTCGTGTTCTTTACCTATTCCTTTTTCGATAAATAATGTGGACCGAGCCATTCATTTTATTAATCAAAACTCTCGGCCACACACCTGGGTCTGACTGATACTAGCACACACAATGGATCTCCACTCGCTACGCTGACATACTTCTTTCGCTTCTTACGTAGATAAAAATTGTGCTAACTAGAAACTACGGCTTAGCCCTTTACAAAAACTTCGACTTATTGTAAGCTTACTGAAATACGTTGTTATTTTTGCGAATTAGTATAAGGGACTCACCATATTTATTCACACGGATTCATATTAAGCCGGTCAGAAAAATTTTTAAGTACATGTAATAAGAGCAAAAATGACTTTGTGCGTTTGGCGCCGGCGATCCGAGCTAAAGCGAAACGCGCAACGTCAACAAACGCATACGCGCGCTATTATTGCATGGACATAAAGATTTTTCTGACCGGCTCACGGCGATTCCGTGTGAATAAATGTGGTGAGTCCCTAATAGTGTATCTATGATAGACAATCGATATACACGACATTGTCATCCGTTTTATCCTTACTTTGGCTAACCTTAAAATATGTCATTAATTCATATTGAGTTGTTAAGGTTTTCGCAATGGCTACACACATTGGAAATGAATCTATTTTTTTGGATCTAAGTCGCGTCCCTTTCTGTTTTCAGTAATACCAAAGTTTCGTCTTTACAGGTCTTGTGGTTTCAGCTGACTGAAAAAAAAAAATAGTTTCATTTACAATATCTTTAATTTAACAAACATAAATAAAATCTCTAGTAAGTTCTCGTGCCATCGGAACACTTTTGTAAGTTTAGAGGAATTCAAGGCGTCGACGATACGTTGGTAACTCCCAACTGCGCTTAAATAAGCTTAACTACGTTATTCCTCAACCCATTATATATCGGTGAACATGATTTCTGTGTCGCTACACTAACATATTGCCTACTCCTGGTATATTTATTTGTCAATGCGCCACGCTATTGCAATGCGATTGTTTATTTTTTCATGGCACATGTTTGTTTTTATTCAGCCATAGTGATTATAATTGCTAATGCGAATATAAATCATAACTGCTGCAGTTTTATTTACTAATATATTATTTCCAAACAACAAATTGTACTAATGTGAGAAATGATATCATATTACGACGATGTGTACTTGTGCAATAAGAATTGATTTACTAACAAAATTTAGAGAAAGATAAGCTTTTTTGTCTTATATTACATGTGTTGCTGATTACAAAGAAAAATGTTGTTAACCACTGATTAGTTACAATCAGTGATAGGCAAGCGTCCGAGTTTTAGTCCAGCGCTTTGTTAATGCCGGGTTTAAATCGGGTTAAAACCCATTAATGCCTGTAATCAAATGCAATAACTATGTACTACTTAATATTTGTTGTTAATAGAGTTTTGTTTAAATTTAATTATATTATTACAAAATGTTTATTCCTTTCTTATCTGGCCGATTCGCTTTGTCTTTCTATTGAATCGATCCATTTGAAAATCGTATTGAAATAAATCGATGCAAAAATCGTTAGATCGATCTTCATGAACATCAAATTGTAATGTCCACGGGTTCGTAAGCTGGGTATTGTGAGGAGATGCTTTTTTTTTTGTCTAAAAAAGATTTTTTACATCGAATTTTTTAATAAGTATGTAATTACTTATACCAAATTCGGTATGCGCCGTTTCTACCCACGATTTTGCGCAGAAATGGGTCAAAATTTGGCTTTGGGTAATATCCGGCTAAAACTCACGCGGGTTGATTGTGCTTTAACCCACTGCCTTATCTCTGGTTACAATTCTTTTCAATGCAGCATTATGTAAGCTAAAACTAAAAACTTTATTAAAATGGTTTGTTGTTAGGTTTATGTTTTCGGAAAGATTTACAAAGTACTTATTATTACGGCGGTAAGGCGCATATAACCCAATTCTTCGCATACTACTCATAAGTGACAGATAAAGTTATCTATTATCTGTTCACCCTTCTGGAATTTTATCGTTGTCATTTAGAAATAATTAGAGCTATATTTGCAGAAAGAATGTAACTGGCAATAATACGAAACTATAAAATAGAAGAATGACCTCGAATAAATTCTATATAACGATACGAAGTTTAGAAGATGAAGATGATCTTAGTCAAATATCAAGTTACAAGAAATATTTAAGGCGAGAGTGTAACACTATTAAAAAAAAAGTATTGCCACCTTTTACAAATTCTGTTTGTATAAAAAAAGAAATTTACCAAGTAAAGATATTTTTTTATTTTTTATTAAAACATCAAGTGACGGGACGAACAAGTCGTGCGCCTGATGGTAAGCTACATGCCTATCCATAACTGTTACAGTGCCACTCAGAGCTTTAAGTTGCAAAGGTCTGAGGGGCACTACCACTGCACCCGTCACCCTGAGACATAGGTTGACAAGTCCCATTGTCTTGTAATTTCAGTAACACCCTTACTCTTCACAACCGGAACACAGTAATGCTGACATTACTGTTTGGCGGCAGAAATAGGTAAGGTGGCAGTACATCCCTGGACGAACTCGTTCACGTGGAGCTCTAATGATACTAACACATAAGCGCGTTTTATAACTTTATATTTTATGTATTTCATTTTAATTTTTATTACATTAACTAACTAATCTTACCTTCGATTCTTATTGGTATATTTATAAAAAAAAACACCCATCTATCGGCTTAGTTCAACTTTGAAGGTTTATCAATGTTAGTCATTGTTTTACTAGTAATTTATTGGACTATCTGAGCACGGTACTGACTAGAAAGATAGTCTTTATAAGTACTGATAATTTGGTACGAATTCTAGAGCAATTGCAATGATAGTCGACTACGAGAACTATATACACGAGGTAATGTTTGTCAATGAGTACACGGAACTCGACGTCCTTGGAAGATTTTAGCCGTCTAAGCACGTAACTATATTGTCCAAAATTAGAATAGTCCGTCGTTCGGTGCCGGCTTTGGATGGATTGCACTTGAGTACGGCTAACTTATGTTCATAAGTTAGGTTATTTTCGTAGGAAATTCGATGTTTCCTGAAGGCATGAGTCTATGATTCCCGTCTTGTTTCTTGAAGACACGAATCTATGGTTTTGGTCTTTGAAGAGTGAATACACATCACTATACGATATTGCTTGAAAAAATATAACATTTCCCGCGAATAAAAAGTGACTAACTTCGATGACGTCAACTTCATTTACCTGTTCCTATTGACTTTCATTATGCAGTACCCTGAGACGTAGTTCAGTTAACAACGACACATCGAAAGCCACCCGTATTGTAACTGTATAGGTATTTAAGTATGGTGCTAAATAATTACCCAGTAAACAATGGGTGATGTGTAGCCGCCATGACCGGATATTTGCCCGCATTTACATGACTTGCGTGTTGCCTTATCGAAGCAATGTTGTCTATTCGCACTTCTCATGTGTGACTTCCTTTTGTCCAAAATACAATACATTTCTCTGAGCAACTCGGAGCATTCGCGTTCCAACCATATTCTCATTGGACTTGCCCGTTAGCAAATAGTACAAGATCGAGTTTTTATATTTCGCGATTGTTACACGTTTTAAATGAAATATTTTTTCCGAATTTGAAATAGCGTATATTTGTTTTTTCATACAGGTCCTATGATAATGGCAGCCGTGAAAAACCAAATATGCTTGATTTAGATCGGAAGGAAAGAAATAGTTTCATTTCCGATGTGCAGCAAACGCGAAGCCAAACTCAAATAATTATTAATTATTCCATGGGTGAAATTTTACACTTGAAAACGTCATTTTTTAAACTACTGCTCGTTCACTGTGCTGACTGAGAAGAAGGAACAAGGAACTCTAGGAGTTGCTCTTGTCAAATAAACTTAAATGCTTACGGAATTAACTTTGTATCATTTTTGTGTGGAGTCTAGACTCATGTCATCTTTCCATACATCTTTATCTAACACGTAGTGTCCAATTTTGTAATACGACTTTTCAATTAAAATACTTTTGATGTAAGTTTTAAACTTAAGAAGTGATAATACAATTGCTCCGGAATGTTATTGTGAAAACGTATTCTCCATAAAAGGAAACCTAAGCACTCGCGTATACAAAGAGCGATAGTTTCATTCAAATGGTTGCTGTCTGAAGATAGATAGATTAAAAAAATAATAGTAGATATCTGCAGGGATAATAATGACAAGTTTCATATTTGCGCTGATGCACTAAATAATATGGTGGAAAATATATTCAACAAAATTATTACAGTCATCTGGCTTTGATTGGAAATTACTACTACTGACTTGTATATATTTAATCCAGCGGGTTACGGACAGGCATAGTTACTTTATTAACGTAAGCTTAAAAGTTTTTGTTTGATAATCTAAACGAAACTGTTTGCATTATTAAATATCATTCTACATACAATCGTTTGTTGAATAGAATAATGTCTGTGCAATATAACAAAGGCATGATTGCTACACAAATAAACCTTTATTTCCCGACGCATCTTCTCCAGAGTTCAACGAACTCACCTTGGTAGTTGTCCAGTCATTTTAATTGTAATAAAAATTTTGCATTGGCTAAAAAATGTAAGCTATAGTATGGATCATAATTAGATGTCCGAAATATAGACATGGGTATAACTTAACAAAAAAAATACATTATAAATTATACTTTCCTATTTTTGACAATAATAATAATAAACGTTCCGAAATTTTTTCAAGCGTAATCTGATATAATTTAGAACAATTCACATTTTTCAATATATATTTTTACTTGATTTCGTTTAATGAAATAATTATAATAAAGCACTATGTTTGAGGTCGTAAATAAGTTTATGATACTGGTAACACAATCGGGATCAAAAATATTTTTTGTGGCGCCATTTTGTCGTGTCATAGATGTCATTCGTGCTTCATTTCTCGAACTCGAATGTTGTCTTCTCTCCGCAGTGGGTTTGTTAAATTATTGTCTGTTCTTGTTAAAGTTTTTGTTTCCTGTTAATATTTTGTAAAAGATCATGGAAATTGTAGACAATGAAAACCACATCCTTTTCCAATTCCGTTAAAAAAGGTTTAGCTCACCTGCGTCTACACTTTGACAATGACATTCCATGACATTTCTTTGTTACTTTTTGAACATTTAATTATGATTCATGCTTTAGTTAAGTTATATTTTGAAAAGGCATTTAAGATTTGTACGTAAGGCAGTACAATTAGCACTTGACGCGTTGATTGTTTTTGTCTGACTACTAAAGACTCGTTTAAAGCGTGTATAGACGCTATGGAGTATTATAGTGTACGCCCTGTGTCTGATTCACAACTTGCGCCGGCGGCGACGTTGGCAGCGCATCACATCGTTCGCCATTGGGAAAGCATGACGCATCCGCCAACCAAACCCGTTTGTTTGGGACACTGACTAAGCCGTACTACACAACCTACTTTATTTCTTTTTAGATACTTTTAATGGCTAGTTACTCACTGTGTAGACCGCACACACAGCCTATTTGCGAAGCGTTGTTGGTGGTTGCACTCGCTTCTGTGTTGACGTTTTCGAATTGTCAGTACAAAAATAGAGGCGGGAACACAATTAGCGCGCCCTGCGCAAAACTGTGTTTTGACGATTCACGGTTTGATTTTTTGTAAATTTTCATATTAATGGTGACATGCTGTGTTAATTTTTTTATACATTAGCACTATTGATCAGATTGGTTGAGCGAAATTTTATGTACTGTGTAGGTTGATGATAATCTAAATAATTTACTTATGGCTGACTAATGAACCCTTTAAGCGCAGTGTTACTTATCACGTAATTATTACTCAATCTGTCATGGGTTAAAAGCGACGTCATTAACATCCACGAAGACGCGTTGAGCTATTTTGTGCGTTTTTTTAGCGACCACCAATTCACAACAAATGTGCGTAACACCCTTAGCTAACTTCCGTTATCTGCGTACATCTTCATTAGCATCCATTCAAAGTTTCACTTATCTCGAAAGTAAATAGCTTTCTCTCAAATAAATAAGTTGTCGATGCACACTCGGCTAAAGGTATTTTGCCATGCTATTGGTTGTGCGGTAACTTATACACCACGTGCTAAGTGTCATAACTAGTTAGTTCATTGCAAGAATTTGCCGCGTTTATGCATAGTTCCCCCTCGTAACGATTTTGAGAATAACTTAGGAAATTGACAGAATATGCCTCGCCGTAATATCCGTATTGGTTGTTATAACCAATTTATAACAATATCTACTGGTATAACAAATAGTGCCGACTAAATTTGAGCTGGTGATCATACACTTATGGTATTACGTATTATAATAAATGACAGTCTTAGAAGTACTTTTGTGTTATATATAAATTTACGTAGGATCCGTAGTATAGTGGCGACGGTGAAGTTATGTCAACCAACGATTGTACATAGGGCGCACTAAAAGTTTCCGGAACTGGCCACATACATAAACAATATTTAAAAAGTAATTACAACATTTGACAATGGAACTCTTTGGCTGTAAAATACAGTTAGTTTCATCTGACTTTACTTGTTTTTACATTGTGGCGTCATTTTAGAAATTGGTTGTCTACATCACCATGGATTTAACTCGTGATCATTTTCTTAATATAACTTTCTACGACGTTTAGTGTAACTTAACAGCTCAACGGAGCTTCGCTCGGGTTCAAACTGCTTTTGGCGATGAAGCTCCATGCAAGACGACTATTTATAGCTGGTTTGCAGAATTCAAACGCGGTCGTGTGAATCTCAGTGACAAATTTCGTAATGGTCGATCGTCCACTTCTGTGAACAACAAAAACATCGATGCTGTGCGCCGTATGATCAAAACAGGCCTGCATGTGACATACCCTGAGATTTGGGCATCTTTAGGCATGAGCATGAGTCAAATACAATCAGTACTACACAAACATTTGGGTGTGAAAAAGCTGTGCTCTCGGTGAAACCCACACAATTTGACTGAGGCTCAAACAACGGATCGCGTCACTTGGTGCAATGCCATGCTTACCAGATTCAACAAAGGGGCGTCAAATTTGGTGTAGGGTATAGTAAGAGGTGACGAAACATGGATTTATAGATACGACCCCAAAACAAAGCAGCAATCGAGCGTATGGGTCTTTCGAGTTGAGCCGAAACCAACCAAAGTGACGCGCGTGCAAAGTGCCTCTAAGCGGATGATTGCTTCTTTTTTTTAATAAAACTAGACAGATGGCTACTGTTGCTTTAGAGAATCGTTGTATCGTGAATAGTGATTGGTACACGATCATTTGTTCGCCGGAAGTTATTGACCAACTCTGTAAAAATAACCGTAAACGCCGTATCATCTTGCACCACGATATAATGCCAGTTCTCACACGGCCTGAGAGACAAATGAATTTTTAAAGGTGAACAACATTGACCTTGTGACTATTATTTATTTCCAAAAATGAAGAACCACTTACGCGGTCAACGATTTTCGATACCTGAAGAGGCTGTCGAAGAGTATGAAAAATATGCTTCGGAGATGTCACGGAGGAGTGGCATAAATGTTTTGATTCAAAATTGGTTCATTCGTATGAAAAAGTGCATTAACGCTAACGGAGAATATTTTGAGAAACAATAAATTCATTTCTGACCATTTATAGTATTTTTTTCTTATTCATTCCGGAAACTTATAGTACGTCACACGTAATCGTAACAAAACAAATATGGTTCCGACACTGGCAAGAATTATTGAAACTGCATTCAGCACACTCACGACTTAGTAGGTACTTTTATGTGTGGTGGTTGATTTTTCAAGTCACTGATAGGTATTGCAACTCTGAACACTTCTCGGAAGCAGCCTTTATACAGGAATACAAACAACGTTGGGCCAAGGTCAACTAAATAAATAATAGATTAACCAAGCTGCTAGTTTGACCAGACAAAATTATTATGAGTATCGAATCACTCCGGTATCGAATTACTACAATAAACTATAATTGACAACAATAAACGCTAAATGAATGTAAAGTTGTCAAAACTGGAACCACATGAGTAAAGAAAAGGAACAGAGATAAAGCTTCTAAAGAGCATGCAAAATTTATACCTATTTTGGTAGGGTTGGTACAGAAGGATAAAATTAAATATTGTTCTGTACGTAAAATAAGTAAATCAATTTATATGAACAATTTGTATTACTCAGTAAAATAATAGAATGACTAAACAAGTCGTTACTAGGCGACGTATACATGTCAAAAAACACAACAAATGCGACGCGCTACGCTATATCGCTAGCCCTGAGCTGTGGCACAGTCCTAGCCGGTTTAAACAGGTTTTTCTCCGCACGCGACGAAGCCGCCGGTGTTTACTCACACACGCGCCTCAAGCTTAAATGCTACTGAAATATCGCCAAAAGAAATGCCAAATTTGTTTAAAAAAAGTAGCAAGCACATTTCTTCTTTTTATTTTGGTTTTTGGCGGTGCGCTTTTTACATTTCGTCCATATCGAGGTTTCGCTTAGTAATTTAAGAGGCTTCTGCAGGTTCTGCTTTTAAGTGAATATTGTGGAAGAACAATGTGACATAAAGTACAGGCTTTCGTATGCGATATTTAATTTTGAATTTGGTCAACTGTTATTTTGAAAGGGACTTTATTTAGCAATATTGTATAGACAAGTGTCTCTCCGACAGCGACAAGTATTCTTGATACTGCCACCGACAACGTGCCTGATACTTCGACGCCGAATCAGACTCTAACCCGACCACATCTGTGACTCGCTCTGCCCGTGTCAGGGCCACCTAATAGATTGATTTTTAAATAGTACTTGAACATACATATTTTTTACAATTATCTATTATCCTGGTGGAGATCGTTACGTCTGCGTCAGCGACGCGTTATAATAAATAACAATCTTAGAAATACTTTTACGTTTTATATAAAACTAGCCGGTGCCCGCCCCTATTTAAAAAAATAATAAAAATAAAAGGACTTTATTCTTCAACAGAAAACACAACAATATTTAAGATAAAACAATGCTTTAGTCTATGTCGAAGAAAAGGAAAACGCCTCAGCAATTTGCTGGTTTTCAGGCTGCACCTGGCAAGTATTCGCCGCTGGAGACACCGTAGCATACAGAGACGAGTATCTTTTCGAATATATATATAAATAAATAGGAGGGTATCTCACTCACTATATACGTTTACTACATAAATAACAAACCTTAAAACTTAAAATGACATACGTATCTACCGACCACCGAACATACTGCACTTAGCAGCAAAGAGTATTTCACTGTGTACATAGAATACAACAAGCAGAGAATGGAATTTAGAAGAATATAGAGTTAGTACATTTTTAATTCCAATTATAATCCTACTTTTATTATTTCCAATGACGTAACAGAGCCTACATCACCTTCGACCAACAGTGTGATGTCTTCTGTAGATTAAACAGCCATTCCTTGCACTTACACTTGAAAGTATATGACGATTTACATGTTTTTACTGGCGATGGCGGCGGAAGATCGTTTCAACACTTAGTTGCCGCAAAACGAGAGCTGCCTCTAAAAGAATGTAGTCGAGGAGAAGGTGACAATTTCAAACTCGGATAGCGTATCGTACGGGTGCTGCCCTCCACTCTATCGTTCCAAATCAGCTTATCTGCCAAGTACGGCGGCGACAGTTTATTTCTCAAAGAAAATACAAGTGTACCAAGCTTTAACATTCGCCTGTTCGCCATGTTCAAAATGTTGTAGGTATTAAGAAACGGGGCAATATGCGACCTCGGCGGAACGGAATAGCAAAACCTAATACTTGCGTTTTGAACGCTTTGGATTTTCTTCACCGTCTTTTTGTGTAAACATGGTCCATACACAACGTCACAATAATCGAAAATAGATAAAACCAGGGCATCCGTTAATCTACCTCTTACAGCCGTACTCAAATGGGGACTCCCAATTTGTGACCAGATATAAGAAAAGGCCTCGCGGGCCGCTTTAGCGGCCCGGCGCAACACGCGCCATCTAGTCTTGTATAACTGTTTAAGCGCATCATAACGTTTAGGTAGTTTGGAAGCCACATGTTTGTCAAAAATTATTTCGCCCCTTTGTGATTTATTTTTGTTACAAAAAGTACCCTATATCCTCCTACGTCCCATCTATATCAATACGAAAATTCATGAAAATTAATTCAGCGGTTTAGGCGTGAAAACGTAACAGAGAGAGTGCTTTCGCATTTATAATATTTAATGTTAGTTTGCATTAAATGGGATCCTTGAGAGAGTTTTCACAGACCAGATGCTGTTAAGTAAGTCAAAAAGTCTCAATGTACAGGAAACCTGAACCCCGATTATGAAATCGAAAATTGTACGGGAAGATGTTGAACATTGGGAAAATAATATTGACAAAAGTTTTATCTACAATTCACAAAGCTCTTTGCAATGTTGACCTGTGTTTACCCAGCTGAGAGTAATAAATACCTCGTTGCAGCTAGTGAAATTGTTATTATGCTTTCAAGGATGTCTTTCCTGGTTTATTATTTCGTTATTGAACACTTCGTTTCTCGGAAAATTGTTACACTATTGTTATGATTTGATGTTTGCGAATCGTGATAGCGCCATTTTAATTTTCTTATCTTTGCAGTAATAGTGCGAAATATCAACTGATTTTTGAGGTGCGAGCAGATCTTATAGAAGTGTTTTTCGCGGTATAGGTATGAGTAGTATTGCACTATTTTATCAAGCGTGTCTAAAGGAAGATATAACAAAGTACGTTTGTAGTATACAATGGAATATTAAAATTGATTTGAAAACGGGAATAAACACGTTTAAACTCTAATAGGAATTTCTATACAGATTAATGTTTAAACATTTCTTCCCGTTTTCAAATGTTAGTACAATAGGTACAACGCGAAAGTTCTTTAAATGTGTAACATTTGTTTCATTTCTACAAGACCAGTATTTGCGCTTACGTATGAATAGAACGTTCGCATAGGAGAGCATGTATGTGGTATGGATGTCGCTGGGTATATTATCACCAACAACCCATTTATACTCTCAGACGAGGGTTTAGACCAAAGTCCGCCAACCTGGACCAATGCGGGTTGGAGACGTCACGCGTTTTCCGAGGGTTTCACAACCCTTCGATGTGCAAATTTCATCTCGAAGTTATTCTTCACCAAAAAGCTCATGGTAAATTTCAAATTAAATTCCGAGAAATTCAGAGGCGTGAGTTCGGATTTGAACCCACAGCCTCTGCTTGAGAGGCGGTAGCCAACCATTAAGCTACCACGGCTGGTGACATAGCTAGTCCATAATATTGTGTTAGTTGGTAGTATCCATCAGATGTGCAGCCTAAACCTTGCCTTTAAGATGAACGAAAACATGATGAAATCTGGAAGTCTCCTCGCTTCACAATGTCGAACATGAAACTTTGTTCGCATTACGCGTTTTTTAATATGGTCGGGTATTACTTGTTTGACAATCGGAGAACGATAGTACAGGGCCAGCATTTCGAAGAATGTTCGCATCCCTTGGAAGGCATGAAGGTCAATCCGCATAGGTCGGTGTAGCGAGTTTCAAGTCGCGAAACTGCACCCGTTAATCAAAGACATAAAGTTGACAAATCCCATGTGCCTGTAGTATCGCCTTGGTTTTTTTTTTCTGTAAGTATGGTTTATACCTTTAAACTGTAACATTACAGTAAAGGTACATACCTTTAATTGCTATTGTTGTGCATGGATCATGTTGGCTTTCTTATAAATAAATATAAAAAAAAAACATTTGCGTGTTTCAACTTTGTAGTTGAAACTTTATAGCTAAATACACACCCACAGTATTACACACAACTACGACATTTGCGTGTGACTCAAATTAAAAGAAACTGCTTTTACCAGGTGCTATATCAAAATCGTTTAATAGGTAATAATCTAATAATAAAAAGTCCTACACTTTTAATTGCAGGAAACGAAGTCCATTATCGGTGAATGTAATAATAATAAAATCGTAATGTTCTTATTCTGTACTAGATTACATACGAGCTTTTAAACTGGTATTTTGAATACGCCTAATACAGTATTTCCGTATTGGGTTCACCACTAGGTAATCAGCGTACTCCGTAGTACCTTCTAAATATTTTCGTTTCAACCGTTAACTATTGTTTGTAGTGAATTCATGGTGCTGTAATAATAATAATAATAACGCACACACGCACCACCCCGCACCACCCCGCACTAGGAAAACCCTGCATCGCGGGTGTCATAGACACACACATAGACAAGCACAAATTACATCCACACTCAACAGAGAAATAAATGTAGGCCATACAAATATTTCTTCCGACCTGGTAATAGAATCCGGGTCCTCTGCGTGACATACCAGCATGGTAATCGTTCGGTCACAGAGGCCGTTTAATATACTAAACTAATGGAAATATTATTATTGCTTGTTCAATGCTGTGATGTTACAACCTGAACTTGAAGCCCATAGACAACGCCGGCGCTACACCACGGAGCGCGCGGGTGCAATGTGGATGCAATCAATACCCTGGCGCCCTCTAATAGGCATGCGATCAAAATGGAATACTGACTGACAGTTATATTTTCCCCAGTGATCGGAAAGGACAATGGCAAACTCCCATATACATTTTTGTTGATATAATTTGTATGCGTCTGTTTATGAAAAATATGTGCAAATATAGTCGAAATTCCTGAACAAATTTTGTTTTGTATTTTTACTATTCTGAGAAGTCAGGAAATAAAGATATTCCAGTTTGAAGTTTTGGAGGTTATGTGTTACGTAATTGAATAAAATATATTCGGTGTATCAAAATAAACTATAGAAACCTTAAACAGAGTTAATAGAAGCTGAACGGTGCCTTGGGTTTGTGACGTAACGAAAGTTCAGAGGAAATTATTTTGTACACTGACCATAGGGTCAAAAGGCATCAAGTTAAGCCATAACAAAAAACTGACTTAATAACATACCACAAACTATTGTACTGGTAACTCGGACACAACTTATTTTTTTGTGAAACGTGCCATCTATCCCTGATTTTGGGAATTTTTTTGTCAGTTTTACCATTTTTCAGTGTGGTATTTTGCAGAAGAAATTATCGACTTTATTTTTTGTAATGAAGTACTTAATCTTTTATTAGCTTATTACAAATCGGCCGAATCAGTATAATTTGATATTGTACTTATGTTGTTAATATGGATTTGACTATATCCATACATAGGTACTGAAATTCCTTTTTTGGCGGTGAGATGTCGCTAGCTAAGAAACTGATAGTTGTAGATGTCAGGCCGGTTACATACTAATTAGTCATTAATATGATTTTATTTCCAGACTTAAATAGGCCGCTATTATAATTTGACAAACCTAATGAATTTATTTTATTCAAACTTGTAACTCAGACATTTGAAGACGGTAACGAATTATTTTAACTATTAATTCTTTGGTGTAAGTGGTGCAATTATAAAGGATGTTGGGAAGCAACAACCTTGGCCCCATGTCCGCTAATTTTAAATCAACTCCGTTGTGTGTCGATAGTGTCAGTGGCGGAATTTTGTACTGTGACATTAGTGTAGGTACTCTATTTAATTTCTTTGAACTTCTCTCTCACCGCAATATGGACCAAGCCAGATAACCTTATCAAGAACACAGACTGCAGCAGAACAATATTATTAAACAACATATGCATACGAGTCAAAAATTCCTTTCCATAGACCTTACTACGACGCTTTTGAAAGCCAAGAAGTCGTTAGCATCTTCGTATGTATTTTAGGTTACCCATACAGTTTTGGCGTTTTTACGCAGGAGGGTATAAACTCACTTACATCAAGTTTTAGCGCATCGGAGTGCTTAGATATTAACTTAGTAGTTGTTTTTAATATGTTGTGGTAGGGACTTCTTTCACGTTTTTTAAACTTTATTTTTATAAAATATTATTTATTTTATTATTTTTTAAATATTTTTAAATAATATTACTATTTAAAAACAACAACTACGTTAATATCTAAGCACTCCGATTCGCTAAAACTTGATGTAGGTAAGTGGTTTGTACCCTATTAGTATCTTCGTTAATAATTTGCAGTCAGTCTTTAGTGATAGTTGAAACGTCTTGCATATGCCTAGGCCATTTTCAAACCAGTCTTTACAATATTAACAGTCATGTACTCGTTCGGACTCACCGTACCGTACGTTTGATATTCTGGTAAAAGTTAATCGAACTACTATTCAACTGCCATTGCAATTTTTTGAAATTCTGGGGTGAGTCCGATGGCGCATCGATGGCGTATTGCACTAATATTATATTATAATTTGAAAAGTTAATTGCTGATTAAACGAGATAAAAATTAAGATCGACTCATCCGTAGAACAAAGATCTATGCGCAAGACTACTTGTTCTTAGGGCCATAGTACATTTCCTTCGTTCTTCTGCGCTGTGGATGTCGGATCGACCGTTGTTCGATTTTATATTTCCCAAACGAAATAAGATATATAAAATCTCAAAACACCTTTACATAGGCCTTAGTTTGAATAACGAAATTATTCTCGCAACGTATTTATCATCTTTTCGCTATATAATCACATCGAACTATGTTCTTCGGATGACTACGCATATCTGTGCGTAGTAATTTTCATGGTAGTAAAGCAACATCGATTGTTAGTGCTTGAATGAATGAATGCCATCACTGCCATTCCACTGACACTATATTGAGACACAACTGCCATTGCAACTAGATTTTACCAAAATAGTAAATATTATGATAATTGCAGTATAATCTCATTGACATTTCAATGGAATTACAATGGCCAGTGGTTTGAAAAAAGTTAGCAGAATTAGGCCCCAGTTTACTTCGCTTGCGCGTCGGCATCGTCGCAAGGGGCGCGCGCCCCTTAATACATTGCGCCTGTGTGCTCCGCACGTATTGCACCATAGGTAAAGCCGGCACTGTCCAAGACTTCTTTTGACCTTTAAACCCATACAATTATAAACCGTATGTGTCTTCCGCTTAACACTGTTGTTCAAATAGATAAAGGTATTTACGCAGCTCGCGCAAGAAAATTACAGTATTACTGTTACCGCAAGTAAAGAAATCTTATACTTATTTACTTAAGGACAACCAGTGGTAAATACAATAAATCTTAGGAATAAGAAGACTTAAAAACACATTTAATTCTGAATGAACTACCTGTAGGTGCCACAACTTGGAACTAAGACAAAAAAGAATGTAAGCAATAAGTGACTGGGTGTACAGTCAAAAGCACATTGAGCTTGACACTTTGTACTTTGGACCGTTCTTATCGTAAGCGGCATAGACTTGGATTTAAGTCTTAAGTGTCAAACTAGACGTGCTCTTGGCGCTGTATAAAAAAAATTGATTTTAATTAATATTAAATAAAAAATAAATATTTATGAGTTACGTCCAAATGGATTCCATCGTATTTTAGATTTAACGATATGGAGAGAATCGTTGAACACATCCATTGTTTAATCAAGCGCGTTAAAGGTTTTTGACAACCTAAATTATCTAACAAATAATCTTAAATATTTTGGTGATATTACAATTTTTTTTTCGGGTCTAAATCACAGTAGGTATATGTGTTCAAACAAACAACTGTTTCGAGCGTTTTCAAGTCCCATGGTCTTTCGAAAAAATAAACATATGCAATTTTTTTAACTCTTTATTTTATTTAGAGGCTTTGTTCATTTGATACATTAAGAACACACTACATGAAATACAGACAAGTAAATAAAAATACTATCTAACCAAACATGTGGGTATATCATATCTTCGCGGATCTACGTGTTGACTCTGACAATACGGATTGAAACCACTCTCAACATTTAATGTACGGAAACCAACCTGTGAAACCTGTGAAACCAAACAAATAATCGTACCCAAATGTATATAAGATTCATTTCTAATGTGTAACAATCGCGAAAACCTGAGAACTTGATGTGTTAAATATTATTATTATTTTATAATACCAAATGATAGGACAAACAAGTCATGATTCTGGTGGTAAGCGACACGTCGATCCATAACAGTTGCAGGGCACTGCAACATTGCTTAAAGCTTTAAATCGCAGATCTGTCACATAAGTTGACAAGTCCCAAGCGCCTGACGTTTCTGCAGCCAAGCAGAGTAATACTCACATTATTGCTGGTGGCAGTACTTCCCTAGACGAACTCTTTCACAAGGAGCTCTACTGCTAGTATTTTTTTAATATTTTCAAGTGACGGGATCAACAAGTCGTGCGCCTGAGGGTAAGCTACACACCTGTCTAGAACAGTTGCAGTGCCACTCAGAGCTCTAAGTCGCAAAGATGTGAGGGGCACTGCCATTGTGCCCGTCACCCTAGTTGACAAGTCCCATGTGCCTGTAACTTCACCAGCAGCCTTGCCCTTCAAAATCCGGAACACAGTAATGCTGACATTACCAAGTTTTATTTACTAATTTAATCATCATTAACCCATTATAGAAACGCATACCGCAGATGCTAAGGTCTTCACCAAGCGTGTCCTGCCAGTGTTCACCTATGGCACGGAAACAACGACTCTGACAATGAAGTTCGCAGAGAACTGGCGAGTCGCACAGAAGGCAATGGAAACAGCAATGTTAGAAATAACGTTGTTCAATCGGATACCGAATGAGCGTATTCGACGGATGACCAAAATCGGGGACGTACACAAATTGATACGATAAAATGGAAATGGGCAGGACACACAGCTAGGACGGATCTATATCGATGGACAAGGAAGGTCATGGAGTGACGCGCGTCAGAGGTCATCCGCCACTTAATTCGGTGGATGACATTAAAATTTCCGCGGGCCGAAACTGGATGCATGTGCCACGGGAGCGACGTAAACGCAGAGATATGGAGGTGGCCTATATCCGAAGATGGACAGAGGCCTGCTTGATAATAAATCCAATATATGCACCCACAGGACTTGAACAGTCGACCTCTCCATTGCGAAGTACCCGTTGTCGCCCAAACAACGACACACTTACCAATTTAAAACATTCAAAAACGACACGCACAAATAAGACAAATGAAAAATATCATGTACTTTCTTCAAATGCATAGTTTCTCTTTAGCACTCTGGATAATAAGCAGACGTTGCTACTCAAGAACTTCAATCTATAGACAAGAACATTCATAGCAACTGCACGTTCCAAACCAAACACTAACAATAGTGATAGTGTGTTGAATTCTGTCAAAGAGTATTAGTACCCTAGCTAGTACCGTGGACAGACGTGACAGTCTATACATATTGGTAATGAGCTAGCCAGGCAGATTTTCATCAGAGGTTCATCAGAGAAACACAGCGGGTGTATGGAAAGCCGCATTGAGTATGCTAGTGCATAGATATCGTTATTGCTACGTAATTTTTTTAACTTTGAAGAACTTTGCAGGAACCGCTGTATATTTACAGCGGTTACTACATTCTGGGAAGGGTACTCATAAAACAGGGAATTCTCTGTACTATTCGTCAGAGCAAAACCAATTTTGAAAAGTTCGTTTTCCAAATTGGTCCTACCAGGAATCGAACTAGTAACTTCTTCACCCGGCCCTCGCGGTGAATACTTGTTAGGCCAGCGCGGTCATTAAATAGGTTCAATAATAATGTTCAAATAATGTTCTAATACGAACCGTCCTCCATTTATATAGATAATTATTTCCCATTTATAATAAGTAAATCCTTCATTATTTAGACTATTGGTTTATTTTTTTCCATCCTCTAAGTTCATTATAGACCCATCCACGTTGTTTACAATTAGCATGAAGTATGGATTTTAAAGGTTAATGAATATTGTGACGTGTTTAGTACCATGTTATTAATTTATTTTTTGTGAAATTACTCCACTTTTTTGGTATGAACCTAAAAATGTAAAAAAATAAATGTATATAATAATTATTAATACAAAGAATTCAAAGATCCTTTGACTGCTAAATATAGTAAAAGTTGTATAACAGTTGCGTAACATGTGTAGTAAAATACCACTTGACGTTAAACAATTACACTTTTATACAAGTTAATTTACAAGTCCTTAAATGAAAATCATTTTTATGTCATTTAAACAAAATAAAGTCGAAGTCAAATAATCTACTTCATAGGTAAGCAAATTACACTTGAAATCGTCATACTAACTGGAAATAAGATGTAAGGTTTTATGTTTAACATTTATGAAAAATTAAATTTGTAAATTGACATGTTTGTGACCTTCTTATTGTTGTGGTAGTCTAAGGCTCAACTCACACTGGCGCAGAGTCGAAGCGTCGTGACTTTCTTCGTCTATAGTAATTCATCTCTATTTTCCCTTTATTAAGGTACAAATTTTGTTAATTTTGTGTTATTCAAATATGTAAACGGGCGTTGCCGCGCGTGAGCACAGTGAGGCGTCAGACGCCGACCACACTGTGATCCGGGCGCACTAATGCAAGTGTCGTCACGCGTCAACGCGCGTCGCCAAGCGTTGTAGTTAAAAAACAGGACGCGACACGACGCTTCGACTCTGCGCCAGTCTGAGTTGAGCCTAATCGACATAAGAAAGAAAATAAATTTATTCAGCACAAACACATGTTACAAGTAAAATATGATTTTGTGCTTAACGTGCGTTCCACGGAAAAGGGCCCAACTCAGCAAATACTGCGGCGGAGCCATAGCGCTGGTTTTCGGTGGACCCATTTTAAGAAAAATTCCTTCGATCTGACAGTACCCTAACCTTATAGTGAACTACTGATCTGCACAGAACTTACCGATCAATTCAGCAAACCTCACGAATTCCTATATACGTTTGTTACAGATCTTTGTTTTTTTTGTTTTACCGGTATTTACCATAGCGTAAGAAATTGCCTGGGACATACCTGTGGAAGTGTTTCTTTACTTAATCTTTTTATTTTTTTCCGTCCGAAGTTGTATGTCACATTTCACGCTGAAGGTAATGGACGTGTTTAATACCAAGAATACTCGCGATTCTCCATAAAACGAGTCTCTTAGAACAATACATTATCAATGTTTTATCTATGTGTATCGATCGAGTTATCACCGCGATGCAGTTAGCGAGATAAACACGCAGGTAACGAGTTCAATTTTGGTCATGATAAGTGAAGTTATACATGTTATATCGTAGTATCTACTTGATGCAAAATAGAGGCCATGACAGTTGGTAGTACAGTTTACTTCCATTTTAACCGATTTCAAAAAAAGGAGGAGGTTATACGTTCGGCTGTATGTATGTTTTCAGATATCTCCATCAATTGTGGAATGATTTAGATAATTCTTTTTTTTTTGTTTGAAAGGGTGCACTCTCATGGTTGTCTCATTGTCGCCAGTCAGAATCTGATGAGGGGATCCCATGCAAATCGAAGGAAATCGTCGAATTTTATATACAAAAACTTGCACTTTATTAATGTGACGTTTTGTATTTTATGAAGCGACTAACACTTTTATTTTTGTATAAAGAGTAAAAAACATTGTTATGAATAACCTAACCTCCGGTTAAAAAAACCGACCTCGAAAGTCATTCATCCCCTAGTTGGCCACCCTTAGAGGTGGAATATTTTCCTGAAATTAAATGGGACCACATCTGAGGTACCTTCTTTCCAACAAAAAAAGAATCATCTAAATTGGTTCACGAATGGCCGAGTTTTCGCGTAACATACATACAAAAAAAAAGCATACAGACGAATTGAGAACCTCGTCCTTTTTTGAAGTCAGTTAAAAACTTGAAAGAATTAATGAAATAATAAGATTTCTGTTTTCACTCTTCGTAGTATTATAAACTAATGTTTATTCTTTAAAATTTTCCTATTTATTTTTGTACGATTGTATAAAACTTAGTATTTTTTCTACTGTTTCGAGACACACCCCTTTTTTTTGTAAATGTACAAATATTTTGAGAAATAGTCATATACTCGAAGTGGTCCCTGATGCTGTTCTGGGTTCGTTTCGGCTATCACAAATTATTTTCCGCAAATAAAAGTCGACTTTTCATTTGACACAATATATATAATCACCAAATCACCGCCACCGTGACAACCAGAAAAGAAAATACAAAATGTACAAAGGAGTCCGTAACAGCTCATTGTCACCAAAGAGTCATCTGTCGCAATATTTATTAAGACTTGAATGTCTTCTGATTATGCCCACGGGCGGGAGCGTATTTACGCAAATGGTCAAGGCCTCATCAGCAAAATGCGCACACGCACACGTACACGCACGCACGCACGCGCGCACGCACGTACGAACGCGCGCGCATTATAAATTATTCATAATTAATGAACTAATACATAGGGCGCACTATAACTTTCCGGAACTGGCCACTTAAATAAACAATATTTAAAAAGTAATTACAACTTTTGAAAATGGAAATCTGGCTGTAGAATACAATTACTTTCATGTGTCTGTCTGTCACTTGTTTTTACATTGTGGCGTCATTTTTGAAATTGTTTTGAACCAATAGTATATACCAGTCAGTAGTATAGTTAAATCCATATTTAATTCGTGAAAATTTTCGTAGTATGACTTTCTACGACTTTAAGTGTAATTTAACAGCTCAGCGGAGCTTCGCTCGGCTTTAAACTGCTTTTGGCGATGAAGCTCCATGCAAAACGACTATTTATAGCTGGTTTGCAGAACTCAAACACGGTCATGTGGTCAGTGACAAATTTCGTAATGGTCGACCGTCCACTGCTGTGAACAACAAAAACATCGATGCTGTGCGCCGTATGATCAAAACAGACCGGCATGTGATATACCCTGAGATTCGGGCATCTTTAGGCATAGGCATGAGTCAAATACAATCAATGTACTACACAAGCATTTGGGTGCGAAAAAGCTGTACTCTCGGTGGATCCCACACAATTTGAGTGAGGCTCAAAAAACGGATCGCGTCACGTGGTGCAATGCCATGCTTACCAGATCCAAAGAAGGGGCGTCAAATTTGGTGTGGGGTATAAGTAACAGGTGACGAAATATAGATTTATAGTTCCGATCCCAAAACAAAGCAGCAATCGAGCGTATGGGTCTTTCGAGATGAGCCGAAACCAACCGAAGTGGCGCGCGTGCAAAGTGCCTCTAAGCGGATGATTGCTTCTTTTTTTAATACAACTTGATACGTGGCTGCTGTTGCTTTAGAGAATCGTTGTACCGTGAATAGTGATTGAGTACTCGATCATTTGTTTGCCGGAAGTTATTGACAAATTCCGTAAAAATAACCGTAAACGCCGTATCATCTTGCTCCACGATAATGCCAGTTCTCGCGCGGCCTGACACACGAATGAATTTTTGAACAACGTTGACCTTATGAGCCATCCCGCGTACAGTCCCGACCTGGCACCTTGTGAATTTCATTTATTTCCAAAAATTAAGAACCAGTACAACGATTTACATCACAAGAAGAAAAAGAGGCTGTCGAAGAGTATGAAAAATATGTTTCAGATTGTCACGGAGGAGCGGTATAAATGGTTTCAAAATTGGTTCATTCGTATGAAAAAGTGCATTAACGCTAACGGAAAATATTTTGAGAAACAATAAATTCATTTCTGACCATTTATAGTATTTTTTTCTTATTCATTCCGGAAACTTATTGTGCGCCTCACGTATAATTAGCCAATGGCTCAATTTATATTGCGGCGGAACGGAATGGAAGCCAAATTTTGTAACGATATTGTACATAGCATAATGAACTTTATGGCCAATAGTGTAACGTACAAACTAGATACGAGCCAAAATCTTCCGCAGAATGCGCGAGCATTCTCGAACTTTTATTCTGTTCCGTCACAATATAAATTGAGCCTTAGTTTAAGTCAGCATAATTTAATGACAACGTTGTCATTAAAAGAATAAACGACGATATGTTAATTTCTTTTCTTCTAATAAGTTAAGTCGATAACTTTATATGCTTAAATAGGAGAGCAATCATATTTCAGTTATACATAGATTTTGTGTTTCATGAGGTCCATATTATGTTTATGAATTTCATTCATATGATAAAAGCACTTTGACATATGATCACATATCGATGCCTTACTTTCTCTAATTCGTATCTTATAAAGAGTGATTATTCAGGAGAAGGCAAAACTTTCTATTTAATTTAAATTTCTTATCAAGGATGTTAATTTGGACGCATTACCTTAAGAATAGATAAAAGCCAGTGTATGAATTTGAAGGAAGTATTAAGTGAAATCAGCCTGCAGAATTGGTTTATTCAATCCATTTTTTGCATTTCAGTAACTTTGTGTTTTAAGATACGAGTTTGAAAAAGTAAGGCTACGATATGCCTTTATTATACCGAGAATGCGAAATATCTTCATACAGTGACTGTTTGTCAGTCTCAATACAATAAAAAAAGTCCATATTCCGGTTAGGTCTCTAAGGATTTAAGCCTGTTCAAACCGTCATGCAATGCGGGTACGCGACACGTCAGTTTACAAAAAAAATAATTGAAACGAGATCGATTGCATCAAAAAATGTTATGCTACTCACTACTTATATATTAGAATTAAGCTATTGTTCGCATTAAAAATAAATAAAATAATGAAATTTATTTGTCAGATTGATAACAACAATCTTATGATTACCGTGGCCCCACAATAGGCAAGCCTATACGGTGGAGTCCCATACTACCGATTTACACATAATAGAAAGCCCCTAAAATGAACAGAATGGATTTAAAATATTTAAACAAGTAAACCTGAGGACATTTTGTGTTGTATAAAAGTAATAACTAATCGTTTATAAACTAAATAGTAATGTTACATAACAATAAGTTGACTATTCTGCTATGCAAACAATTAAATTCTCGACAAAATCACAAGTGGTGCATACAACCACGTTTTCCAGTATACTTTTAACTACGAATGATGAGTACAGTTTTATCTCACATCATCACATGATTTGAGGACGTTGTTTTACAGGTGTCGTTAGCAAAGGAACTGTGCATGGTATTCGTGTGTAACTTTGATTTTCGACCCTATTACAATTATTTTTAGATCCAATAAATAATTAAAGAAAGATGCGCCAGAACAGAGAGAGAAGGAGATCCGGTTATCGAACGGAATACGTCCCGATTGAAGGTCCACTGAACCGTAATAGTGTCAGTTGATTAATTACAGTTAATCCTTTTTAAGCGTCCTTTTTTTTTTGACGGGGGTAAATCTTTACGGATACCCCTGAGCCCAGGGAGACTCAGGGGTTATGTGGGGACTCTCCTCCAGGCTGGAGGGCCTACCCCACTAAAACCCACCCGGGTTTCTCTCTCGCTGGTTGAGTCGGCGCCGTGCGATCAGTAACCATTCACCACGACGCCGCCCGGCCGCCCTAGCTTACGCCAGGGCTCCCGCGCCAACGGTGGGGCGAGTCGGTTGTCCTCCGATCCGCCCCTCAGACAAGTGAGGCCGTGCAATGCAGGCTCCGGAGTCCCTGTCCAGAGCCCGCTGGTCTCACTAGGGGATCAGGCGAGCAGCGAACTGCCTTCGCCTTCTCCCCGTACGTCTGCGCCGGAGCGGGTGCGCGTCTGCCGCATCCTCGCGCACCCGCTTCGCGGCCTCCTTTTGCGACATAACCTCTGCGCAAAAGGAGGCCACCGCCTCTCAGGACTCCTCGCTATCGAGCATGACGGTAACCACGCTCGGCACCGAGATGTCCTGCCCTACAGTCCCCATCAGAGTGCGGCGCTGCCCATCCCAGCCCATCCGCGGTGTCATCCGCAGCGCCGCACTCGTGGACTTCCTTTCGTCCTGCAAAAATCGTATTATGCTTGCTGAATAATTATACCCGAGGCTTTAGTTTATTATCGTCAGTGACTGCTGCGTGTCTTAATTGGGAAAGGTTAAGATATATAATTTTTATTTATTTACTTTTATTATTATTTATATCCCTAACTGACTGAAATTGGTAACATATTCATCTTCGAACCAGATATTGTGATTGTGACATCATTTGTTATGTTTGTCACAGTAAGTGACAATATTGATAGGCCTTGGCTATTCAGGTGCCCACAAAAAGTATATAAACCACTATGTACAAGACAGTATACTTCGACGATGTTTATATCAGTTTTATGAACCTGTGTTTGTGTGTATTTATGTCCGAGACAAATTGGTTGAACAGCATTTGATTATTCTTTTCGTAGAGTCTCAATTTTTTTTTAACGATAATATTGAAAAGTGTCATCATTTAGGTTTTAGGAGCTGGGCGTAGTAAATTCCATGTTAGCTTTTGATTTTTTACATATATAACCAAGGTCAAGTTAACTTCCTTATCTGAGATATTTTTTACTAAACTAATGAGAGACGTGAGTTGTAATATCTATGAATATGAGTCACAGTTTTATAATGGGTTCTGATTTTAAATAGTTTTTTTTTACTATAAAATGTATCGATTGATAATGATTTGTCGATTGTACTTTGTGAAGGAAATACTGTACCCTATAATATGTGTCATCGTGATTCGTATTATGTAAATTGTTAAATATGTTGTTGGATATTGGACGACGTTAAAATTGGGTTCGTACACTTATAATTTGTTATAGGTTGTATTTTAAAATTATTTTTAAGTTGTTTTTGTTGAAATCTCTCAGGAATAGTCCTGAGACACCTTTTTTATCTACGGCTTGTGCTCTAGCGTACTTATCGTTTATAGTGTCAACGCTTGAAAACTGTGTTTATTTTTTGGAAGCACCTTTTAACGTTGAGTCTCGTTTTGCTTTGTACCTATTGACAGAGGGAATACGCTGTAATATTCCAAATATATTACTTATAGTACAGGACATCAATCCATCGCGATCCTAAATTTATTACATCAAGCAACGTTGAAGGAGTGAATAAAAATTACTTTGATGAAATCCCCGTCGACCAATCTCTTTTTAAACAAACAGAGAATTAGTCAAACTGAGTTGGTGCTTAGAGAAGGTGCGATCATACCACTTTAAGCTTTTTATTCGACAAACATAGAGAAACATGGTGTGGTTCTGTTCGTATCGATCGATGATAAACGATGCGTAAACTGCGGCGAATTTTCAATATCTAGCTTTAAGGCTAGATACACAGGCGACCACACGCTCCCGCTTTAGTTGCGATGAACGCAAAAAGCGCAAAGAATATTTCCGCCGTCACTAGATTTTTTTTTAGTTTACGGACGAACGTAACACGACTGCTTTGCCCACCATCGCCACAGAGAAGGTAGAGCGACACAAAGCCGTTTTTTATAGAAAATAAAAAGTACTGTTCACCGGTTGGAACCAACATGCTAATTAATTAAATTTTTCTGCCAGGTCGTCCCGCTTGTCTTTAAAGCAGCCATATTTTTTTCAAAGATGACTGAATTTAAATGAAAGAGCAAGTGTAAAAATGGAATTCATTTTCTCTTCTTTCAAAATGTCTACACCCTTGCCTAATGTATATGAATTCATTTCTCTCCACAAATTCTGGTTACAATTTTTGGCACAGAAACAGATCTTATTTTCTCTAAAGTGACAAAATTTGAAGGAGACTGGATTCTGAACTAGGTCAAGAGATCTGTGTTTTACACTAATTTTACCAAAGATGTAATGTAAACATTTTAAACTATACTATAAATAAAAATAACTACTCTAATTGACTCGTATTTTATATTTCCACGTCTACTTTTCTACCCCAATTAGAATGTTCAGTGTCAATGTAATTTTAACTATTTTAAATGACAAACTCATTTCTTTTTCAATTCAAGTTTGTTGTTATTTGAAATATTTCTTTTTTTTAATTCAATACATTATACAGCCTACCAGCATTAAAATAGAGAAACTTTTGCTCAAAGGATGTTCTAACCGACTGCTGTCTACATATCTCATAATACCTTCTACTTTCTGTCTGATACCAAAGTGAAATACATGAAATTGCTTATTTTTTAACACTTTAGAAATAGAGCGGTAGAAGCGCGTCATTACGCCCTCACATTAAACCAAACCATTAAAAGAACCAACGACGCGCTTGGTTTGTCAAAGTACTAATTAGTATAGAGGTGAACTACGAAAAGAAAGAAGAGGAGCACAGCACCTCTTTATTGTATGCTGATCTCTAGGAAAATGGTATATTGAAGGAGATTGATATATAACGGTCTATGACTATACTTTATTATATTTAAAGCTTTATTTGCCCAAGATTACGCTTGAAGTGTAAAAAACGGATGTCGTCCAGAAACGGAATTACGAGGTTTTCAAATTTAGCCGACGATAAATAGGACTAATATATTAATAATAATGCCAAATAACCACACCAGTTACCTGATTTCCAATTAGTATATTTCCTCCATGTATTATGAGCAACGAAGTTAACCCCAGGGCACTATCTAGTACACCCAGACCAGCGTATTTTTAAAAATGTGACTCAAATTGGTCCTACCGGGAAAATAAACTTTGAACCTCATTTAGCACTCTGTGGTAGCCGTCTTTAACGGCTACCACTAGTGTAACGGCGTAGTAGGGCTAGCACGATAGAGCGCGACTAGCGCGAGAGCGACATAAAACGCGCATCAACAATAAACATATATCGCGCTTTATGTCGCTATCGCGCTAGTCGCGCTCTATTGTTCTAGGACTACAAGTGTGCTTTCGTATTTACCAAAGCGCCATTTTGTCTTAATATTTATTTATAATTTTTTTCGTACCTCATATTGTCGAGTTCGTAGGTTTTCGTTATTGCTAAACATTGGAAATGAAAATGATATTTTCGGATCTATATCGCATATTTTGTCTTTCAAACAAATCAAACGTTTCGGGCTCTTTACAAGTCCCACAGTCATCACTGGTTGAAATGGTGTTGGCCATCAACCAGTTGCGTCTAATATCATTGCAAACCACGCTATTATGTACTAGTTACAGGTACCTACCAGACACGGTATGCTGAAAGCGCTGATTCAAATCCAGCCGAATTAAAGGACTTTTTCTTAGTGTTCAATTTTTGTAATAATGATTAGGTACCTATTTATACTAACGTTTAATTTCTAAAAAAATATTTTGTAGAACTACTTAGGTACATTGTTTGTTCAATTTCGTTATTGCATATCCCTTGATATGTCTGTTTATGGTAATCTAGACACACCCACACTGTCTCAAATATTCACAGGCAACAATAAATATTTCAATTTTCTTTTCACTCTTTTTGGGGTTCAACAATGTATCAGATGCAAACAAGATGTATTGTAATTATTGTGTTTTATTTACCAATACCTGTAGGGCTAGCACTACAGGGTGCGACTTGGGTGAGAGCGACATAAAGCGCGAAATAGTCTATGCAATAATAGTAGTATCTCACGCTTTACTTCGCTCTCGCGCAAGTCGCGCCCTGTCGTGCTACTGACCTCTGTTTTTAATTTATTTATTTTTGGAAGATTTACAGCAATTTTTTACAATAAATATAATGTTAAGTAACAGGTGAAAGCGTTAATCACAAATCTCCAAGTAATCTTTAAGTATTGTTAATTTCCTGGCAATCGTTCGTCGCTCATTTGCCCTTTGATATGTTGAATTAAAAATAATTATTTTCAGTGGGAGAAATCTGAAAATCCTTTCTTTGTGGGATAAAAATGCTGACCAGATTTCAGGTTATGTATATTTACATGTTTAATATATTTCGTTTTGTGCAGGTGACATCACACAAAAGGGATATGACAAGAAACGGTTGCGACTACTCGCGCCCTACGTCCAACAACAGCCGCCTCAAGGTAAACAAGGCAATTGTATTTTGATTCATTCATCCAATATCACCGCTAACCTGCCTGAACTAATTGAATGCGCTGAAGATAATTTCCCAGCGCGCGTCCAAGGTCGCGGCGCAAGCGTCGGGGTCACATTGTCAATTGGTCGCCGTCGATGGTCGCTGCGTATCGCGAAACGATCGCTGGCCCGGTTCCGCAACAAGGGTCAAACGAAGGGGCCATCTTGAATCTGGACCCCGACTGTTCGAAATTAGAACGCGAGTACAATGAACCTTGAAGATTACACGCTTCTGGCCCGCCTAAATCGTTGCTATTTCATAAATAATAATACCAGCCCCTACCAGTAGTAGGGCGTGTTGGTTATGAAATAGCAATACTATGCCAAAAATGTTCATAATTGCCGCAATAGCGCGGTGGAAATTGCTGGAATAATGAAGGCGACCTTCATCCGAGCAAAATAATCAGTACGACAAATCTAAACGACCATTGTGCAGCGGCCATCGACTTTATATTATGTTTTTTTTCTACCCAAGTTGTGTTATTTTATTACAATTATAATTATAGTTTAGTCGGTAACGCACGTCAACCACACTTTATCACCATTATATTAGCACTATCTTTACATTAAAGACAACATAAAGTAGGCGAACGTCACGAGGCTTTTTTGACGTTTGTTGCAACAGACGTCATACAAAAAGTAAACCTTGGACCGAAGCGAAACGCGCTCCGTGCTCCGTGTTGTATTAAAAAAATTTAGACAAAAAAGCCGTTGTGCTTAAATTTTCTTTTAACCCTATGTATACATACGTTATCATACAATATAAGAAGTTGATTTTGTAGAAGAATTTCAACAACATGAGCTCTGTTTTTACCAGTATCGCTCGATTTTGCATTCCTAAAACTAAATATTTTCAATAAAAAGTGAAGATAATAAGTAGTCAACGTGATACATATATTATTATATTCAGCCAGTATTTATACTCTCAAATAGAAAATATGTCATCAAACGAGTTTCGTTTCTTGTTTTTGTAAAGTAAGGTCGGTTATTTTATGTGTTCACCATTTTTTTTTCTACAAACCAAAAGATTATGTTACTTTGTTAAACAACAAGTAGCTTAAGCAACAAGTGTATTGTTATTGTTATAGATTCTTAAAATATAGCTAAATCGGATCTTTTTGGTGGTCGGTATTTCTTCGATACTTTGCTAAGTACCCTTATATTTGTTTTCCGATAAAAAAAAATTATAATGCATTTCCTGATACATAAGGAAAAATCAAGGACAAATAACAACTCGGAAACATACTTGGCTGTTAGCGTTTTGTGTAGGTAAGATGTTGCGATCCGAATTAGTAAGCTAAAAACAAACCCACACGAATGATGTGATACACGAGTTGTACGTTTTTACATTAACGACATTGTAAATTGTAGAGAAATACGCTTTCCTTGAGTAAGAATAGATTTGAACATTAAAATTAGTCAGACCTCAAAATGCAAAGTGACAACAGTAACACCTTGTGACTTCCAATCACGACAAACCGTAGACTAACCACTTGTAGAAAGAAATAGCTCATACAGATTAGTACAAAAGGTAGATGGTATTACAAATTGGTATTAAAGGGTTTCTTATCAGGCTTATGATCTGAGCAGTGATTGCCGGTGATATTGTCGATACTGCACTGCGCGGATGTAAGACGAAAGCGCGGTCAAATTGTCTGTGGACATAGTCTCGAGTGGAGCGGAAAGCGAATCTAGTGATATTATTTTTGACAGTGATATATTCAAAAAATTGCTTTGAATGCTTATGTGGAAACATCGAGTAATGTGTGAAAATTATCGTTTAACATTCCAGCGCTAGGCAATAATTTTTTAGCGCAAAATAAAATATTTAAAAAACAGATTTATGGTTGTGTGACACTAATGATGATAGTGGTCGGTAGACTTAAGCAGATGGAAATAAAGTTTGTTGTTTCGTGTTTGTTATAATGTCAGAAGATGTGAAGAGAGTCGTAGGGTTGAAAAAGACGCCACTAGAATTAAGTTGAAGCAAATGAATTCGATTTATTTGCTTTAGTCGGTCGGAGTATTGTTTTAAATCGACGATTCCCGTAAATGAAATTTTACATTACATTACACAGTTCGTAAACCTATGTCAATACGTAATACTTTCTTATAACAGACATGTAACGTCGGGGATAGTGCAAATCCGTGTATGTGATATTGGTAAAAAGCGCGAATCTGGACCAAACCAATTTGGTTCACAGGAGAGGGGTTTGACGTTATTACTTTGTTATTTCAATGGCTACGATTTTCGTATTCGCACAGTAAGCATTTATTTATGTTGTCTACGGACTAATAACAATAGATTCCCGTAATTTAATGGCCAAATCAGATTTCATTAGGCCATTAAATTACTGAAATTAAGACTCATAATCAAATGCTAGTTACGCGTATTTACACTATCCCCGACGATACCTATTAAGTTTTTAAACATTTCACAACAAATTAGATATTCGGATATATTACAAAAATTAAGAAAATTTTTTTTTTACAAGTTTCTTACTAGCACTATCTCAGCTGTCGAACACACATAAATATATATGTATATAAAAAAATAATAAAATAAATAAAGGAGATCTACGCAATACAGAAAAAAATGGCACGTGGTCTACCAGACAAAAAGTTTGGGATTTAAGTGGATGATGTTGGTTTACAACTTATGTGCTAGTCTGCCGACCCTATTTTCGTCCACTATCTTCGCTCTAATCTTTAAAGTACACTGTAAGCCACACAACTTAAAGTTCGTTTTTTAATACGCTATTTATAGGTCAAGCGGTGCCGATCCGTGCTGACGCACAAAATGATATAGACTTAGGCTCTCGGTTTAGATGATGATACTCGGTTAAATTGCCCGTCCTCGCTAACTGGTATTACTAACGTCGCGCCGTGGCGTTGTTCACCGTCGCGGAACGATACGCACGTTGTTTTTCGCGTTGACCAGATGCGCATGCAAACACTGATTATTACGAGGTCGCGTGCTATATATACACGCGACGCTTTTTGTGTACACAGTAAAATATCCATTTATTATCATTCCCGTTAAATATTTGCCAATAATTTTAGTGCAATGACAAATTATTTAATTACTTTTTTATGCAATTATTATTATAACTTATATAAGTTATAAAAAATATTAGCGATAAAACTCTTTATGAATGCGTTCGTCGAGGGAAGTACCATCATATCTGGTTCTGCATTTATGTGATTATTTCGGTTTCGAAGAGTGCTAGTGAAACTACAGGCACATGGGACTTGTCAACTTTATGTCTCAGGACACAGTGACATTGCCCCTCACACCTTTGCAGTTTCGAAATTCTGAACGGCCCTGCAACTGTTACGAATGGGCGTGTCGCTTGTCACCAGGCACACAAATTGCTCGTCCCGCTAGTTTATGGCACAAAAAAAAATCATTATCTAGATTTAAAATTATTGGTTTCACTAAAGTCGGTTATATTGCCATTCTTTGTGTTGTGTTTTTCAGTTTTGTTTAGGCAAGTCTGTATCACACTATCATGTTCGGGTTGAGTAGTTAAATCAATGTTAGAATTCATAATCACGTGTATGGTAAAACGCAGTGTAAATATTGGCCATGATCTTTTTTTGTTATTTTGCATGTAATATCGTTACGACAAAACAAACATAGGGCTGGTTTTATAGCTGTGCGTACGGCACAGACGGTCCGCCTGCGGGCAATCCGCATGCGTAGAATCCGCAAACGAGTATTTACTTTATTGCTGAATTCGTCGTCGGCGTCACTGTAAAGCGATGTTCTGACGCCACACGTTTTACTCTGCTTCGGTGCTCTGCGCGGACGGTCCTTAGATAAATCCGCACTGCTCCGAAACCAGCCTTACTGTATTTATTCTGATAGTCAGCAGCAACCATGGAGATGTAATTGAACCCGTAAAGATCCCGATACGTTGATTTGATTGAAAAATCAAATATACAAGATTTAGTCCGAAAAAATTGTTTTATTTCCAATATGCAACAATAGTCAAAAACTGAAAACTATGTTTAATCGGCAAATTCCTTTGCAACATTTTGTAGAAATACACGAATAGCAAATTTTCAATGTGTTAACCACTCGAGGGAAAAATTCCTATCATATTCTAACTCCGCGCGCCGACGAGTTTAAGTGGCGGGAACTAATTTCGCATCGTTCACTATACCGTATTACTAATTGCTACAACAGTTCCGCTTATTCTTATTCTTATTCTTGTTCAGTAATTTAATTAACAATTGCATCGATATTGTATTGATGGCTCAGCGAGACATCAACTAGAGGCTCTTGACTCTGTTGAATGCAGAGCCGGGAGACTTATTGGCAAAGGTAGATCTCGAATCTATCTTCATAGTTTAGCCCACCGGCGCAATTTGGGTACAGTTGCCTGGCTTTTTACAGAATATTACTACGGTGAGTGCTACTAAGCGTTCTCGTCATTTTTTGTTATTTGCACTGCCCAGGAATGGATGTGTTTCAAATAGCAAATTAGTCTTGTTTATAATTCTTTGAAACTTGTGGAAGTCTAAAAACAGTCTTGGAATATGTTAGCGTGCATTTAAGTGCAGTTTACAACGCTAACACAATGTTAAGAGCAAACAACTTATAAAAAAGTCTTTAAAAAGTTTACATGATTATTTTTGTATCGCCTTAACAAGAGCACATCGACAAGTAGACTTAAAATATACTTATTTACTTAAATCTTAATAACGTTCCAATGGAGATCAGCACCGCTCTGTGAAAATGTGCAAATATTATTAACGTAAGCAAGCATTGATTTTGGGATCGCTAATCCTAGTATTAAATTTATTGGAAATGCTATAAACGCATGACGCTTTCTGTTACAGGATGATTAGCATTGATTTGGATAATAATTAGTCATTTATTTAGTTGAAAATCCCAAATAGATATTATTTACTGATTGTACAGAGTATGTTCGCCATTTATTTGATATCAATTGAGATTTCGGGTCTATTGTTAATTTACGTGTTATAATGACTAGAAACGGACATGAAAAAATGGAAACAGTTAAAGCGAATTGGAGGGCTTAGGAGAAAAGTTCTAGCTAGTAAAAGTGAGTAAATTTCGACGGCCACTGACATCACCATATTAAACTGTTTAGCTGTCAAATTAATCTGGAAATTCGAAAAAAATTAGAAAAATTTCATTTTAATTTTAAAATTATCAATTTAAATTAAAATTAGAAAATTTTCATTTTAATTGCCTAAGCATGGTGAAGGTATGAAATAATATAATAATATTACTTTAATGGAACCCCAATTTACCTAATGGCGTTAAGCCTCAAGACACTGAGGGTCGTATTCTAGAACTCTACCAATACTCAAGTCAGGACTTGAGTGAGCACTGAAAATCATACTCAAGTCCTTGCCATTATGGTCGTATTTCCAGTGCTTGAAATCATACTCAAGTCTGCTAAAATCCTGACTTGAGCATTGAGTAGAGTTCTGGAATACGACCCTGAAACAGGAAAATTTTAGCACAGTTTTAAAATAGCACATTCTGTACAATAATAGTAGTTTTAAACAAGCCAATGCCTGTAAATAATTCCTGAAAAAATGTTTAATACAGAATAATTTTAGGGAGCATTGGAAATTTGTCAATAACCTATATGTATACATTATTATTAGTAGCAGCAGAGCTACTTTTGAAAGAATTCGTCCAGGGAAGTACTGCCACCTTGCCTATTCCTGCCACCAAGCAGTAATGTATATATTACTGCGTTCCGATTTCGAAGGGCAAGGGTGCTGATGAAATTACAGGCACATGGGACTTGTCAACTTGTGTCTCAGGGTGTCAGGCGCTGTGGCAGTGCCGCTCAGATCTTTGTGATTTAACGCTCTGAGTGGCACTGTAACTGATATGGACAGGCGTGTCGCTTACCACCAGGCACACGGCTTGTTCGTCCCGTTATTTCGTATTATAAAAAAAAAACATTTTGCGAAAAACTCTTCAACAAAGATCATGAAACACTCTGATATAATAAAGAGGAATTATGTATGTTTCTCTCTCTGATATTTAAGGACGATTTCTTGTATTTATAGTTCTGTAATTGATAAACCATCTGACCCTAGACGATTTGTTGCAATTAAGCGATATAACATTGTTAGGAATTAACAATTAATTTTATCAAGTTATTATAAATAGATCAGTTATCACTGTTTTGTTTTTGTTTCGGTATCTAAGTTGTTTAAAGAATTGTTAATAATAATTTCTTTTATTGACGTAATGGAGTCACGTGTGTGTAAAATGTTCCAACCCGCATTGGGTAAACTTTGTGGGTATGTGCGTAGTTCAAACTCTCACCATAGGCGACACCCGTGAACACCAGCGGGTCGAACATATATTGGTGATACATTATCGTAATTACGTAGTTAATGAACGTAGTATAGCTCACCAAATAAATTGCGAAAGTATGGTCTACTAATGAGAAATACAATCATTTGTCTAGGGATAGTATGATCGTTAGTAAAATAAAACATTGCAGTGCAAAATTTTTGTTATTTATTTCGTAGCAACGATTTTCAATAACAAATAAAATTACGGCTTCATCGAGAGAAATTCTTCTATGTAATTCATTATCACAACAAAGGCAGTTTCAGTTTATAAGATATATCATTGTTTTATATGTTTCATATTGGGAGTCCCGTTGGAAAACAAATGTTTCCGCCAGAAAATTTGCTGTTTTAGATTTCAATTTTGATATGATAGAAAAATCCGTAACATGTTATGTAATGTATGGATCAAAAACTTTGTTTCTGACACTCGGCGGAACCTACATTTTTAAATAAAATTATAATTGGTTAACAGCTTTATGATTCATAAAAAACACTTACTACAGTTTATCTACAGCCTATAGTTTATCCCATTTTAATCATATATATATTTTTTATATTTTAAAGAGACAAGGTCGTTGGTAATGCCAGAAACAAAATTTAAAATATAATTTCAAAGAAATGGTTCGTTGTGCTAAAGCTTTTATTTTTATACAAAAAATAAGTGCGCATTTGACCTCCATCTCACCTGATGGAAACTGACGATGGGGTTGACGATGTAGCGTGCACACTTGAAAAGGTCCAAATTATAGCCTTCAGGGAATATCCGCTACATAGGGGTGGAACACCAGTCCATGTCTAGTCCCCGATGATGGAAAGGGGAAGGCGGAATCAAAACATGCAATTCCATAAGCGATAAGCGGGCAACCTTACGACAGTGTTCAAGGATCTGCAGCTTCGCCTCTACTAAATCCGAGTCACCTATAAGCCTCTTTGCACGCTTATCGATTGAATTTAGCAGAGCCATCCCATAAGTGGCAGCAGTACTCCATACATAAAAGGACTTGTGCTTGACACAGCTGAAGCAACTGCCCTATCTGAAGTAACGCCTCAAAAGGATGCCAACAGTTTAACAAAAGTAACAAAAACAATTTCTTTTTTACACAAGTACAGGTAAAATAATAAGTTCTTTATAAATATTCCAAAAATAATTCACAATTTCATACAAGTATTATTAGTATGTACAAGTATTATATTATTACGTATTTATGTATGTGTAGTTTCCTAACGTGAGTCACGTTTCCAACGTTAAGAAACAATAGTTCTCTTCTCTTAGGACTTCATAAGTCTTTTAAGCATTTTTTGCTTCAACTCGACCAGTATAGGTACTTGTACATTGCGTGTAAGTATTCTCGCAGCAAACGTATGGCTCTTTCACTTGCTTGTTCAAGATTTTTTTTTAATTTTCCAAGTTGTTTGTTTTCCATTTTGAATAATTAAATTAAATAATTGATAATAACAAAATCACAATGGAATCTTTTTTTGTTTATTGGACACGTGTAAGAATAATCAAAATTAGCAATTTACGACGTTTAAAAATATAGTGATACCACCAAAGGTCATTTATGCTTGAATGAGAAAAATCTATGGTACTAAGTAACCCGTTTAGCTCTTCCAGGTTGTCTTGATCTATAATAATATAAATAAATAAATATTAGACAATATCATATACGATACTTCGATCCCAAAGTAAATAACTAAAGCACTTGTGTTATGGAAATCTGAAACAACAACGGTACCACAAATACCTAGAGCCGAGATTGACCCGGCAGCAATCGGGACTTCGAAGATAGCGACACCATAAAAACCGGTGTGCAAGGCACTCGACCACGGAGGTTGACAAATAATTGTAATGTAATAAATATCTAATAATATATAATATGTAAAATAACTGTATCGAAATATTGTAATTGTTAATTATGTACAAATTTATTTACAAAGATCAACCACAAAGCTTCTAACAGATTGACTGCATGTTTGCAGTTAATGCGTACAGTCGAAAGCGACTTCATGCAGCCGAGATTGATTACATGGACATAGATTTCACATCAAAGGAAATTTGTGTCCCCGAAAATCTGATATGCGTAATATCGATCGGCTTAGCAAACTGGTTTTTGGCCACCCCACCCTGCATTGCGCCACCTGAGGGGTGACCGGCGATGTCAAAGCTATTTATCGTCTTTCATCACAAACAACAAATTTTCGTACCACTGATGCCCTTATGGTAATTTGTAATTTGCGATAAAGGGTATCCTAACTAACTAATATTTCTCTCGATTTTGTCACACTTAAAATAACACAACGTGTCAATCCAATACTTACACTGTAACATCAAAAATAGCATTTTGAGAAAAGGATTGTGCGGTTATTCCGAAGGAAGGATTTATAATTGAGTAAGATTCTTTCGTCTTAATATTCTTATTATAATGAAATTATAAAACATTGTACTGGGATATGCAGTGTTTTGGATTCACACGAAAGAGTGCTATATTATTATAAAACTATCTAAATTTTAATTTCAATGGTTGTTTCTTATTTTGAATTTATAAGTAATCATCATTACGTCTATTACAGTTTACGAGTGTTTGTTAGTGGTTAATCATAACGATCGGTGCAGAAATTTGGCATTGGGCTTAAGACTTTGAAAATTATAATCGTTTCTAAGATCCGCAGTCTTCGCCCAGCTCAAAGAGGTTGTTTATGGGGGTAAACTAATTAAAATGTTACTGGCACTTTTTACTGAAGGAACCCATGTAGCTTTATATGTTTTAGGAATACAATTATTTTTTTCGTACTAGTATTATTGTGCCATTTGTCATGAATAGAACACGTTCTCAATGGTTTATTTTTCTGTTTTGATTTGCTGGTTAACTGATGACGTTTGAATATAACTACATTAGAAAATTGTTACCATCCCGGTATTGATGGTCTTGGCAAAAGGCGCTTCATTCAACTGTACACAATATTTTCGAACTAAAATTATCAACGTCGACAAAGTTTGATGTTTACATTCATTATTTATTAGTTTTGTGAACATGTTTGTCGAAAGCATCTAGGGCGCATATATTCGACACGAATTACATCGCGGGGCCGCCGCGCGGGGTCTAACCGTCATTTTTTGTATGCACGCTAGCCAGGAATAGACGTGTTTCCGAGCACATAACAACTAGCAAATTGGTCTTGTTTATAATTCTTTGAAACTTTTAGGGCACCTTTATTCAACACGAATTGCTTGCGCCGCGTGATCGCCGCGCAGCGACCGCTTGAATCCAACTGTCATGGCAAAATACTCTCTATTTATTTAGCTTTTACGTTTTAACTTAAATGAGCGTCTCGGGCGCGGGCGAGACTGGCTTGAATTTGGTCTACGCGGCGACCGGGCGGTGACCGTGCGGTTGTATTAGGGGTTAAAGTATGAAATTGCCGTTTTATTGCAATAGGTTCTTTGAATTTTCATAGAATCTTCATGGTTTGAGGTTTTCGAATGAAACTTTTTTCAAATGGTTTCTGTGATTTTTTTTTTTAAATTTGAAACATTTGAATATCGACTTTCAATTGTTTTTGTTATTCAATTTAGACAAGAAAGATGGATACTGCGAAAATTCGAGTGATTTTTGAATACGAGTTCCGACGCGGAACTAACGCGGCAGAAACAGCCCGCAATATCAATGCTGCGTTTGGAGAGGGGTCTACTAATGAACGCACCGTGCGATTTTGGTTTAAACGCTTTCGTGATGGAAATTTCGACTTAAAGAACGAGCCACGAGGAAGACCGCCCACACAGGTGAATAACGATGAATTAAGAGAGATAGTGGAAGCCGATCCTAGTCAAACTACCCAGGAATTAGCGGCATGGTTTAACGTTACCTTACCCACAATATTGACTCACTTGCGTCAAATCAATAAAATAAAAAAATACGAAAAATGGGTGCCTCACGATTTGACTGATCTGCAGAAAGAAACGCGTGTTGAAACTTGTGTTGCCTTGTTGAACCGGTACAGAAATGAAGGAATATTGGATCGAATTGTAACATGTGATGAAAAGTGGATTCTTTATGATAACCGGAAAAGAAAAATGCAATGGCTGACCCCAGGTCAAATGCCACAACAGTGTCCTAAAGCAAAACTTACCAATAAAAAGGTAATGGTAACTGTTTGGTGGTCTCAGCATGGTGTTATTCACTATAGTTTTCTCCGATCTGGTCAAGCAATAACGGCAGATGTCTATTGTCCGAACTCCGAACCATGTTGACAAAACTAGCAGTAAAACAGCCCCGACTCATGAATCGATCTTCACCATTATTGCTCCACGACAACGCGAGACCTCACACAGCGCGAGAAACCATTTTGACCCTTCAGGAACTGCAGTTAGAAACCATTCGTCATCCTCCGTATTCACCAGACCTTGCTCCAACGGACTACCATTTTTTTCGTGATTTGGACAATTATCTACGTGACAAGAAGTTTTCTTCCCGGGAGGCAGTACAAAATGCTTTCACACAGTTTGTGCAGTCTAGATCGTCGGAGTTCTATCGCAAAGGCATTAATAACCTTCCCATTAGATGGCAGCAATGTATAGATAATAATGGCAACTATTTTGATTAAATAAATTTGTTAAAAATTTAAAAAATAAACAATTTAGATTTTCAGTACAAATCGGCAATTTCATACTTTAACCCCTATTATTATTCAGAGGAATTTAAATAGTGTACTCTAGTAAATAGAATTCAGATTCGCCATTAATATACCTACATGTAAGCGTGGCAATGGGGCGGTCGACGCGCGGCCGCCGCGCGAAAACTTTCGTGTCGTGTAACTGGACTTTTACTCAATCTGTCAGTTGGTCGACTATACGCGGAACGACGATAGTGGGCAGATACGATTTTGTAGTGATGTGCAATACATCTGTTAAGCGTTACATACTAGTTGTTTATTTTTTATCAATTGCATAATCGGGAGACCAGGTTTTGAGGTGTGTGTAGTAGTAATAGTCCATAGTAAGTTTGTTGCAAAAGACACCATAACAAGTACAAAGTTGTGTTTAGCTCCCGTATTTGAAACTTTTGTACTATGGATCATACGTCCAACTTATATTAATCCTTAATACCACAGTATCAAGAGCATTGCAATCAATTTATAAAATGTGGTAGGTAGAACACAAAATGTCTTGCATCAAACTGCAGTTGACTGATGATGATAATTTATCCTGCCATTTCTGTATTTGTTTTTTGTATTGTCATCGGGAAACGCAACACTTAACCATTATTGACATTTCAACGCATGCAAAATTGTTCCGAATATGTATGCGTAGACGATTCGAATATGTATGCGTAGACGATTCGCAATTATTTATTTTTTTCGGTTACGGTTACGGGTGGTATAAATTGTACCTTATTTTCGTGTATTGCTTGTGTTAATGTGCACGCTCTGAAACGCCTATTAACTCTTTGGCCGCTTGTAGAAGCGCTGCAGTGGCGCGACTGTTGAGGAAAGGTACTTGACCAATGCAAGGGTCAGTAGAGAAGAAATCGAGTCTTGACGAAAGTCCATGGTTAGTTGTTTAGATTTTCACACTTAAAGCAATCTCCGATTGGGGCGATGCCAATCTTGTCAAATTATTGTTAATCAAAACGCAGGGCGTGTCTGTTCTCCACAAAACGGAGTTCCTTTGACCTGACTCCGACTTTTCGTGATATATCGATACCGATAGCCGACAGTCTTCAGCTACTTGGAAAGGACCTGTCATCCAATTTGAAGTTCGACAGATACATAGAATCCATGGCCAAAAAATGCAGCCAGGAAGCTTAACATCCTTTTCAATGTGAGGCGTTACTTCACACCTGGACACCAGTCCCATATCATTCTACATAAGTTTTGTTTATAGCGCCCCGATCGTCCCGATCACACCCTACCGGGGCAGACGACCGCGTTCGTCTCTGCAACTTACCACAAACCCATATCAAATCCGGGTCCGCCAGAGACGAAGTGAAGACGTGTAACTGGCGGAGGGCTTGGCCCGGACGCTCGCCGTACCCTGGTCTTGTCGTCGAGCGCGTAGTCTCTCCGGAAAACCCTATCTCTCAGGGTCGGTAGATTGGGAAATGTACACCGACACACACACCGAGACAGTTGCTTCAGCTGTACCAAGCACAAGTCCGGTCTTGTATTGAGTACTACTGCCTTCTATGGGATGACTCTGCTACATGCTAACTGACCACCTTGGATTCAATCGACAAACGTGGCAAGAGGTTGGCTCGGAATCAAAGAAGCGAAGCTGCAGAGCAATGAAAACCGCCGTAAGGTTGCCTGCTTATCGGTATTCTGTAGGATACATCACGGAGAGTGTGCGATGGAACTTCATGATTTAATTCCGCCTTCCCCTTTCATAGTCGGGGGACTAGACGCAGGCTGGGGTTCCACCCTAAGTTGTGGGTACTCATAAGTCGCACGAAGCGTTTCGCTTCCACTTATTATATGGCGAGTGGCTAAGAAGTAGAATACCCTGCCTGCAGCGCATTCCCCGAACGCTACAACTTGGACCTGTACCATATCCTTGTCTATTTCGTTGGCAGACAAAGCAATTAGAGCAAATTTGGAGCTCTGCAACTCAGTTTTGCTACATATAAGTAAAAATATCATAAGATACGACAGTCAATCTTCTTTATCGTGCTAGCCCTACAGGCAACATCAAATATCGTATTCACCTCATTAGAAATTTATATTCCTAGCACTGCTTGAGATTGCATAATGAATTGGTGAATACATTATTTAAGAAAAAAACACAAGTATTTAAGAAAAAAAAAAAGAAAATAAAAAAGTTAGAAAACTGAGTGAGTTTTCCGTTGCTTTTTAATATCGATAAAAAGGGCTTAAAAAGAGCTGGGCTTAGAAAGAGTATTCGATACGCGCCGACAAGAATCTTTGTAATGATAGAAACACGCGTCGTAGCGATGAAGCTTCCATTGGCTACTTCGCAGAGAAAATCGATAATTTCACTATTGATTGTTTTATTTATGGATTGACTGACGATACTTAATTTTTTTTTAAATTTAGAATCTTGCATACTAATGCTATTGTGGTAACATTCTTTTTCTTGAACGCAAAACTTCTAAATTTCATCCATACATAATTGACTGCACCTCGTGGCTGCACACCGCCAAGCAGGAATGGTGTCCGTAATAGTATAATGAACCTAACCGCATACCGTCTAATAAACCTTCCGAAATCTGTTGACAATCTTGTTAGTGATTAGCCAGACAGAGTTATAAATCAGGATTTTATTTACTACACTCTGCTGAATTGCATAGATTACGTTGTCAAGACACCCGGTGTGGCGGCGACGATGTTTTAATATGAACGGTTTTTGCTGGTAATCGTTATCATTATCACAGCTGCAGTGATATGAGTGATACCCACACCCATGTCCACGCCCCTTTATGGAGGCATTGCGCCACGTTTGGTGTGTAGAGCTCATTAGTAATTTAAACTTACGTGGTTGATTGGCCTAATTCAGAACGGAAATAAGTAAATCGATCGCGTCCTCAGCGGAAAATATAAAACAATTTTACTAATCATATGGAAAACTAACTCGACAACCGCATATGCGTTCAAAGCATTTGTAAATAGTAACTAGTGTATAAAACGTTTTGATATAAAAATGATAGGACCCTTATTGATCGGGTAACAAAGTTTTCGGCCTGCATTGCGCAACCTGATAAGAAGCATAATCGTTCAGGTCACTGACCCTGTATCTGTACGTGTGTAACGAATTAAATTCCCTCATTTTCTATGTTCGATATATATTATTATAACTGTGTTAATGTAATGAAAAATATAAACGCAAAAATATTTTTTGTTTTAAAACGCGTTATGGTACTTCTTTTCGGACATTTGTCTGTGTCCTACTAAATAATTTGATGTAATGTAAGTAGCCAAAGTATTTTATTGTTTTAAAGTATTAACTACTTTTACTACTACTTACTTTACTAATTAGGTTTTCGCATTCGCTACATATAGGAAATGCAACTATTTTTCGGATTTAAATCAATGGTCACGACTATGGGACCTGTAGTGTCATAATCGTTGGTTTGTTGGAAAATATAAACATACGGTGATTTAGATCAGGAAAATAGTTTCATTTCCCATAAATTACAAGGTGTTATGTTAAACAATACTGAATAACATTACACAACCTTAGACATATACGAGTACTATCAACTTATTTTAGTTTTTTCCCGTTTACTTATGTTTTAAGGCGACAATTGACCTGCGTGTTGTTTTAAGTCCATATATTTACTAAATATATTGTATTTTTGTACTAAGTATACACTTACCTACTTGATAAGAGGTTTAGCCAGGAAACAATATTGAGATATTATTACGTACGAGTTGCCTTGAAGAAACTATGTCAAGTGGTTTGTTTGCTTTATCGTTTTGCTTGCACCGCAGCGATGATATGACGCTGTTGTCACTGCACATTCCAAGAGCCTATAACGCAGTAGGAATGAAGGTTTTTTTTTTAGTTTCTCGATTGTAATGTACTTAAGGCATTACCCCCGGTACGTTCCGGGCCTATTCTTTCTATAGCTTGCCCTTATGGCGGAAGAATCCAGTAGCGTCCTGAACCTAGGCACCTGGATGGTCTCAGGTCCGCTACTTTGCTTATAACCCGGGTTAAGGGCTTCCAGTTTTGTCCGGTGGTGCAATCAAGGCTATAAAAAAACTTCAGTGAACAAACAACTAATAACATAAATCTATTTATAACTGTTGAAAAGAGGGATATCAGTCCAAATTGTTATGTTTGATTTTATGTCGTGTCTTCACTGTCTTGGGCTGTTTGTGCATCCCTTCGGATCGGATTCTAATGCCGTACTAGTCAATGACCACAGTGCCAGTCTGTATTGATAAGATATGGAACGTCACTGTCGTAGGTACTTTACATTAAAGATCATTAGGCAATAGCAAGTTTAGATTAGATGGTTTGGCCGTGGAGTACATTGGATGTGACGCGTTGACAGCGGGCGGGGCAGCTGCGCGCGGGCCTCGTGGCGACGGCAGCCGTCAGCACACGCGCAACCGGCGCACGCACCGCCGTGTCACACACAACGAGAAGCGATACCACTCAGGTATCTTTGCCATCTAAACCCAGACACATCATCTGTGATACGAAGTTGCAACGCCAAAATCTAAAACGCAGAGTCCACTACCTATCACCACCCGACCTATTTACGGAAACCTTCCGGAATCGCAGGTGCAAAATACTTGAAATCTTATGTCGTACTTCCTTAGTACTGCAAGTGTCTACACCCACTTACCATAAGTCCATTTACCCATTTCAGTGCCCTACAAAGTGATTATTGCAATTATTACTAAGGCTTGCAACTTCGCATTTATCTGATGTGTCCATAGTCCAAGAACGAGCAGTGAGTTGCTAACGTCTTAGTACGTCCACATGACCGAACTATGCATGAAAAATTGGTGGTTGCGGTTCGTCATATGTGCATACACAGAAGACTAACTGTGGTGAAATTTAGATTATCAATACAAGGGTTGAAAGGCTATTTTCTGCAATACTTACAACAAACAACTCCTTGAACTGACGAATTATGTTATCCATACAAAATTGCAGTAAGTAAAAAAATCTACACACAACGTCCACAATTTGCTTTAAACTACAATTTCTAAGTTTTACGGCAGCTGAAAAAGCAATCAGCCGACTTTGTTTCTTTTCTCTTCCTACGAAACTTTTGTCTACAGGGTAGACCTTTTTATTCGAACAACTCGAGGCTGGAAACATTTCAATAACAGCAACTTACAGCTCTTTCTTGCTACCGTGTAGTTGGGTAAAGTTGAATTCGTTTGCACTTTATCTTATACCGATAAGTGACGTAATATATTTGAATATTATACATCTGAGTAAATCGTCTAGATTATATGTATAATGAATTATTTTGGTTTTCATAATACATGGGCATGGGATCTGCTTTTCTAGAACAGTGGCCTATCATAAAGACACCTATAGTTCTTCTTCTTCTTCTTTATTTATTAGTGGCTTGACCTGTGGGCGTCTACTCTCGATCTCCGTCCGACATCCGTCCGAAACAATTACTGTCAAATAAGTAATATTCGACAAAATTAAAAGACATGTATCCAGTACGAAGCTTCATTCGCATCTCGTATCTTTTCATTTGGTCAAGTATTGCTTATTTGGCAGTAATTTTTTCGGACGGATGTCGGACGGAGATCGAGAGTAGACCCCGTGTTTTTCACAATTCCGCCAATGTCACGTAGGTAGCCTCTACACGGGAGGAGTAAATTTATTTTCTATATAATTTTGACCCTTATTGCTGTCTGTGAGACTCGAAGCGGGTTTATCTAAAACAAAGCACACAGTTGCAACTTCACAGGACAACACAAAGCATAGTCTAATGAATCAGGGTTGTTAGTAAATATTTTAGTTAAATTAATGAATTAATGCAAGCAGTGTAGTTATAGGCAGGGGTTATAAAAGAAATTAAAAATAAATAAACAATTGATTTATTGCCCAAAAATTTGTTTAGAATTTTAAAGGCTTGGACATCTCGAGGATGCATTTTATATTAGTTGGACGAGGGACATCTTGAGGTAGTAAATCGTAGAGAGAACCGTTCAGCTTAGGGCACTTAAAAAGAACATGATCTGTGGTGCCATCCTCAACGCCACACTCACAGAGAGAGGTATCTCTTATCCTGATTTTGGCAAGATGGACAGGTGTACATGCATACCCAAATCTTAGGTGACAGATGGTGGATACGGCTTGTTTACTAAACATTTTTTGTTTAAAAAACCAGGGCCTGTTTGGGATACATTTTTGAATCTCGTAGTAGTGTTTACTTGCCCGGTTTCTAGTGTTTTGCCAATTGACTTGCCATGATCTCAGTAGATGGTCATGCGTCAGAGTGAGGAGATCATGGTGGAAAACCTTACCATAGATCAGGGAGCCACTGGTGATGGCCTGTTTAGCACGTAAGTCTGCAGTTTCGTTATCGGGAATACCGCAGTGCCCTGGGATCCATACCAGGATAGTGCTAAGTGTTTTAGGTTGGCATCGGTACAATTCTTCTCGAATTTTCAAAATCGTAGGGGACTTGTTTTTAAAGCGGAACGGATTTGCTAATATTGCCTGAAGAGAACTTTGAGAGTTAGTAAAGATAATGGTTTTACACAAATTATGGGATTTAGCAAACTGGATTGCCTCAAGAAGAGAGACCGCTTCTCCGGTAAACACAGACGTTATTAGACACATTGTTAGCGGGGGGAGTTTATAGTTAAGGAGTAGTTTGTAGGTAGGTATCCATACGGCTGATCCTACAGCACCACCTTCTTGCAATTTACAGGCACCCTTGTAAATCGGGAGTCAGCCTTCGTATTTGGTACCTAATTTTTCTGTTAACAATTTAGATGCGTGAGGAGAATCTTTGTTAATGCCAAAATTGAGGATGACATCTGGTTTAAATATTAGCGATTTAAAATTATTACTAAATATTGGGAGAGGAGGGAACTGCTCTATGGGCAGAGAAGGTTTCCGGAATTTGTTTAAGCACATGGAGTTTTAGAATTAACAAATTCCCTCGTCGCCTGCGACAAAATCTGTAACCGTTCCAGAATGGGGTGAGAAGCATGTTGCACTGCTTTAATATAGAATCGGTCACTGAGGAATTGCCTACGGAGGTAAAGGGGAGGATCCACGCATTCGATTTGAAGTCCATTAATCGGGGAAGATTTCATGGCGCCCAATATTATGCGAAGATATTTAGATTGTATTTTAACTATTTTATCCAGAGCTCATTTATTACATGGATCCAAAAGGAAGGAGCCGTAATCCAAATGGCTACGGACTATTTGCGTTATATATCAGTTTTTGGGTAAAAAAGGATGTGCACCCCAACAAATACCCGCGAGGGCACGATGTAGTAAAAGTGTTGAATCCCACGTTTATATATAGTTTGTAGTCCAAAAACATGACCAAGAATTTGACATGTATATCTACGGGAGTGTAGTCACCGTAACATAGAATGTAGGAGGATGGGACATTCCTTTTTCTACAGAATACAACACAACAGCACTTGGGAACAATGACAAGCCATGCTCGGCTAGCCAAATCGCTCAGATAGGTTAAGGCCGAAGTGGGGCGCGATGATGCTTCCTGGACTGATTCTGATCTTACATACAGGGCTACATCGACAGCATACTGCAGGACCTGGCAGAACGAGTTGACCTTCCCAGTTCCAACATGTAAACATTATAGAGAAGGGGGCTAAGTACGGAGGCCTGGTGGAGACCTTTCCAGACAGATAGGGGAGAAATAGAAGTATCATGGCAGCGTTTTTCGATAGATCTTGCTGAAATCGAGTTAACAATAAAGCGCACCAACTTCTCAGGGTCACTCAGCTGAAGTAGCTTACTTCTGAGCGCCGGAAGAAGGACGTTATCGTAGGCGGCTGCTTTATCCAGGCCTACGACATACTGTTGTTTTTAAAACGCCAAAGTAATATCTGTGGTTAAGATACTCAAGCTATCTAGTGTACTGGATCCTTTTCTGAACCCGAATTGCATTTTTGCCAATAGATTATGCCTTTCCCTATCTTCTACTCTATTGAAAGTTATCATATGTTCCATCACTTTGAATAGGGTAGAAGATAGGGCAATGGGTCTGTACGAATTGCAGTCGAGGGGTTCTTTGCCGAGCTTAAGAAGAGGAATGATAATTTGTTTGTTCCACTAATCCAGTATAATACCCAGTCGAAAAAGGTATTAACTAATTTTAGGTGGTATAATTTTGTTTTACTGAAGAGTTTACGAGGAATGAATATGGGATGCCATCTATTCCCGGAGCAGTATCCTTAAGCCCAGTTAGTACCATATTCAGTTCCAGTAGAGAGAAAGGACCATCTAGTTCTTTAGAAGCAGAGATATAGGTGAAAGTATATAACGGGAGATTGTCCTTGTTTGGGACTGATGGAGGTGCTAGCTTGTCCGCGAATGAGTGAATCCAACCTGAAGGGTCGTTGTGTGGTGATTCCTTTAGGGCGTAGAGAGCCGCGGAATCTTTGAATCTGTCTCCAGACTACGAATGATGGAGTACGAGGTGACATGCTATCGCAGAAATTTGTCCAGCCATGTTTTTCTTTGGGGCCAGAACCTTTCTACATTGGGCCGCTACCTACTTGTAGTGTAGGAGGTTCCCTTAGACATTAAATCATTGTACTTCTATTCTGCCTCCTTCCTTTTACGGATGACGTCCGTGCAATCAGCGTTCCACCACGGAAGAAAAATCCTACGCGTTGTTAGTTTTTGAGGGATGTTGGTGTATGCTGATGTTAAAAGGGTTTCCTTGAATGCCCTGTATGCCGTAAGACTGTCCGCCGCCACGTCAGGGGGGACTCCACATTATTATTGATTTCCTTCGAAAAAGATGATAAGTCAGCTTTATTTAATCTAAATTTTAAAAGTGGGGGAGTACATAGGGCGCACTATAGGTTACCCTGAGATTCGGGCATCTTTAGGCATAGGCATGAGTCAAATACAATCAATATACTACACAAACATTTGGGTGCGAAAAAGCTGTACTCTCGGTGGATCCCACACAATTTGAGTGAGGCTCAAAAACGGATCGCGTCACTTGGTGCAATGCCATGCTTACCAGATCCAAAGAAGGGGCGTCAAATTTGGTGTGGGGTATAAGTAACAGGTGACGAAACATAGATTTATAGTTCCGATCCCAAAACAAAGCAGCAATCAAGCGTATGGCTCTTTCGAGATGTGCCGAAACCAACGGAAGTGGCGCGCGTGCAAAGTGCCTCTAAGCGGATGATTGCTTCTTTTTTTAATACAACTTGATACGTGGCTGCTGTTGCTTTAGAGAATCGTTGTACTGTGAATAGTGATTGAGTACTCGATCATTTGTTTGCCGGAAGTTATTGACAAACTCCGTAAAAATAACCGTAATCGCCGTATCATCTTGCACCACGATAATGCCAATTCTCACACGGCCAAACAGACAAATGAATTTTTGAAGGTGAACAACGTTGACCTTATGAGCCATCCCGCGTGCAGTCCCGACCTTGTGACTTTTATTTATTTCCAAAAATGAAGAACCAGTTACGCGGTGAACGATTTTCATCACCTGAAGGGGCTGTCGAAGAGTATGAAAAATATGCTCCAGATATTGTCACGGAAGAGTGGCATAAATGTTTTCAAAATTGGATCATTCGTATGAAAAAGTGCATTAACGCTAACGGAGAATATTTTGCGAAACAAATTCGTTTCTGATCATTTATCGTATTTTTTTCTTATTCATTCCAGAAACTTATAGTGCGCCACACGTACAATGAACTTTTAATCTATTATCCGGCAAAGAGATAAGAATGGGGGTAGTGGTCACTGCCATATGTACTCTTGAGAGTGCACCATGTTAAAAGAGAACCAACTGCGGTGAACAAATTGTTAAGTCTATTGCACTGCGTGGATTCTGAGTTGGGTTGGGCCTTTTTGTGGGGCTGCCGTTATTTATAACGCACAAATCCAGGTCATCCAGGAGGTCAACAAGCAGGGTACCAAACGGAACTGAACGATAAGATCGCCAGGACGCATGATGTATTAAAATCGCCCATAACATCTCTATAGGAAACATAAAATTAGGGGAGCACTGATATAATGGAGCATAGATCTTGCAAAACAAGAAAATTAGGGTGGGGAATATATCTGTCCCTCCAGAGTAAAACGGTTATACTCGAGTTTATCCAATATGTGGATTTTGATACCATTGCGTGTTTTTCGTAATGCTACATCGTTTGTTTTGACATTTGTGGTTATGCGATCATTGGCTGCGAAGATAACGATCGTGCGAAGGTATTTAGTTAGCAAAAATTTTCAAGTAATTTGTTCAAAATGGTTTGTTTATTTTTAATTTATCTCACAAGCAATAGCGACATTCGCAAAACGTATGTTTTAATTATAGTTAACGTCTGCTTTTACCTGTATGAACAAATTAAACGTCGTTCGAGTGTTAGTGTAAAGAGATGAAACTATATATGTTTTGTTTTATAATACCGGCCTAATATTGTGTAAAGCGGTAAAAATTAGTTTTATCGATACCCGCAAACAATTTTAAGAGCGTGAATTTGTGTAAAGCGGTACTATTTTACTTTGATAACTTTTTGATTTCTTTAGATAAACTCTACTTTAACCATTTTACACGTTTACATCTTTTGTGTAAAGGGATATAAACAATTTATGTTAGCTAATATCTTTGTCATTTTTGCAAAATACAGGTTCATTTTACAATCAACTTATTACGTACCCTTTATTCTATCTGAAAAGATTTGAAAAAATACTTTCTTTTTGAATGAGTGAGAAAAAAACTGATTCAAAACGAGTTTTCGCTCTCATGCAAAATAGCATTTGTTGAGTTTAACCCATTTACACTGGAGGTACAGATATATTGACACAAAAGAGATATCTTCAATCCTTACTGCTACAGCGTTAAGTATATCTCTATTGTGTGAGGGGAGATGGATTTTGGAGAAGAGCAAGGACTTATTAACAAAAAGTGCGCTCCCTTTATGTCCATCGTCTCTGTCATCATGGAGACACGAAAAGCCGGGCACACTGAAAGTGTTAGTCCTTGGGAAACCAAGTCTCCGAGATGGCAAGGACTAATTGAGAGATTGTGTTTATTATATGTTGGAATCCTTGTTTTTTGGATTTTAGACTATTACATTCCATCGAATAATATCAAAGGCTTCTTTACTGGCAGTCTTGAGGGGTTCTCTGATGTGTAGTCGCGTTGCCGTTGTGAATTGGAAGAGTGCTCCTATGATGTGTTCTCGGGTTGCCGTTGTGAATTGGAAGAGGGCGCTTCGCCCGCTCCGGACTATGCTACTTGTGCGAAAGGGGCGGTGCCTTTGTGCGAGCGGGACATAGAATAAACCCAACTTTCAGTAAAATATATCTACAAATTTCGTGAACAATTACCATATTGAGATATACTAGTTGAGATACTCACTCAACTGATGATTTTGGCTCATCTTCCGATGAAAGTGTATAATGATTTAAACTATGAAGTCTTTTTTGTTTACTACAACAACTAGAGGTTCTCATTGTAATTATTCCAAATACTTACTTATTATTTATATTGAACTCAATATACCTTAAATAAATGTTATTTGTTCTATCTAGTACTGAAAACCAAGGACTCGAAAAATAAATCTTCGAATCGATTTCTCGTGAGAATCGATTAATATGGTTGTCGATATGCTTAGTTACATACCTATTTACGTTGCGATGACAGGTGTCAAATGAAGCCTCTTACTGTGTGACGCCTATAGTGCTGTGAAACCAAAATTCGTTAAATGATTAACGAAATAGATCCACCAATTTATCAAAAAGTGATTAAAAACTTTGATGAAAGAATCGACATCTGTAACTGTGGTCGTGGTGGACATTTATCAGATATCATTTTTCATTCATAATTGCCAAACCTTACTTGTTTTAATACAATAAAAATTTGAATCATTGTCATCCAAATTTATTGTTTTGTTTTGATTTACAAAACAAAGTTCTTGTTTGTCTGTTCAAAACAAAGTGTTTTTATTCAAAGTTACATTCTATCGTCTTTATAAGCTATTAAAACGGGCTTATTACATTTCAACAACTATAAGTGGTTAAAAAAACTGAGACATATCTAGCGCAACCTGACAACTGTTATGCCGATTATTATTATGCTGTTATGCCGAAACTGACGAATGTTATGCCGATCCAATGTGATGATTTTAACTAATGAAAATCAAAGTCATATACTTATTTTTTTGGTATGGGCTACTCGTTCTTTAAAAGCAGCGAATTTTTTAAGGTCCGTGGTTGACGCCAATAATTTTGCATGTTTATTGTATCGAAACTGAATCTTAGCGTGTTTTGACAAGCAATGTAGTGCCATTAGATGAGATTTATTATTAGCTGTAATTTTTCGCTTTATAAATGAAAAAAGTTCCATATGAATACACTGTGTCCGGAGTACTGTTTTCAACTACACATATAGAAGGCAATTTTAAACCTTTGCCGTACCCTGCCCCTCGATATATGAGAATTGCCTAGGGCGGCAACCGTACACGTTGACAATAGACAATAAATTAAGTGGTTTGAATCCTACGTTTCTACTAACATAGCCGGTTGGCCTTTGATTGTAACCGCACACGGCAACCGGATAGTGTGGTGTAAACTAAAATTAGAATCCAATTCAAATCTTCGAATTGGTTGTCACGAGTCCTTATGATGGAACACTAATTCTGATGGCATGTAGATTTGTAAGAAGTTTGCATGAACCTGAAGGCTATGGAAGCTGACCAAATAATGAAGAGAATAATAATAACGTACACACTCAGCCCCGTACTAGACACGCATACATAGATAACCACAAATCACACCAAAACTCATTACATAAATAAATATACGCCATACAAATATTTCTCCTGGTCCAGGAACCAAACCGGGGCTCTCTGCGTGGCAGACCAGCATGCTAGCCGTTCGGCCACGGAGGCAGTTAGAATAAATATACCTCAATTAGATCAGTAATTTGATTGTATGGTAAACGGCAATGTTATGTGTAAGGTATAAAGGAGCAACGTGAATAATGTAAAGAAAACAAGAGAAAACAGTGTTGCGACATATATCAATCTATATGCTTGCGTATATGTGTAGAACTTTCATGCATGTGAGATAGTGTAATTAATAGTTTTGTAGTATAAATAGAAATGTAGCTGTAGAAACGGATTACATTTTTATAATTTTACAACTACGTTATGGATGTGGACAATTTGAAGTTTTATGGAAAAATTCGGCCCTGAGTAATGTAAATTTAATTGCGTTGTTCGTTAATTTGAAAAAGAAAATGTATTTGTTGTTGAAGTTATTTAAAGTTTTCTTAATTAACATTGTTTTGTAAACAGGTATGGTTTCTCAAAGTGAATCCTGCCGCAAACTCTACTTCTTTTTTACGAAATAATAACGTTTTCCCTTATTCTGTTTTACGAAATAATAACGTTTTCCCTAAAGGAAAAACTTAAAAAAAACATTTGTTTATTAAGGACAACATTTATTTGCAAAGCAGAAAATAAAAATATACGTGTGTATTTTTTTACACAAAATGTCTGAATAGTGATAAGAAACGAGTAATCCTGTAGTCTTAGAGGCTGCTATTGGCGAAGGCCTTTGAGGGTTTTGGGGGTGTCTGTTGAGTTGAGTTTGAGGGTAGCGGGATCCGAGGCTCCGGGATCCTCCAGTATGGAGGGAGAGTCCTTACATAACCCCTGAGTCTCCCTGGGCTCAGGGGGAATCTATAAAGATTTCCCCCCCTAAAAATAAAAGGGGGTAGCGGGATCCGAAGCACGGTCTTGCCGTTGGCCGACCGCAGGTAGTAGGAGGCCCAAGTAGCGCCACCAGACACGTACAAAAAGCTGCCCCGCCACTTCGCGAAAAATCCCGAAATGCTCCACCGTGCCAGTTGGCGACTGGATGGGAGGACCCGGTGGCCATTTTTCGGGGAGGGGAGGACTCGGGCGTTCCCGCAGTCTCCAAATCGGTTCCCCAAAGGTTGGCTAACTTGAGAGTTCCTATTGGTCAACTGAGTGGCACCTGAACCATCTAAACCAATTTCTCCCCTTCAACACCACCAACCAACATGAAAGTTATAAAGAAGAACAAGGATAAACAACGGCGGCACTTCCTCCCGCTGAAAGTGCACCTCACTAACATCCGAGACTTGCACTCGAACCTTGTCCACTACCACCTGGAAAACGAGAAGCCGCACCTTTTCTTCTTAACGGAGACGCACATAGCAACACCTACCCAGCCTACCTACCAACTACCTCAACTACCCAGGCTACACGCTTGAACACAAATTTTTGCAGCGAGCTGGGGTCTGTATGTATATCCGTGACGACGTATGCTGTCGGCGTCTCCGTTGCTTTCGAGGGTAACGGGTTTTCCGCTATATGGGTGGTGGATACGGGAACGGAGAAGAGTGTCTATGCATGTTTATACAGACCGCACAGCGTTGATCATATGACAACCAGGCTATTTGAACGTCTGACCAAGATGGCAGATAAAGCCCAACAACCGTATCCCTCGGCGGAGCTTATTTTTCTCGGGTACTTTAATACTCACTTTAGTGAATTCCCCTTTGAGAAATTGAACCATGCTGGGAGAGAGGCGCGCAAGTTTGTGATATCGTTAAAGCTCACTCAGCTGGTAAATAACGCAACGCGGGTACCGGATGTAGACGGACATACGGCCAATTGCTTGGACCTGCTGCTGTCAACAGATCCACTCAGACACTCGGTATCGATCTTGGCACCGCTGGGAACGTCCGATCACTGAGTCGTGAAAACCGTGTCGAAATACTACCATAAATACCCAGTTGACTATCCATGGGGCACAAGGAGATTATGGCGATACGTGTCAGCAGACTATGATGAGATGCGGCATTCTTTGCGTCTTATCCTTGGCGACATGTCTGTTTTTCCTCTCGTGACCCCTCTTGCTCTGCTGAGGCGGTTGCGGCTGTGATCCGGCAGGGAATGGATTATTTTATTTCATTCTCCGACATTCCGCTCGGTCACAAAACCCGACCCTGGCTTAATGCGAATTGTGTCCGTGCTGAGGCCCGCAAGGAATCCGCTTACCAAACGTGGGAACAAGCTCGTGCCCGCAACATTCGAGCACGGAGAGCTCACGCGAGGAGCTTTTAACTCTGCCGGCAAGTTCTGCAAATGGGTTATCCGAAAGGTAAGATTCGACCATGTCAGCAAGATTGGGGCCAGACTTGCGTCCTACCCTCCTGGTACGAAGCAGTTGAATCCAACTTCTGCCGTCCCACCTTGCCTCCCATGAAAAAACCTGACAGAACACTTGCTCATTCCGCAACAGAAAAAGCAAAATTATTTACTGCAGTATTTGCTAACAATTCACGTCTAGACGCAAAGCTCTTAAACAACCACCAACCTTATTACCACGATGTGATACTTCAATGCCGGAGCTCACAATCCATGCAAAAGAGGTTCGTAGAGCTCTGCACAATCTAGACGTTAACATAGCTTTTGGACCTGATGGTACCTATACCGGCACGAGGTTTTGTGCACTTGAACTGTACCGCCTCTCTCTCTCAAAACGAGAATAGTTCCAGGATCATGATAGCTTGCAAATGTGCAACCAGACCCAAAAAGGACAACCGTACCGACCCCTATAATTATCGACCTATCGCTATTACTTCCATACTCTGTAAGGTTATAGAAAAACTTCTGAATGACAAGCTGCTATCATACCTTGAAACAAACGACCTCGAATACTCACTGCTGGGGCGGAGCCATCGAGAAGCACGGCGAGGCTCTAGCCGTATCACAGGGTTTGGCACGCAAGTTGGCAGAGCAAGCTTCCCGCTTACGGCATCTCTGCTGACATTTGTAGCTGGATGTCAGATTTCCTTGATGAATGGTCTGATTGACCGAAGGAAATCCAATCCAAAAATCAAGGAAGTAGCCATTGAAGGCTGCTCATCTGACTTAATGACTATAGATACCGGAGTCCCGCAGGAGTCGGTTTTTTCTGCGACTCTTTTCCTGCTACACATCAATGACCTGCTAGTCCCAGGTATTGTTAGGTATGCAAAAGACAGCACTGTTACGGAGAGATATCTGTCCAGCGCAAAAGACTGCAGGGTAATTACCTGTTCGTTGAGAGCGGTCACGGTGGAGCGGACGAACTTGACCTTAAGTCTCGTCTCTCAGCGGGGAGATGACATCTGGTCGAGTTCAACGCCACCAAAACGCAGGCCTGTCTGTTTTCTGCTAAAAGGAGTCAGATCAAACTGACTCCTTTTAGTCGAGGTATATCTGTACCTCTTACAGACATCCTTAACTTTGACGCTAATATTGAAAGTAAGGCATAAATTGCAGTCAAAAAACTGGGTATCCTTAATAAGGTTAGCGATATTTCACGCCTGGACAGCTCTTAACTTTATCTAAAGCACAAGTCCGATCTTTCATGGAGCACTGCAGTCACCTGTGGGATGGCTCTTGATTCGATTGAGCGCAGAGCCTGGAGACTTATTGGCGTCAATAAGGTCGAATCTAGACTTCATAGCTTAGCCCACCGGCGCAAAGTTGCCAGTCTGTCGGTTTTTTACAGAATATATCATCCTTACTTGGTCGATATTCCCTTCAGGCGTACTAAGCGCTTTTATCATCTTTTATTATGCGCGCAGCCCAGGAATGGAACTCCCTGCCTGCGACTGTGTTTCTTAACTCATACAAGCCGGGTATCTTTAAGGTGCGACTGAATAGGCATCTTCTGGGCGAGCTTCCATCGTAGATCCCATCTTTGTTCCGGAGCTAGGTCACTACCTAGACCACTGTCAAGAGCAAGTCCCTTTTATTTTTTTTAAAAAACAGGTCCACCATGGAATAAATTTGTTAAACAAGCCATAAACTACAACGTTTTCACTGAATTTTGAACAAACGAAGTCTATTTTTTTCTATAATCCAGCCATTACTCGTAGAAAAAGCTGGGGTCCCAATACTGCTAATTTTCTTGAAATCATTCGTCATTGTAAATTGAGACTCCGTTGAGATCAAATTGCCATTATGATAACATTCGTTATTCTACTAAAATTTAGTTGCAATGGCAGTTGTAGCGGACTGTATCAGTGGGTTCAGGTGGGTGCTATCAAAGAGTGAGCAAGACCAAAGTAAATATACTTACAGTTTATTAAAAAAAACGCGTCGCTATTAATCAAAACAGAAACAATAATGATAATAATAAAAAAAGGCGCCAAAAACAAATACATTTAAATTTAGAATTTAAATATAAAACTAAACTTAAAAAGACTGTAACATATATACACAAAAGAGATTCTACAGCAGTCGACTCTCAAGAATAGTGTCAGTGAAGTGGCAGTGATGACATTAATTCACTCATTCAATCAATGACGATCGATGTTGCCTTACTAGAGTACCATACAAATATGCATGTCTTAATTTTTATCTCGTTTAATTAACAATTCAATATTCAAATTAAATTTATTTCTTACTCCGACGACCCATCAATTCTCCATTGCAGGACAGAATACCAAAAAAAAGCAATGGCAGTTGAATAGCTCGATGACCAGCCACTGACTTAACTTTTAGCAGAATACCAGACGTACAAAATCCTGCCATTGACACTCTATCGACTCACAACTGAGATTATTTAAAATTAACAGACTTGGTGCCCTGACGGTTTTGTTTGATTATTGTCACTTTGAAGCTAATCATTTTAATGTAGATACCTATATACATTGAAAACTTGAATATGGTTTGATTTACAAACTTGATACTTTACAGAAGTACGACCCAAGAAACTAGGATTAGGAGTGTAAAGCTGTTGCAGTCAAGGTGGGGAGAAATGGGAGGTCTGCGGCTGCAAAGTTAATTTCTACTTAATTTTCGAGTGATGGTTATAGCAGTCTAAATTACTAGCACGATAAAACGCGACTTGCGCAAGAGCGATAAAAAGTGCGAAATCTCTATGCGAGAATAGCAGTATCTCGCTCTTTATGTCGTTTACGTGCTAGTCGCGCCCTATCGTGGTAGCCCTACTGAAGCCGAAACTAGTCTATGATAAACAAAACAGGAATTGCCACCTCTTTACTCGTAAATCTGCAGGTACTTGCAGAACATTATTTTTTACTTGGTAAACAATTATTGGTATTATACTATAACCAAGCCACACACTATAACTTCCTATTGATAGTAAAATACAAGGTGACTTTTTTATCACTAGCTAAATTTTAATATTATGGATCTTTGATGAAAATATATGTAATATACGTGGTTTTTTTATTTTAGTATCACCCAGTACTAAAATGTTGAGATATGACCTCACAATGTTATTCACGGTTACGTTTTGTGGATAACTTTATGAGGTTACATCTGCTGAAATCCTCAAGCTGAAACTTTCTAGTTTTTAAAAAAAAATTCGTAACTCTAATTTCATTTGTTATATGGAAACAAATGAAATTAGAGTTACGAATTTTTTTTTCTTAATATACTTTGAACCGGTCTCAGGGTCAAATTCAAATTCAAATTCAAAATAATCTTTATTTCATAGGTAAGCATTATTACACTTGAAATCGTCACAATGGTTAAACTCTATCGCTCATTCGTAAGGCAGATTCCCCTGAGAAGAATGAGCAAGAAACTCTAGGGGTTGCTCTTTGTAAATAACATTTACAATATTTTTTTTATTTGAAACATCAGAGATCGAGACTACCTCCATGAGCTAAACGGGTTACTACCACGGATTTTTGTCATCCAAGTACGCAGAAGTTGTATAATAACCTTTAGTATAAAGTTTTTGTTTCACTATAGTTTTAAACCTCGTGAAAGGCAAATTTTGTATATCAACCGAAATCTTGTTATAGAAGCGTATACATTGCCCCTTAAATGATTTTTTGACTTTGTGAAGACGACTATCAAGAAAAGCTAGTTTATTTCTATTCCTCGTATTAATGTTATGTCTGTCACTATTTTTCATAAATAAATTACTATTCCTTTTAACATAAATTACATTTTCATAAATGTACTGTGAGGCTAGTGTAAGAATGTTAATTTCCTTAAACTTTATTATTATATTTATATTATTATAAGCCATTATAAGATTATGAGTATGTCTTAAAAGATTTTCATTTTTCATTTTTTATTTTTATTTTTATTTTTTATTTATTTACGGTATTTGTGCCACTAAATACCTATATTCCCAGTTCGCCTTACTTTATTATCTATTTGATTCTCTGATGCAATCGCTAGTTCAGCGTTTCCAAGCGTTTTCAAGTAGTAATATCCGTCTATTTAACCCAGCTATGATCCAACTAGCAATTAGGAAAAATATTGCAACAAATTTGGATATAAAAATTTCTTCAAAAAAATATCCAGGTTTTATTGGATTTCGAAGAATAGCTGCATAACTAGAGCTTATTCAAGCGTTAGTAATATTTGATAGTTGAGTGAATTCAACCTTGAATATATTACAAACTTTAAAGAATATATATTTGTGTTCGATCATTGTATTAACAATTATAACAAACCAGTGCAGTAAATTAACAAAAAAATAAGTAAATTCATGGTAGTACCAAATCATAATATTAATTATAATCAATATTAAAAAAAATACTTTTTTTCACTACGTACTTTGTACTTGGTCAACTATTTTGTAACTTAATTAAACTGAATCGTATGAGTTTGTATTGTTTCTGATGTGATTAGAATGTCAATTTACTTGTAATTTGTACTAAAAGTAAATTATTTAATATTAGATAATTTTGATTCGGAAGTTTTCCAAAATCAGGTATTCTCGCGAAGTGCGTCTATATCATAAGCAATATATATGGTAATTTTGGATTAACTGTAAATCAGAACACGACATGTCATATAATACAAAGGAACTATTGTTCGAACGTTTATAAAAAACATTTACACAACATATTTTCGACCACGATTTCATACCTACATATGTGGCAGTAGCATTGCTGAATATGTGTGATAAACCCTAACAATATATAATTCAGTTGGTGAATTTAGGTTTACTTAATTGGTTATGAATTATTGTTATACATTTTGAGGAACAAGGACAACGATATGAAATTGTGTATATAGCCATCTTTGTCCTTTAATCATCGCCGCGAAAACCATGAAATAAAAAATATCTTTTCATATCGTTTGTCGCGCTCAATTTTTACGTTGATAAAATTACTGTGCAAATGTTTTAAAATCAGCTGTGACCTTGCAGCCATGTTTGGCACTGTGTTAATTTTTTGCAGTCATTAGTCACCGGCCCTCGTGATGAAAGAACAATGTGACAACCATGTTATTGTGATAAAATTTTAAAATTCCGGTTTATCACTCGAATTTGACAGCTAAATGTGGATACAACATTATAGCTTTGTCGAGGCGGCATACTACGGAGGCTATCGTTCCATCGGTTTCTACGAGCGTCCAAAAAATCCACGTGAATTACTGAAACTGGTAAAATACAAATGATTAGTTTTAATGTTGTAAATGCCGTCTTGAGGTAATAGCTTAACCCGAAACAAAAAGTTAATAAGTGTGATTATGACTCATTTGACTACATTAATTAAGTCATAATCACACTATTAACGGAAAAAAAAAATGCTTGGGTCGGACTGTTGCGAAACGCATGTCTTTGTCACTATTATTATATGGATAAGAAACTTTTTCTACTCCTGTGCCTCTACCATGACTCCACTGTGACAGTTGTCGTTAGCAACCGCGTAAATCACTTCACAATTTTGTATGGCTAATTATTATACAGCGCCCCTAGCGGTTACGAAAAAAAATTAAATTTTATATACAAATGTCGCTAGCGAGAACTGTAAGCGCCCAGACACACGAGGAGAAAGTTGTCGCGTGGCCGTCGCGCGGCGACCGCCCAGTTACCACGCCTTCATGTACATTAATGGCGAATCTGAATTCTATTTAACAGGCAACAACATTTAAATTCCTCTGAATAATAACCTTAATCTTCAACCGCGCAGCCGCCACGCGGTTGAAGAGTGGACTAGTCTCAAACTCAGTAACAAAACTGTGAATTTGGTTTCTTTTTTCTTATGATCTTTTCATCAGAAACTCAATAAGCGCACTTATTTGTCATTGTAATAAAATAAAAATGGTTATAAAATCATGCATTAATTAAAAGTTTGAAGTTTATTTTTTTTAAGTTTAATTCACAGAATATTTGACACTAAAATGTAGACATAAAGCCGATTTCCTATAAAATTTCTTTTGTTTATATTATGAAATATTGAATCAGTAGTGATATGATAAAATTTTTCAAGTTTAACAATTTAGGATGTCCCCGCACTTATCGACCTGGAATCGCATTATGCCAGTTAGAAAATATAATTTTACGCAATCGTTGCGTGAGGGTTCTTAAAATCGAGTAGGTAGGTACCGTGTTTACCGTGTACGTAATAAGTATGAGATTTTAAGACCTTATTATGTAATGATTGCATATAACACTTTTTTTAACGAGTAAATCAAAACTAATGAAACACAGTCGATATTTAAAGATTATTTGTTAGCAACCTTCGCCAACAAGCTCAAACGAAAAAAAACGCTACGAAACAAAAACGATCGAAGTGTCTGTGATTGGCTAAGTACCTGAAATACCGGCTATATTTTAACCAATCAGGAGGCAGTAGAGACAGAAATCACATTTGATATTTTATGTTCTTTTAAAATGGTTCTTTTTGGATATTATATTATATACTGACGTATTTCTGTTTAGGGACACGGTGCCGCGTTTAAGGAGACTCTTTTAATTAGCAAAAATACGACGTTCTAATTTTGAAACTCATTTTAATTCCGTGTGTAGAATTTTCAGTTCAGTAACGAAAATCATAGAATTTTGGGTCAGATTTAAAAAGAGCGCCTTTGTGATATGACTTATGAAATTATAATAATGACAGATTAAAGTACAGTGCCTCTACCATGAGTTTACTGTAAGGGCGCATTCATACGCCACGAATTTCATCGCGCTCACCCCGCGCGGTCGAAAAGCGGAACCGCGGCGGCCGCCGCGCGGTCGGCCTTAAACTTCAGTATGCTATGTACAATATCATTACAAAAATTCGCTTCCTTCAAAAATCGCCTCGACTTGATGAACGATGTGTGATATAAGAATAATTTTCTAAAACTAGTTTTTTTTTCTCAATTCAAAACAAACATACAAAAATTCTTTCACAATCTGGGTTCGCAACTTTTAATCCTAGAATCATTATCCCCTATTTTTAAGATAATTGAAACAAATATTAGCGTCGAAAAAATTTTAAACGCTGGAGGTATTGCAATAAAGTTGCATATTCAATATCAAAATTCGCAGTTAAGATAGCATTTTCCGATTTTAGCGGTTGTTCTAGCGGGGCAATAGGCGTGGCGAAGGAGGAGCCAATAGTGAAATAGCAGAATATCCCGAGTAGATTCCAGAGTTTTTATAGGTAAATAGTACAGTTTGTATTTACAGGGAGGGTACTAGGGGGTACCTACACCCACCTCCATCTGCTTGCCGGGGCGCATAGTTCAAAACGTGTACGCTCACGTTCGAAGTGAAAATATTAGTCTGGGTACAGTTAGACAGCTGCGACGTTAGTGTTTACTTGTCCAGAGCTGCGGTTAGGAGAAACAATTTTTTGTTTTAAATTAAATTATTATTATTTCTTTGTTTTTGTTTATTTTATTACCTTATTTTAAATAATTTCAAAATTTTACGTCTAACTATCAAATCTTAATTTATAGGTTTTAAATATGTTTAAGTGTTGAAATTTATTTTTGGCTTTAGTGTTAATAAGTAAATAAGTGTTACAACGGTCGTGAAAATTTGATTTAGTAATTATAAATTGTGAAATTCGTTGTTTCCTGCGGGTTTTTAATTCCATTTTCATAACGTGCGAGTCGTGCGCTCCGTCGTGTAGATCGAAGTTTAAAAAGTTAAAATTATTGTGAAGTGTGGCATTGTTACTGTATCTCGCGAGGCTAGCAACAAGTGGCGCATCTATAGAAGAAGCAAAGCGGTTCTTTAGGATATTCGGTAACTTCATTTATTTGCTGCTTACTTTTTTTCATAGAATTGACCAAGCGTTACTTAAAATATTTTCAATAGCTTATCTCCAAAATCACGTGAATCGAAAATCAGATCGAACAGTGTTCCAAATTTTTATCTGAACTTTGCTACGTACATTTAAAAATGTGTTGACGATAATTTAAAAAATCAAAGTGAATAGCTCGTTGCATCGCTATTTTGTATTGGAACGCTAACAATTCCAATTCCCCTATGTAACTTGCGTTTAATTATTTGAACTTTGACCGTAGTTTTCAGAGCTAATTCCTATTCCCGGTTAAAATTATTTTAAATTTATATTTTCCTTAGAATTGTTTCGGTGTAAAACATAGCGATTATTAATTTTGCTGTAGTCTTATTACGGGCGATATTATCATAATTTATTATTTCACGAAATTGAATGAGAATAAATAAAAAAATATCCTGGTTAGGCTAGTCAAACACAAAATATTGTTTTAAACGTCGAATTTTGTTTTGCCACATTTATACGTGTAAAACTAACTAAACGACGAATAAGTCCAATGAGCCTTAGAGCTTAAACGACGCATGTTCATCCAAATTTTTTCAAATGTCTTCTCTTAATGTTTTGTTTAAAACGTATGCACATCTTTTTACAAAACTGTCGTGCCGAATGTTTAACTTAACACAAATGTAATGGCAAATTAATTGTTCATATTTTTCATCCATTTCAAAAACTGCAAACAGTACCGCAGCCTTGGCATCTTGACCACATTTTTTGACATTATTGTCAATTAAATGTTTAATTCAAACTGTAAACATTGTAGACTCAGTTCATAATAATTATGAACTATTTTTACGATATTTTCTTTCACTTTTGTAGAATACCTAAAATAAAAAGTTTGAAAAGAAGCCACAACTTTGGCAACAATACCTATTGCCCACTTTACGTAAACCTTATAGTTAAAAAGTAATCTGGCAAACATTGAGTTAGTTTCACCATTAAGGCCACATTCTGATTGACTTAGTAGTTATTTAAGCATTTACATTGGCAACACAGAGTTGTGGGTAAAATTGTCAAGGGTTTCACTGTCATTTTCATACAAAAATCCGTTGATGGTTAGGGCTGCCGCAAAATGTAACACACGTAAACAGCTTTTGTTGTATTCCAATATGAGTAGAAAAAAAACTTACGTTTCATTTTTGCTTCATTAAATCTATCAGTCATTATTTCATTCATCATTATTTTTATACCAATAGCTACACAATTTTTTTTTTACTGTTAAAAATGTGAGTCTTGTTTTTTTCCCTAAATAGTACACCAGCATTCGTTACTCCAATTGAGGTAATGATATCCAAAACTCAGAGACCCCTATGAGCAAACTCTAACATCCCAGGCGAATAGTTTCTATAAGGCCTTGCTCTCAACTTTCTTCTGTTTCGCTTTGGCATGTGTCTTACCTGAAATATATTTCAATTAATAAGTAGATTATATTTTTTTTTCTTCTTGTTTTTGAGCTGATGGAGAAATATACAGTATAAAATAAATTAATGTAAATCTATGTTTCAAAAAATGTAATCCCATAATGAAATAAACAATAAAATAAAATCTAATGTGTCAACCCTATCCATAGGTAAAGTTGACAATGTGGCGGTGGTTGCAACTTTACCTATTACGAAGTAACATTACCCAACACAATTATCTCTAAAACAAATAAAATGTTCTCAAAACCTAAAAATCACATTCCTGACAATATTCTACACATCATATAAAATTCATTTAATAATCATTTAAAAATTCATTCATATAATGCCTAATTACTGCAAATAGACAAAACAACATTTATTTTTTTTAATTTAGCATTACGACGTCATTATTATTTTCGTCTTGCCCTTAATTAATTGGGAAAAACGGCCACTGACTCGTTTTACAATAGGATGAATACTTATGCATTATCAATTTGTGTTGCAAGGAAGTTACACAGTAAAGGTAAAGATGCCATGGTAAACCCTGAATTTAAAAAAAATGTTAAATAAATTATCAGGACCGCGCTTTATATGTAAAAGTATTTATACATGCATACATAAGCTCACACCGTTGTCCCACATGAGGGGTAGGCAGAGACCACGGAACGCTACGTTACTCTATCCTGATTCAACTTTCGAGCCTTACATACATCGACTAGGTACTCTTTTCATACAACTTCTTTTATTCTTATTATTTCGGATCCCAGCTAGCCTTTTTGAGGACTTCACTGATTGGTCAATGTAAGCCCTTCTTACACGCCCTCTTAAAACCCTTCCATCCACATTCGCATTAGGCTTGTACCTTATCGGTCCTTAGTGGGAGCGATCCTAGTTAGTTCAATCGGTCAACTGAACTAGGTCGGTCTTCTAGTTCATTTAGTTTGTCTAGTTCCTTATTTAGTTAGTTCGCCTTGTCCTTACTCGGACATTGAACGATCGCTCCAAACTAGTAATTTTATTCACATGAACTACTACGGACTTCTAGTATTATGAGATCAATACTACACTGTACTAAATATTTAAAAATACAATTTATATGGAATGGGTACTATTTGATTTTCCTTCTAATTTTACAGGTTTAAAGACTGTCATTCTAACTAAATATCCTTTTTTTTTTACAAAATAAGAATTTTAGTTAGAATGGTGTGCTTAAAAATCAATATTTAGGTACAACTATTTCATAATAATGGTACACGTAGGTTGATATTATACATACAGACATCTACCAAAAATATTACTTTTTGAAAGCTTGTGTATGTATTAGAGACTTAGAACGAGCTGACAACGTTCAATCGTGCATTCCACTGGAACTTGTACTGAAACTAGTGAAAGATCGTTATTTGTCCCGCTCGCACCGTTCCTACTGTATAAAAGACAGGTGAACTATCAACGCAGACAATTCCTAGTTCGTACTGGACTAAAAAGAACGATGCACTATTAAAACCGTGCAAGACGAACTAGTTCATGTCGGTCAGTGTAGGGAATATATTCCTAATAGTTTGTAGTTCATGAACTATACAAGCCTAATTCGCATCATAAACCTGTTTGGTAATTGTTCTCACATCCATCCGTTCTACATGCCCAAACCACCTCAACATTCCTTTTTCTATTCTAGGAACTACATCCTCTTTCTAGCCACGTCTTTCACGTATTATTGTATACTTCACTCTATCATTCAACTTTATTCCATAAGTTATCCTCAAAAATCTCATATCCACTGCATTAATTCTACTTTCATGCTTCTTCTGCTATACCAAACTGTCACTACCAAACGTCAGTGTAGGAACCAGCAAAGCATTGTGTATGGTCATGTGAACTTTTTGGGATCAGTAGGCCTATCATAACCTTTCCAAAAACAATCTTATTTCAATGTAAGCTTAAAGTAAGTTATATTCGTACATACCATGACGAACCTGAGAACAAAGTAATGTATCATTGCAAAAGTGATTGAATGAACGAATGATTTCCTAGTATTGTCTATTCCTTAATAAAAATTGGAAAGAGATATAATACCATCTCCTTGTTTTTTGATGTTCCGAATCGTCTTATCGTAGTATAATGTTTAAGTACTTAATGTTATTTACATTTAGAGAATTTTGACAGTTAAAAAAAAGTGTGTAAAATACAGTCTATTAAAATTACGTTGTTTTCAATAATTATTCCGCATTTTCAACAAGCTGAGTCTTATTAGTCACGTAGTGAATTCGGAACTATAGCGTAATGTCAACTGTTAGTTTCTCCACGGAGCATATAAATGGCGCTGTCATAATTTTACGAAATACACATCGCGTATTTTTATTTAACGGGAAATTATTTCCTATGAGCTATTAAATAAAAAATAAACAAAGTATTGAAGAGATATAAAGTAAATAAATAAGTTCAACTTAACTTTTACTCATTACAAATCAATATATTAAGACAATAAAACTGAGAATAATATTGTTTCCATTGCATCCCGTGTAACTATTTTGAGATTGCTAAATTTGACATAAGAGCAATATTACTTTAATGTCAAAGTCGCGTCATAGTACGAACTTAGTGAATGAATAGTCGCAAAGCTGCCAATAAAACATCATAGTTTTAACATTACAATAAGTTTACTTTAAGCGTGTTATGGTACGAAAAGTCAATGTAAGGTTAAAGTAATATTGTTTTAAGAGGTTGTGGTAGGCCCCAAGATGTTGCTCCCCATTACACCATTTATTGCTACTTTTATTGCGTTGCCTTTCGTAAAAAAATATATATTTAACTTTGAAAAATTATTCATGGTATTTGGTATTGGTATTACCTAAGCATCTGTTTTTGTTTCTGCTCTGTTTTTATCAAGTGTTTACTTCTATAATACTAGACAGTATTTTCCCGATCTCTGTTTTTCTTCATGAAAGATTTCATTTTCTCTTTAAAAATTTCGGTCACAATAATATGTTCTAACTATGTCGGTTCCCCGCGTTCTTAGCACACATTTGTAATTTTTTTGAGCTTTGTGCTGAATTCTAATTATATCTAGGAAAGATCATTTATCACCAACATTTTCTATTTCTGTTACAACCTATATACATCGTTGAGTGTAAATAAGAACCGCTAAGGATCCTTCCACACAGTGGTCGGAATTGAGAACTTACCTTACATAGGAATTTAAAAAATGAAGTGCTGTTTTTCTTTCTGCAAACTATCAAATATTATTGAAATTGACTTAGAACGGAGCATTTTCACCGCTCCAATGTAATGAAAAATGGTTTTAAACATTGTAAATGTAATTTTAATACATATTTTTACAGTATATTTTTATTACACAGTGTGTTTTTTTTTAATGGGACGGTAAATCTGAAACATACTTATAAGAATCAGAGTCTATTAGAATTTAGAAAATAGTCAATCTTATTAATATTGTATGAAAAATATTTTATGAAATTTGACCAACTTCGGCTGTCCCGATTTTTTTTTCATCCCTTTACCAGGAAATAACCATTCATGAAACTGAGTCCATTAGCATTCAATAAAATTTTGATCAATTTTATTCATTTTTATGGACAACTCCCTTGACCAATAAATGTACACCAAAATTGTTTTCACAAAAAAAAGACTTAATGGTAGGAACCAAGACTGTTTCGTTGTATCTTCTTCGGCTTCGGTTTTCTCCATACTGTCCCATTAAAAAAAACTTTTTTCAAATATATATAAAAATTATTTTATTATATATATTTTTATAATATTTTATAATTAATTTCAAAAAAGAAATCTATCGTGAAAAAGTGCTATAATTTAGGCTAATATCAATGTTCTTATTATTATGATTATAAAAATACATTAACTTGGATTAAAGTTGTCTAAGATTCCATTTATTTATTAAATCATGTCTTGAAAGAGGACGCAGGGGGTCGAGATCAAAAGTCATATGGAATCACTTTCGACCTAGTAACAATAAGTAATATGTTTTAGCTCTACAGTTCTTAACAGTAATGAGGTATTTCAAAAGACATTTTCGTTTTGTTACATTTAAAATGTGTAAGACCACTTTTCGTTTTATTGGAGCTGTGAAATAGGTTTAAAACTATTAATTTGCTCGGTTGTGTCAATTTCAATCATATTTGACAGTTTGCAGAAAGAAAAAACTTTACTTTAATTTTTTAAATATAAGGGATGGTTAAAATTCCTACCACTGTGTTCCGTTCCAATTCTAATTAAAACGTTATTTATCTTAGTTTTTTTTTATTCTGATAAAAGGTGCAACATAATTCTGTATATAAACGACTGCAATATAGAATCGTTCATTATCGATTTGGAGTTTTCATAATTTGTATTATTCATTGCTGCTGCCATTACACTTACATCGTTATACTAGAATAAACTGAAAAAAGCATGATAAATAGCGCATCCCTCAAAAATCAAAACTATTTTGTAAAAGAAAAACAATGCGCATTATAATAACGTAAATATGTGAAATGGGTCTATGAATCGGCTACAGAGGACAATGGAAAACATAAACTTCCCTGATATTTTGACATAACTCCTAGGGTCGTATTCCAGAACTCTACTCAATACTGAAGTCAGGACTTGAGTATTGCAGTGAGCACTCAAAAACTTACTCAAGTCCTTGCCATTACGGTTGGTATTTCCAGTGCTTGAAATCATACTCAAGTCTGCTCAAATCCTGGTATACAACTTGGTATAAAAGTTCTGGTATACGCCCTTAATCCCTGATACCATCAAGTCCCCCGTTTGTACCGTTTTGTGTGCAATAAAGTTTAAATAAATAAATAATGGAAATTAAAATAACAAACCCTCAAACACCAATTGCCTACTCTTAAATGAAATTATTTCAAAGGTTTAATGTAAACGCCCCGAGAAATTACCTTGGAGTGTGTAACCCAAGCCCTAGAGAGAAAAGAACTACTAAGTTTTAATTTGTATTTCTTCATTACAAAAGAGATTCATTTTATTTATGCGGAAACCTATATGCATCGGATGTAGGTCACACCAACTAAGAACGATTCGATAATGGATGCATCTTTCGTAACTCAAGTGAACACCAGTGCTTCCTGATTCCTTCACAGCCACACAATTTTCGACCCATTTTTTTCTTACACTAACACGATGATCCGTTGCTTCCTCAATAAGTGTGACATTGTATGCTCAATAAAAAATTTAAACTCGTCGATAGTAGGTATAGGTATATATCTATATTAAAACATTGCGTTATATTTGACAAATATAAAGTAATACATAGTAACGGTTTTAGTTCTCAGTTTTGAATTGCGAGGTGCATTATTTACCTATAGAACAAAATGTATAAACTTAATTTCTTTTTAATTTAGTTGAGGATCATTTGCGAATCTTTATAAAAATTATCTTTTCGCAACCAGGCATCTAACATCCATACCTGGGCTAGTTCGTTAGCAAATGACATTATATTTATTGCGAACGTAATCAAGAACAACAAAGGCTTGCCTCCGACCGTTTGATTTTAATTTTATCGTAAAACATCTTTGTAGCAAGTATAAGTCGAAACTCATAGCACTACATGTATTAGTTTTACTATGAAAATAATGTAAAAATTCGATATGAAAGCTATAATTCGACGTTTCGGAGTAAGCCTTAGGTCAAATCACGATCTTCGTACGCGTTTCTAGATAGCCTCCGGTCCGATACGAAGCTAAAACGATGATCGTTACTTCGTATTTCGTGGCAGAGCGCCGGTTTTGCTGACAACCTTGTTAACGGCGCATCACACTAGTTGTGGCGATATCAGTAAACGGGGCTTGGCACTTGATTACGCCTCGGTCAAGTTGCCATGCAAAGCGTTAAAACATTTTATTTAGAAAGGAAAACCTTTCAAAACTCAAAGCTATTAAAAGATCAGTATTACTATTTTCAATTTAGCTACATTCAAATTCCGTGATATCGCGTTTGGCCTGCATCCAGCTGTGGCAAAATAGGTATCAACAAACAAGCGTTCGACTACATATTCATTTGATAAACTTGAATTAACATTCCGTTAGACGTAAAATGCTTAGGTCACGATTTAGTTTTCTCTACTTCGTAAAATTTTGTTTGATTACAATTACACATGTCAAACTTCATGAACCAATGATGGGACACGAAATCAAGAATTGATGTTAAGTAAAATATACTGACTATGACATATCGAAATCGGTATTCACGGCAATACCTGAAATCAATTCATTTCAATCATTAAGTCCCCTACTTGTGTAAGTCCCCTACACGAATAATGTCGAATAGTCGTGGCGCCACTATTTGTAAATTTTTGGTTTAGTCGTCACTGTCTGTTGGTTTTCAGTTTAATGTCTAAATACACATTGGTTTAAAATTTACTAAAAATGCGCAATTTAGCTCCAAATACAACGAAAAAAACTTTTCCATTAAATTACTGCTAAACCGTTTCTCGAATAGCCGAGTTGAGTGGCTCTATACTTTCGACGAGTCCTAATACGAACTTTTACGAATATCCCTTGGATGTAACTTTATCCTGTAATGTTGTGATAATAAACATTAACAATATTTATAATAAGTGAGTTAAATCCAATAGTGGTTGTTCAATGATTTGTGGATTTCATATTTGATTTCAAGTATTTAATGTAAAACAGTTTAGTGTAGTGTTTTGGTGTTTAAAAAAATATATAATGCGTAAGAAGCTGTTACAAATCCACATCGTAATTAAGCAAAATTTTACGAAGCATAACTTTAATTTTCTGTTTGTTGTATTTTGATTTTTATTTTAATTCTGTAAATATTTTAGTGTTTTTTACTGTATTGTTTTCCTTATGGGGCTGTCATTTACAATAATGATGTAATCCCCTAAATAAAATAGAATTAAAATTGGTACTTAAATAATAATAATTTTCAATTTCTCGTAGCTTTTTCGAGATTGAACAGGTACATAACAGCTGCCAAACTGGGTAACGAGTTTTTCAAAGACTGTGGCAATTGCATGTCATTGCCATCTGTTGTAAGTGTTGACAGTGTAAAAAGTGATAATTCTACTTCGTGGTATGAAGCGACGGTCTCGGGTAAGTATTTAGTTGATTAGCTATAATAGTACAGGGTTAATGGTACGTCAAGTTTACCTGTACCTTAAGACTAAAATTCAACTCTACACCACATGTGATAAGACCTATTCAACGTGTTGAGAGTAATGTGCTTTTGATACATACTTTAATTATAAGAATTGAGTACAATCAATGGACCCATAATCCAAGAGGACTCCTAATAGCAATACAAGACAGCATTGTAGAGTATTTAGTAACCTATTGGTACAGTCATATACATGAGATACCTGACCCCCTAACATACCGACCTTTTAGTTCTGAGAGCCATCTTACGTATTGAACAAACAAAAGCTTAAAGCAATTTCAATTTTATGATATAAGCAATACAGTGGAGTGTTGCTTGAAGATGATCGACATATTTTTAAAACAATTCTAAATTTCGTCATTTAACATCCAAGTAAATTGGTCGAGCGACTTGTTCTATCGACTGCCAGTTACAATACCCGCGGTTCGATTCCACGAGCACTGTTTAGTTATATTTTTAACAGCATTGTTTCACTTTTTAATATTAACAAATCACAATATTTGCTCACTAGACATTGCCGAAGGTGGTTGGGTAGATATTATTAAATAAAGCATAGGATGGGCATAGATAGATTAACAAATGACGAAATCGCTCTGAAAAAGCTGTGCTCTCGGTGGATACCACACAATTTGACTGAGGCTCAGAAAACGGATCTCGTCACTTGGTGCAATGCCATGCTTACCAGATTCAATGAAGGGGCGTCAAATTATGTCAAAGTGTGGAACATAGTAATAGGTGACAAAACATGGATTTATAGTTACGATCCCAAAATAAAGCAGCAATCGAGCGTATGGGTCTTTCGAGATGAGCCGAAACCAACCAAAGTGGCGCAAAGTGCCTCTAAGGGGATGATTGCTTCTTTTTTAATAAAACTCGACACGTGGCTACTGTTGCTTTGAAGAATCGTTGTACCGTGAATAGTGATTGGTACACGACCATTTGTTTGCCGGACGTTATTGACAAACTCCGTAAAAATAACCGTAAACTCCGTATCATCTTGCACCACGATAATGCCAGTTTTCACACTGCCAGACAGACAAATTAATTTTTCAAGGTGAACAACGTTGACCTTATGAGCCACCCCGCGTAGAGTCCCGACCTGGCACCTTGTGACTTTTATTTATTTCCAAAAATTAAGTACCAGTTACGAGGTCAATGATTTTTATCACTTGAAGAGGCTGTCGAAGAGTATGAAAAATATGTTTCAGAGATTGTCACGGAGGAGTGGCAGAAATGTTTTCAAAATTGGTTCATTCGTATGAAAAAGTGCATTAACGCCAAAGAAGAATATTTTGAGAAACAATTAACTATTTTCTGACCATTTATACTATTTTTTTCTTATTCATTCCGGAAACTTATATTGCGCCTCACGTTTATTAACTATTCCGTCTACATTAGTTGATCTACTAATAAAATATGAATGAACTGCATTAGGTAACACTATCATTATGTTTAAACATACAAAATTAATATTTGTTAGTCAAAAATACTATTTGATTCCCTTTTTTCCTATAGGTCAAATCTTGGTTGCGTCCTCCATTCAGTAGGATAGGTTAGGAGGTATAGCAGCACGAGCCGAGTGAGGGAAGCGAGCGTGTCACGGTACTCTCCGGTCGCTACCGGAGAGTACCAAAAGTGAATTTGCTTGCATTTCCGAACTGTTTCTGGTTTTTTTAATGCTCATTTGTCTTAGTTTTGAGGCCCAACATGAAACTGTCAAAGTTAATTTATACAAATCGAAAATTCATTATTTAATTTATTTCTGAGAGAAAATGGATCAATCATTAAAAGAGATGGCCGTTTAGATTTTTGCCTTCTGCTTTTGCAAACTTAAAATTATCATTTAAATACACTCTGTATTTGAATAACATTACAACGAGAAAAACTAACTTCTTATATTACATATTAAAAAGGAATGAATGCTTTCCACAACCACGTTCATTTACACGACATACACACATCAAAAAAAGTTTGCGATCACTTTTAAAACTTGAAATATTTTTTAATTTCTAAAAATATTTCAAAAACCTCTTTAGTGATACTATTATTTGTTTTTAATTTTAATTATTTATTTAATGTTGTACTTTTAACAAAAAAACTATTTATTACATATTTCTTAATAATATTTCCACATATTAAAAATATGTTAAGTTTTCAAACTGATCGCAAACTTTTTTTGATGTGTGTAAACTACTTTCAGGTTATCGGATCAGTATCTAGATGTAAGACGAAATTTTGACTTTTTTCAAAGTTACGATCTGTAAATGGAGATTAGCTGTCCTCTCGAGTTGTTGGTCCGTGGTACTAATAATAAGAGTGTGGCGATGAATATCGTTTTAGACAGTTAAGGGGTTTTATTTATAATATTGTTATTATATTGACTTTCGTTTATTTCACTTAATTTTTATATAATATTTATGTAAATTTCTTATTTACTTGTATTTGTTTAGTTTTTTTTGGCATTTACTTGATAAACTCCTCGTTTAGTCGGTTGCATACAGATATAACCAATTTGCTGACGTTGTCAACTTAGCGATAGTGTGACTAAATTAACATTTTGCATACTTTATGTACTTAAAGAATCTTTAGTATACCAAAAACAATAACATTTTAGATTAATGCCTTCGCATTACTTCTAAATACTTACTTCTATTTTCTATTCTGAATACTCCTATTTTCCTGGTCCTTTATGCTGCTATAACATGACGTCACGAGAGGCATTGCGAATAGGTGTAAAAAGTCTATTTAAAAAGAAAGAGCTATTGATGCTGTAGGGCAAATTACTTTATTATATCAGTCAAGCAAATTTGCCTATAAGGTGTTAATGCTGACTAAATATGACCGCCCCTACAAACAATTGTTATTAGTCATATCAGTATAACATGCTAATATGACCACCAATAAATGGTCAACATTTCTTGCTTTTTATTCGCCAAAAAACATAGTAGCAAAAGTTCATGACTCTAAATTCTTATAGAGTTGCTCATGAGTACCACAGAAGTCTCGGAACTACAACTTCACAGGCTATAATCATAAACGAAAAAAAAAAAATTTTTCAAAATGTTGCTTTATATTTTTTCTTAGCTCGTCTTGCAAACTTTCGTTTCTGAGGTATCGAATTCTGTTATGGTGGCACTTCACGTGGCTATTTATATTTGCGTGTTTGATGTATTTGATAAACAATCACCACGTGTGACAAAGTATCTGCCTTGTTTACCTATTCAACAAATACAACAAACACGAAACTCGCGTTACTGTGCGCTGGTCGGTTTCTCGATGCACTTCAAAGAAGCCAAATAGGCAAATACGTTTGTTTTCCAAGTACATCAAACGCCCTATAGCAAATACAAATAGCCATGTGAATTGCCGCCATTAGATTGCACAACTATAATAGAAGTTGTGTTAAACGATGTTCCAGCAACAACATTCCTTAGTGTATACATGTTCGTAGAAACAAATTTCCCGCTCAAATAGTTTCCACATTTATGATCCACTAAAACCTCCTGGTAGAATCAAAATACGCTTGTTAGATAAATTGCCCTTTAGGCAAACACACTCATTACATTACAGCAGATAAAAATGGTAACGCAAGTAATAATTGGAATGAAACGCCGAAAATGATTTATTTTGTACAAAATTTGTTACTCAAAATCCACAACAGTGAAAATATTTAATATTTCATAGGAAAAAATACAACCTACAATAATACCATAATTCCCATAAAACGGCCACAAAAGGGCCCCACAGGGGGCGGACCTGCGGGAAGCGAATGCGTGGCGGGGCGTGCCGCACAGCAGTCCCGCGGGTTAGTTCGCGGCGGGACAGCGGCGTGAAGGCGGCCGGTGTGACACCAAAAGCGTCATGCCACACTTCATTTTCAACCTTTTCTTTCCATCCTCTAAGTTTTCAACACAGATAAAGAAAGCACCATGTCACTGTCGGACAGTGATGAAGAAGAACTTCTTCATTAATTAGCGCTAATCCTGCGAAAGTTCCACATTTCTAGTACTTCGCTTTGGACAGACACATACTGCTATTTGCTATCCATGTTTTTTTACGATTCCAAAGGACTGGAAAAACAAGTCGTGGGCCTAGTGGTATAATAAGGTAAAACATAGTATACTCAGATTTTGATTTGGCTCCTTGGAAATCTTTTCCCAATTCATTTCCTTCTTTAAACTGTTTTTATAATTTCTGTCACTTGTATTAAATAAACTAGGGTATATGATTGCACCAATGATATAAGTTTTTCGAATTGATTTTGAAACTTACTTCAGACACACTTCACAGTTGTACTTTGTACAATGGGACTCTGGGATTATTATTCTTATACATTAATGGTGTCGCTGTTGCGAATTGTGGTTAAAGGAAGGCTTCCGTGGGCTAGCAAGAAGATCGGGTCCCGGGTTCGTTTTTCAGTAGAACTAACTTCTGCTTAGAATTCTCTGGTTAGTGCTCCGTAGTCATATAATTGGTGTATTTGGCACATTATCATAATTTCTTCATGTGCAATTCTAATGTATTACCTGTCAATTACACACTTGTTAAAAGCTCAATCTTACTATACTCAGCTCGGCGAGATGTATGCGACTTTGCTAATTGGGCAAATCATATAAAAATTGCTATAATAAGCTTTTATACATATTAAAATGTGTGCGACATTACATGCGGACTGTCCGTACATATACACGCTTCTTGCCCGTGGACCAACTGGCTGGTTCACTCTGGTGAACCGCGAGCAATTTTTTGATCCCGTAGTTCACATAAAATAGAAAAACACAAAACTTGTATTGGTGGTGGTCCACTTCTGACGCTCCATGTCAGACTGATGACAGACAGGGAATGTTACTTCTAATAAATATTTTAGCTGACAAAATTCCCCCAATCTATCACACTAGTACTAAATATGACTGTATGCACAATAAACCTAAATTAGAAAACTCCACTCAATTTCTGAAGTTATCTCCAACCTCAACAGATGAGGTCAGTAAAATAATTGACAAACTCAACCCCTACTCGAGCACTGGATTGGATGGTATCAGCTGTAAAGTAATTAAATACGTAAAAAATCTGATTGTATGTCAACTTACCACTTGTATCAACCATTGTTTATAAAATGGTTTCTTTCCCAATTCATTGAAAACAGCTAAGGTCAGCCCTATTTTTAAATCAGAAAGCAAGTTAGATCCAGGTAATTACCGTCCCATCTAAATGCTCCCGGTTCTCCCAAAAATTATAGAAAAAATAATCCACGTTCGTTTGAGTATCTAAATTAAATTAACTATATATACCAAAAGCAATACGGTTTCCGCCCCAAATCAAACACTTTACCTGCCACTATCGACCTTGTTACAAACATAAAGACTAAAATAGATCACAAACAAATAAGACTAGGGGTTTTTATAGGCCTAAAAAAAGCATTTGATACAATTAGCCATAAACTGCTTTTGTATAAGTTGCATGCCATTGGTATTAGAGCAAGTGCATTGAATATTATTAAGTCCTACCTTACGACAACAGGTTTTCAAAATTGGCAAAACACAGAGTACACCTGAACCGATGACTTGGGATTCCACAAAGGTCTATTGGTACCTTTATTGTTCCTTATATACATTAATAACGTACACGAAATTGGTTTGGAGGGGGATTTGTTATTATATTCTAATGACACCTGCTTATTGTAGTACGGTCATAATATCGAATCAATAGCAGTAGTCAATAGAGTAGCCCAAAATAATTTAGAGAAACTTTTAACATGGTTTCAATGTAATTTACTCACCATAAATATAGCAAAGACACAAAAAAGTCTCTGGGTTCTCTTCATGGCGTAACTGGATGTTTTCCGTTACGTGTACGTTATATAATATATAATTCATTGGTCAAATCCTACCTTGACCACCTTATCGAAGTATGGGGATCTGCCTCCAAAATACATTTAAAAACACTACCAACAATACAAAATAAAATTAACTTTTCCATTATCATTATCTGACCCCAATCATAACCCTATACCAGAAAACAAAATTAATGACTATTTCCTAAATGTACAATTATAACACATGTACATTGATTAGAATTTTTTTTAATAGAAATGTTCACTCGCAAATAAATTTTAGTGAAAAACTACATATTCAAAAGCGTATAACCAGGTATGCTAATGATATATATTTGCAAATATCGTGGACGAATTACGGGAAAAAAAACATAATTTACGAAGGAGCTCAAATATGCAACAAATTACCAAAAGATGTTAAGAAAATACAGTCACTTGAATTATTCAAAAAGAAATAAAAGTTCCACATCGTGAGGTTCTCGCAGTTTTGATATTTTTATTTCTATTAGTTGGTATTGCTATTAAAGTTTCACCATGACAATTGATGTACAATACTTGATTAGGGTCTTGCTTTTCCTTTTTCTAAGAACTCAAAATTTTATATATATACCTTCATTTGAATATTTTGTCAGCACGTACTCTTTGTAGAAATTATATGATACCTTGTATTTCTCGCTAAGTGAATTTGTATTCTTTTGAGAAATAAATATCTTAAACCATAAATATACACTGCATCAGTATGGGAAATAGATTGAATTGGAGCTGAGGTAGTATCAACTCTTAACAGTTTGATGTTGGCCGTTGTAATATACTCATGGACAGATCAAAAGACGATTGAAGTCTATTCTTTTTTCAAATTAAACGTTCTGGTATTATGTTGCCGGTGGTTACTTAGAACATTGTTATCATTTTTTAACGTCCCTCTAAATATGTCCATGAGTACATTATACAGCGCCGGAATGAACGTCACACTTGGATTTTATTGCCATTCCATAAATTACGTCATTTGAAGGAATGGGCGCAATGTTGAAATTGGCTGACATATTTTGAATGTTGTACATTAAATAGTAATTCTATGACTAACGCATTTAAAACGAGAACTACTTATTATCACTCGTTACAAGCCGCGTTGGCTCTAATAAACAGATATCGGAATAGGCAGATTATATTAACTTAAACTTCAAGTAACAAACATAGAGTGGATAACACCTCTCTAAAATCCGAGAATGATTCACAAAACTTTCGTTCCATTATTGACTACCTTAGGAAGGTAAACAATATTTCTGGGAATACAGAAGGTGGTGTTACTCACTTTATGTATGTTACTTTTAATAAATATAATAAGAGATCATTATTTTAAAGTTAATGACAGTAAACCTCACTCGTCTGCTGGTAATGGGTTCCACAATAGCCAGTAGAGTAATCTTCTATAGTGCGAGTCTTTCATAGGGTGGCTTTAATGCACTCGTTTCTTTTTCTAGTTAGTGCTTTATTACTAAGAATGGTTGCCTTGGAGTGGACAATCTCATAAAAATACGTACTGTGGTAGCAATGAAACTTTTTGTTACCATAGAAATTTTCCGAATTAAGTCATACTTTCTATCATTAATAATAATTTCGACTAAATAACGCGGATGTGAAGCGGTTACGCGCTTATGCAAAGCATACAAAGTCTTTTGCGCTCTTACGTTCATGGACATAAACCTTTTTCTGACCGGCTTAATGGGTAGGTGACTGCCTTAGCATAAGGATCGCAATCATAAAGTGAATATTTATTTTATTTCCACTTCTCCGATAAATTTTTGTCCTATCTACTGACCCGAAAGATAGAGTTTTCCGGAGAGACTACGGACTTGACGGCAAGACCAGGGTTCGGCGGGCATCCGGGCCAAGCCCTCCGTCAGTGATACTCTGACGGTGGCGATGGCGACTCTGGCGGACCCGGACTTGGGTATGGACTCGCCGGGGTTTGTGGTTAGCTGCAGGGACACGTTCGTTTGCCTCGGTGGTGTGTGGCCGGGGCTTTCGTCCCGCGCGCAGTTAGCGTGTCTTAGAAGCGGAGTACGTAAGTTGCCCTTTAAGTCGGTTGCTATGTCAGGACATTGTCGCAGGACACTGCTACTTGGCATCTCCGGCACTATCCCGGAGAGCTAGTAGAGGATGAGCTAGACATCTTCCGGTCTAAAACTATTGATTTTTTACTCATTGATTTGTGAAAGAAATGTATAAATAAACACTTGTATACATTTGTCATTTACAACTTTATCGTAAGTTATTTAAGTTTGGTTACATTTATCATTTACATCTTTTGTTGCTTAGCATATTAAATTTATTATTCCAAGTAAATTTATTTTAAACCTACTATTACAACTATTTTAACCTGTAAATTAGTTTAAATACTTTTGTCATTTAGGAAATTATTCTAAAGGATAACGGAAGAGCGGGACTTCCTGTCACAGGTGGATGACACCTACTAGGAACACAGAAATAACAGAAGAAACAGAAATAAACTTTTTTTTTTCATTAAATTGGTCTCGACGAGTTGTTAGTTTACGGACGGTGAGTTTTTTACTTTTTGGAGTGTTTTGTATTAGACTTCGTAGCGGTCGCGGTCGAAATTGCGGGACCCTGGAGTTAGGAAACTTGGGACTTATACAAGGTCATTTGTTAAATACAACCTCGCCGGACTATATTACTACCATCATAAACAACAACTTTTATTCCATGAAGTTTTACAAAATATAGTAATTTTATTATTTGAGATTTTATGTGAAATATCTCCACTAGTTTTGTTATGATTTATTAATACAAAATCGAACACAGAAAAATTTGAATATAATAAATTTGATAAAAATAAACTTTTAATTCAATTTTGATTGAATTTAATACTCAACTAGTTTGTTAGAAATATAACACAAACATCGAGCACTTAGAAAAAAATATAAATGTATGAAAGCTTAGACTTTCACAGATTTCTCATAGATTTACGGCTAAAAAGTCGTTGAAAAGCAAATACAAAATCTGACATTAAGGACAAAAAAATTCGTTAGGTCCGCTGAAACCGGCCGGGTCGAAGACATTTTTCCTAAGTGTTTCTTTGAATTAATAATTATAATAAAGTTTTTGTTGTACTGTCTGACATTTTCCAGATCTTTAGTTGGTAGTAAGGTTAATTTGAAACGTGCAAGTGCCCTCTTCGACGACCCCTAAAAAATAAATAAATAAATTTCTAGCAAACAATAGTTCTTCACATATTTTCTCATCTTTAATAAACCTCGCGTAAGACAGCAACAATGCTTCATAAGTTGGTAAATTGGACTCATCGAGCTGAATTGAGAATTGACTAGTTCTCAGATGATTGCACAATGATTCTTCAATGTTTTCAGCCATTTCATCAATTCGTCTTTGCACAGAATTATTACTCAAAGAAATTTTTCGGATAATATCTGCCGGTTTATGAAGCACAGTAAGTTATTACTTCCTTTATTGCTGGCAAAATTAACTCTTCTCCGAAGTTGTGTGGTTTACCTTTTTGAGCAATTAACAAAGAGATATTGTACGAAGCTCGAAGTCCGTCCTCATCTTGCTTAGCAGCGTGCTTAGCAACAAGGGGGCGTTATCGCCCACTTTGGGAAATGTTGGTTTAGAGCGATCTATTTAAATATTGTTACTTTTGTATGAAAGTAAACTCTGATGAATTATCAAAAGTCGTGGAAGAAAAGTTGTTGTTTATGATGTCAGTAATGTAGTCCTGAGAGGTTGTTAGAATTTTATTTTTTAGTGTTGGGTCGCCGACTCAGAGACAGGGCTACGATCACCGCTTAGGGTCGTAGTTGGTTCAACACGGCGTCAATTGCCGTCCAGCGAGGCATTGCTGCCAGTATGATGGGAACTTTTTAACCGGGCACAATACAAAGTAGCATTTTTTTTTAAGTAATTTAATTTTAATTTTTGTATTATAGTACTTTTTGACAAAACCTATCGCAACAGCACACCCATATCTAAATATATACTATAAGATATCTAATAGAATTTAATTCGATTGAATATTTTAAGAGTTCAAATTTTCTTCAAGATATCTCGAAGAAGGTTTCTAGGTAATTTAAAGTAAAAGTGGGCACAACTTCATTAGTAGATCACAAGAGTGCTTTGGGAAACTATCTGTAGGTAGTGTTAAGAGTGATTCTTATCTTTTTTCTCAAGTAACCCTTCTAGAATTCTACAAGACTATTTGTAGAATGTAGACAGTTTTTATTTAGTCTTGTAGACAGTTTTTAAATAATTTATAGTCTATGATAGTTTTCTTAGTAATGCTATTTTAAAACCAAAATTCTAAAGCATTACAAACATAAGACGCAATTCTGTTTTTTTAATACTAATAGATTTCAAGTTTAATGGCTTACAAAATATAAACTATCAAAATTGCAACATGGCGAAAATAGATATAATATTTCTGACTTTTTCACGCAATGTTTAATCGGTTAGAAAGCGCAAATTGACGTGCGACTTTAAATACATTGTGAAAAGTGATGTAAAACCTGCCATAAAAGTAATGCGCTCGCTAAATTTTAAATATTTATGTATGAAATAGAAACTTAATAATAATACAGTTATTGATTTTCGGTTTTAAAGACTTATAGAAAGCTTAAATATACAAAATAACTCACGAAACAACCCATTTCCAAGAAGTTCTAGGCTTCTTCAAGCTAATTTCAACTTAGATTTACTTTTTAAAAAGAAAATAAATTTTTTTCGGCTACTTCATTCATTCTTTAAAAATAAAAATGGCGATAAAAATTTAAAGCTTTTTTCAAAACACAGTTGGGAGCGTTTTGTCTATAGCTTTATCTATAGAAAAACTTTAGAATACGAAAAGATTATTTTTACTTGAATTATGTAGTTGATCTTGTAGAGAATAGTCACTCCTATGAAGTTTTTATGATTGTCTACAAAACGCGATGTTTCTAAGCGATTTTTTCTTTGACAGTATTACAAAACATTTATATTAAATAGTGAGCGTATTATGCAATAAAAAACTTTTCAAAACACTAGGTCAAAAAAAATATTGAAAAAATCCAATTTGTCGCAAAAAAACGTTATTCTGCATAATTATATGGAATGTGTTATATATGACTAGAAAGGTGGATTAATTCCCTATTATATAAATATAAGGAATATTTGAATGACATTACTTATTTTGGAAGAAATAAAATTTTCATTACAAAATTGAGGTTATTTCTTCGCGCCAACCACATTTCACACAATGATTTAACTGCATTCTATTGATAGACGGCACAATACTCATACACAACATTGAAGTACAGTAGTTTACGCGCTCATTTCAATTGTTTTTATCATTTCACAACACGGAATTACTTCACAATGTTTATTTATTTGTCAACAAACAAACTCCGGCCATGACCGGCCCGAGCGCGAATTACGACTATTGTATCCAGAGTCGCCAATTTGTGGGGAATTCCCCAAATTGTGGGGAGTTTAACTAGATTGGGGATTTTGTGGGGATTGACGCTATGTGAGGAAAATGTGGGGGTTCTAACATTTTATCATTTTGTTTAATCTATCAATTGCTGATGCATCGCTAGTTTGATCGTTACTGTTAGAAACACTGTGATGGATTATATCGACGTGTTTTTCAACATCGCACGTCCCTCGTATTATTAACAAGCAGCTTAAATAGAATTATTATTAGAGCACTTGGTTCTGAATTCTGAACAATATCTTTTTTCTAAAACCATTTATAGAGAACTATTATCTAAATCAATACCATGTTAAGACTGTTTAAAGATATAACAGTTTTAAGGCGTACAAAGTGTGCTCCTTGGGTAATGCCGACCTTAAATTTATTATAAACTTTTAATATTTTTTTTAATGAATTTATTTTTATTGAATTTATTATCAATATTTCATTTTAGTTTTTTGAACTATTATATGACAACACTTGACGATCTAGAGTAAATTTAGAGAAAAATTCACAAAAAAATTTGCGTGACCGCTGACTATACACATTGTGTAAAAAAGAACAAAAAAATATGTATTATAATGCACGGCGCGCACGCTAGCTATTGTCGACCGCGCTAAATAAAGATACTTGTACTTACAAGTACCCGTAAAAATAGAAAATAATGCCCCAGTTTGAGTAGTTTATTGTTTGCTGTACAACTAAGAGACTTGATTTATTTGCTTTAACAACAGACACGATCAATGTTACCTGGACGAAATTGCTATGTATTAACAAAGCTGCCCAGTCTTTGTAACCGACTTCAAAAAAGGAGGAGGTTCTCAAGTCGTCTGCATTTTTGTGTGTGTATGTTGCGCGATTTTTCCGCGTGAACCGAGTAGTGTCCCATTCAAATTTTATAGAAAATATTCCGCCTCAAAGGTTGGCAAATGAGGGGATGAACCCGGTTTATTTAGTTTCATCCACTTTCCGTTAACCGATTTCAATTAAACTTGGCACATAGATGTAATTTCTATGAAAATAAATGCGAAAACGAATAAGCAAGCTTTTGAGGTCAGTTTCTTTTTTATAAAAAAGCTATAATTGTTGTTTTTGTAAATCTTTTATGAGCCTTTTACAAAGTAATATTTTACCTAAAAATATTATATCTAGCACCCCCGCTTTTATTCATGTTTAGTCTCTCTTCACCCTAAGGTTGTCTGGAAGAAATCGCTGTAAGCGATAAGACCGCCAGTTGTTACCCTGCTAATGTGTTTAATTTTTGTCCTGTAATCTCTATATACATATGTGGTGCTGCTAACAATAAAGAATTTTCTTTCTATCTATCTATCTAAGATTATAATTTTTCCACGAGTAGTTGTGGTACATGAAGAGTAGGAGTAAACGTCTATACACACGGCGTGTTTTATACGGGCCGACGACGCGATTCAAACGTGGTGCAGTCGCAACGAGTAAACCTTTGCAAACGTTCATAAATTCAGTGACGGGCGCCGTAAACGCGTGTCATCTACGCGTATACGCGCCCCGTCGTGCAGTAGTTGCGCGTATGTGTTGCGTTTTTGATAAGAGATTAATTAAAAAAACAAATAAAAGCATCCACATTGCATCATTTTAAACATATCCTAACAATAGATTTAAGAACAATCACTTAGTAACTGTCTTCTTGTTTTGCCTGGCCTTGTTCCCATTTATTTGGGATCGCCCTTCTGGTCACTCTTCTCCAAGACTGTCGAGTCGTTTATGGTCTTAACTGATGCTCTCGCAGATCTTTATTGATAAGGGATATCCATGTGAGGCGAGGTCTACCACGTCTCTTGGGCTGGCTACTCATGTCAAGGACTTTTCTTGTCATATGATCAGTCGGTCGTCGCATAACATGTCCACCATGCACCACCTAAGTCGGCTCTCTTACAGCTCTCCAACGGCAACTTTTCCGGGATAGGCCTCACTTTAAAACTGCGTCTGATGTGGATGTTTTTGACGTGGTTTAATGTTGTAACGCCGCCTGCCCATCTTAGCATTTTCATTTCCCCGCTGCGTATTCTATTTTCTTGCAGCTTTTTGATAGGCCAACATTCAGCGCCGTGGCTTGTGGCTGGGCGTATTGCTGCTTTGTATACTCTTTATACTAGGAACCGGCATTCGTTTATCGCAGAGCACGCCTGAGAGCTCTCTCCATTTCATCCATCCCGTGTTTATACGATGGGCAACGTCTGCGTCTATTGTCCCATCATTACAGATGATTGAACCGACGTATTTGAAATGGTCGAGTTGTTTAAGTGGGGTATTTTGAAAGAGAGCGCTTCTGTTATTCGTGCCGCTGAAATTGCAATGCATATGTTCGGTCTTCTCTCTACTTACTAATCGCTTAGTAACTGTACTAAATTATTATTATTCGTTTTGGATGTTTATTTTGCATGCATTGCACTATACACGAAGTGTGAAAAGGACAAAATCACGGAATAAGTTGTATTCAACATAAAATTCTAAGTGTAAACTCCAGTGGAGCATATAAGCTTCTTGCTTTCAAAGCGATGTTTGCGCGCGTATTAAATTGATTCAAACGCGCGTATAACAGATGATCTTGGAACGCGCTTCTTCTGTGCATCGCGTTTGAATCGATACAACCGCAAGAATCTGCTTTTTGAGCCTCTGCTGCGCCGTGAACGCACGTTCGCGAAACGCGCGTCGTCGGTGTGTTTAAAATACGCCGTGTGCATAGGCTCTAACATTCGCGTTATGGCAACAGTGCACTTTAGCTGACAACAATAGCGACATAGTGCTGTATGCAAGACTACCGACCTTGACACGGATCGCTAATTTGGACATTGCTATTGACCGCTAACTGTGCAATACAGTGTAATTACAATCGATTGTACGCGTATTGGTTACTTTCACTTCACTCGTGTGTATATTTAGATTATTAAGATATTGCCTAATTTTGATCTACAATAAATATTCAGAAATAGAAGTAATTGCTAATAACACACATACATAATATTCAAATTCACTCAGTGACGTCAAGTAGTGAATCACGTAGGTGTCTCAAAAACTCCTAGAACTTCTCTCTTTAATATTTTAACTACCTATTGAAATAATCGAACTGTGTCACAGTAAAAGCAGCCGATCATTCGAGTAAACACAAAACAGATGCTCTCATTGTTTCGTAATTCACACACCATACCTGACTTCGTGGAATGTGACGTCACCACTCTTTGAAATCAACGTAACCGCATAAAATGTGTCGCTGAAATTAATAAACAACTGAATATTTTCAAAAGCAGTGACAGCCTGTCCGTCATTCACAAAATTATTTGAAAGTCTATTACCTGCTTTATATTTAAAAGACAAAATTGTATACCAACTAGACACATACTTAAGCATCCTATCCAATAATATAATAATACTCATCGACCTCCAAGTCTACTTCGTATGCGACTGAACCACGATCGTTTTTTTTTTATTTCTGTACCTTTTATAAGAGCTTAATGGGTTTTTTCTATACAACTTAGGCACTCCGCCACGATTGGTGCATGGATACGCTAGTTTCCCTTTTTGGTTTACTTTTTTTTTGAAACTATACAATGAAACGCAGAACTTGTTTTCAATAAGGTATTGAGGAATGAGATTAATCTTACTTTTTAAACTTTTGCCTAAAGTTATTTACCAAGCTTACCTCCGTGAAAATAAAGAAAATACACATGGATATTGTACTATAAAATATAACACTTCTTCAAGCGTCTTTGTCCCTTTTGGTTAAAATACATACGTAAAGAAACCAGTGAAATGGAAACGCAATTTGACGTAGGTGGCATTTATACCAAGAAACAGACATTATTACGAACCGCGATATGGAAATATTGACGGAAGCGGATTAATCGTAATTGGGCAAACCCCAAAACAGAATATTTAAAAACGTATTCATTCAGAAATTAGTCAATTCGGTGCCGTGTACACTGACATGGACCGTGCCTTTGATTAATAAATGTCCAATATAGTCGGCGAGATTTTGGGAATGGTCAGTTAATGACGCTCAGTTCGATGTTCAATGGGCCTCGGCAGTTTGTATTGATTCAGTATAAGGATAGATTGATAGATTAGATACCTTTGCATGTATTCCAATTAAGTACTAAAATTGATGTACCCTATATGGGATACAAGTGCCACGTAAGTTTGTATGAATTTGAGCACCTAAGACATGTACAAAGAATATTAAAAGAAGAAAATTAAAATAATGAGCTTAACACAAAACAGTGTATCCAAAAACTGTGATCCTAGTCGAGACTAGTTTTCATATCGTATCGATGGTATACACTATCATGCTTTCCATCGTGATGAAAGGATTGCACAGGGTGCGCGAGACGTACAAATTTAATGTAAAGGAGGCAAACGAGCAGACGAGCCACTTGATGGGAGGAAGAGTTGCCTATCCGTTGCCAGCTTTTGAGAACCCTGCAAACACGCTTTTTGGAGAACCCCATTTCATAGCGTAAAGGAATACTTCAGGAGGAAGATTATTCCACATCTAGCAGGTTTGAGGAAGGAACGAACGAGATGCCCGCTTGGTCTTACAATACCAGGCGTCTAAGATGTGAGGATGGACTCTACTCCTTTAGCGGGAGTCAAACGTAGCTAAGAACGAACCCGATTAAATTGACTTTCTCAAAAAATAATATAATAATAATCTTTATTGAGTAAATACAATTGCTTGCTATCTTAAAATTATGTGACATTATTACGCAAGGAACATGTTAAGATAAGGTAGAACTTTAACGTCCATACTAATTTTAAATAAAACTGTACGACCGACACGACTGACGGCGTCTTACTCTGGATTTAGTTACAAACATTATAATGCCAAACGTCTACACGATAAAGGAGTAGTAAAATAAGAAAAACGAATTTTTAAATTATGAGTGGTGTGTGTGTGTGTGCGTGCGTGCGTGCGTGCGTGCGTGCGTGCGTGCGTGCGTGCGTG
>NW_020653200.1:748542-812772 GCF_003589595.1 Hyposmocoma kahamanoa
TGCGTGCGTGCGTGCGTGCGTGCGTGCGTGCGTGCGTGCGTGCGAGCATGCTTGCGTGTGTGTGTGCGTGTGCGTGTGTGTGTGTTTGTGTGTGTGTGTTTGTAATATAAACGTTAGAATGTTTACTACGTCATTAATTAAGTCCTCAGTACTTTAATATTAGTTTAAGTTCTTTTAAAGGCGTAAATATCTATAATCTTGTTTATTTTGCTTATAAAACGAAACCTCATAAAGATCCAGGCATTTGGAAGCCACCATGCTACAGACAGATACACAGCCAGAGGATTCAAACTCACCAATCTTTTCTTTTTGCATAGGGGGTTCTGTAAGTACGTTACCTTGTGTCAATACTCATTGGTTTACTGACTGCAGAGCAATTTTAAACGTACGTTCAAACCTTTTCGTTTCACAAGGCGAAATTTCTAATTAATATTTGCTAACTTCTTTTAGTACGACGAACTTTTTATTTTCAATATTATGGCAACATACGACTAGCACGCTTTTAAAATAAAATAAATATTTGTGTACCATCGAAACGAATGAGGCACGAAGCCTTAATATACTTTGAAAACCAATACTGTTTTCCTTTCCAGTTTTAACGATATTAGACCGTTTGTTTTGTCAATACATTACTTAATATTTATCTTAATACATTAATCAGTATTTTTAAGAATCATTTATCCTATGAAAGTCAGTGCTTTTTAGCAACAAAGGAAGTAGTAACAAAGGGCGGGATTATTGTGTAGAGCATTATGAAATTATTATATAGCTGTCAATATATCAAAAGTATTACATTATCAGTATAAATATCTCCCTCGCCCTATTTAGTATTGAGCACAAAGCTGCCATAAAACGGGCTTTAAATTTTGCCGCTTCGTCCATTTGCTAGTACAATCCGGCGCTTTGAGAATGCGTCCATCTCGTTTCAGTTCGTAAATAGAGTAATAAAAAATAGTAGGGACCAAATTCGGTCGAAATGCGTCGTATATACATGCGTGCTGTCAAATTTGTAGAGTGCGCTTTTCAATATGTTTCATACATGCTATTTGAAATACGTTTATAAATTATAATAATGATTATCATTGACCTACCAAATTATTATGTAAGGACAATTAGTGAAACAAGAATGTCAAAACAGATATAAAAGGTGAATGTGAGCGGGTTCGGTATGGGCTGACCAAGGCTTTTAGGCTGCTAAATCAAATGAAGTGAAATCAAAATAATCTTTGTTTCATAGGTAAGCATTATTACACTTGAAATCGTTACATTGGTTAAACTCTACGTAAAGCAGAAGCGTATACATTGCCCCTTAAATGAATTTGTCATTTTGTGAAGACGACTATCAAGAACAGCTTAGTTTATTAACCGACTTCAAAAAAGGAGGAGGTTCTCAATTCGACTGTATGTTCTTTTTTTCTTGTTTTTTTTTTTTTTTTTGTATGTATGTTACGCGATAACTCCGGTATTTGTGAACCGATTTTCATGATTTTTTTTTTGTTGGAAAAGGGGTATTTCCATAGTGGTCCCATTTCAATTTGAAGAAAATCATCCACCTCAAAGGGTGGCTGTTCACGCATGAAGATTCATTTTTATAAATAGCGCCTAACTTTAATTTAGGAGCAATTACTTTTAGCAATTATTTAGTTGATTTTGCTATTTCTCCAATTCAAGGCGTTTTTCTCTCGATATACTTTGAGTAGTGCCATAGTGAGAACCTATTTTTATTATCTCCAGTATCAAGACCTGTATAGTGGCGAACTAGGAGATATTTCAATGAAACTTAGCAAATAGACGTAATTCCACGTACTTTTGAGGTCGGTTTTTTTAGTACTCTGTACTGAGATTATTTTTATTTCGCGTATTAATGTTATGTCTGTCACTATTTTTCATAACGAGATTACTATTCTTCTTAACATAAATTACATTTTCATAGATGTACTGTGACGCTAGTGTAAGAATATTACTTTCCTTAAACTTATCTCTCAAAGACACTCTGGGGCCCAGATTGTAAATTGCCCTAACCGCACGTTTCTGCAGGATAAAGCAAAATGCCGTGTGTCATAGACTGTGAAAGTAGCTGAAGTAAAAGTGCTTTTTGCAGTTTGCAGTTAATGCGTGAAGCCTCGACTGCATGAAGTTGATAACGACTTCACACATTAACTGCATGCAGTTGAAACTCAATTGCATGCTGTTGAGACTTCAACTTCAAGCGTCGATGTAAAAGATAGCCCGAAAATCAAAAGTACTAATTGATATTCTGAGTGCGCGTTCCCATTATGCCGTGACGACACAGACAGTCGTGCAGTTTAAAGTGTCGTGTCTTGTATATTTAAATGAAATTGTTCACATGTACAACAAATATGTTTTACTGTTGATCACGACTTTTTTATCGTTACGACGACAGACTGTCGCGACAATGGGAAAAGCTGTTTTTTATAACATCAAACGACGGGACGAATAAGTCGTGCGCATGATGGTAAGCTACACGCCTGTCCATAACGGTTACAGTGCCACGCAGAACTTTAAATCGCAAAGATCTGAGGGGCACTACCACTGCTCCTGTCACCCTGACACATAAGTTGATAGGTTCCAAGTGCATGTTTTTTTTTTGTTTTTGTGCAATTTCACCAGCTTCACCAGCACCTTTACCCTTCAAAACCGGCACACAGTAATGCTGGCATTACTGCTTGGCGGCCGAAATTGGTAAGGTTGCAGTAATAATCTGGATGAACTCTTTTACAAGGAAGCTAAAGCTAGAACGGCTGTTGTCCAACGATAAATAAAGCGTCACGATAAAAATGTGACGACAGGTAATCGCAGCAATGATAAGGCGACTACCGTGACCCGATAAATTGTCGTCATAATCTAATAGGAACAGCTGGACACGACAGTTGTTCAACGATAAAATAAACATCCACGACACAGTCACGACAGATAGTCGTGATATGGGAACAGGCTAGACGCGACAGTCGTCCAACGATAAATAAAACGTTGCAACATAATGGAAACGCCCCCTTAAGAGGATATATTATTATTTTTTTGCATATACTATAATTTTTTGCCTTTAATATATCGTTTAATTTATCAAAAATGGCAATCGACATTCCGAAGTAGTTGTAAAACTTTTTCATCTCGTCTTAATTTCGGGTACAGTACGTAAAAATCCCTTCTCTATAGCAACAATAAACAATATTATTATAATAGTGTTTATTGGCTTCAGCCATAAGTCCGCGCATACCTATGGAGTCGCGTCTACATATTAGTCGACATAAGTATTTTTATATTATGCGCGTTCAAGGTTTGATCGTAAGTGCTCATTTTTGATAGACGAAAGCCGAATGGCCGATGAAATGAATTGAGTTCACGCCAGGGAAGTGTTTCTTTTTGTTTGCGTACACTGAGAACAAAACTAGTGTAAAATAAACGCTGATTTGAGAGTGCAAGCACTCAGTCGGACCGCAAATGCGATAAAAGATTTTATTGCAATTTGAATGCCTCTATTGTTGTACCGTTTTACGTAGGACTCGATAGGGAAGTCTGGTGAAACTCTTTAATTTGCGGGTACAGGAACGACTGTTATTGCTGCTATTATTTATTTACCACCTCATTTCTGTGGATCCTAATATTTTTCACTTTCCAAAAAAATTATCTTCAAAAATTCACATAAAACAATATTCCATACTACTAATTTTTTTCTCCATTACGAAAGCTCGTGCTGGTAATGTTTTGTGGTGTTTTCGTGGAGAAAATTGGAAAAACGTCGTTTACTAGTTTGTGATTTTATTTGAAGTGAACACATGACAAACAAATTTTTTAAATAATATATAAGAACACAAATTTTGATTACAGAATACGAAGAACAATCTTACAAGTATTTCAACAATTTCTACTCTAAATTAACACGTTCATCGCCGTGGTGGGTCACAATGACCGATACCTCATCTACTTATTGGGGCTGTGGGGGCTAGAATGACCGGCACGACACACCTAACTTTGCGATCATTGTACACGCCGCAAGTGACAGACGCTACGTATTTAACCATATAACATAACCTACGCGACTCGTCGAACTTCTGTTGCCACTTTGTTTTTAGAATTTTTAAGGGCATACCTACTTTTCTAGACTAAGAGGAAAAAATGTATATTTGGAATTAAAAAAAATACTTTAACTTCGAATTTAATTTAAAAGTTACAAAGTAAGCAATAATATAAAAATTGTTAATGTGAAATGTAAATCTCAAATGAAAGACGTATGTCAGTTATCGATAAACTTCTATCGAACATTACGTGTACGAATTCTGTCCGGCATTGTGACCGGCGCACAGTGGGGCCAAAACCAAAACGTAATCAAAAGTCGAAAAACGAAGGATGAGACATTTCGAGGCAAATGTTACATAATTGTTAAATAATCTCGATTTATTTTGCTATATATTGCTAATAAATACTATCGATTTTGTTCATAAAATAAGAGCAGAAAATTTTGCAAAGTTAGTTAAGAGAAACCTGACAAAAAATATTATTCTCAGAAGTTGTTACTAAAATAATTCAAAGTATTATGTTGATACAACAATGCAATATTAATCAGAGGTTTTTCGAAACTCGATATCTTCGTAAGTTTTATACACATTTAATATACGTAATACATAGTTTTGAAATGAATTAGTTAACTTTCACATTTAAGTGCTTGTAATGTTATTTGCTGCACTAAGGGATGTAGTTTAAAATACTGAAGTTAGTAGTTACGGCCACTTGCCTTTCCCAAAGTTAAACGCCTGTTTAGTGACTCTGTATATTGAAGAAAAACAGAAATGGATGTGAAATGAGTTTTCGAATGTCGAATTTTATTTGTTAATTTTTTGTGTAAACCTGCTTTACTTTTGTATTACTTCTGTGGTAGTTATGAAAGCTAATTCAATTTATTTTCGTTATAAAGTCAATTCTTTTTATTATTGATGAGTTCTGTGTAGTCAATGATGATACATTTGTACGTGTATTGTTTACGGGGAATGGTTATTTATTGTGTGGATCAATATGGCCTCAAAACGCGATTAAAGTAATTTAAAAAATGCATTTCGAAAGTATAGCAATTCCTAACAAAACAATTAAAATAAGTAAATATGGTAAAAATTCATAACAAAATTCTTGATGGATATGTAAACATAATGATGATATACGTACTAAAAAGTAGTTTAAGTGCATTAAAACATATTATATTAATAATAAATAAATATTGTTATAGTTAGGGATGCAAAATAATTTTGATCACGTTTTCTTTTTTCGACCCCACAGTGCGGCGGCGCGATGAACTGGGCGTAATAATTATTGCGATCGGACTGAAATGCCCGGCACTAAAAATAATTCCAAAAATAGAGCCGAATAATGAAATATTGCGAAAAAACTTATGTATACAAATACATAGGGCGCGCTATAAGTTTGCGGAACTGGCCACTTACATAAACAATATTTTAAAACTAATTACAACATTTGAAAATGGAACTCTTTGGCTGTAGAATACAGTTTGTTTCATCTGATTGTCACTTGTTTTTACATTGTAGCGTCATTTTAAAAATTGGTTGTCTACAACACCATGGATTTAACTCGTGAAAATATTCGTAGTATGATTTTATGTTTAATTTAACACCTCATCAGAGCTTCGCTCGGGTTCAAACTGCTTTTAGCGATGAAGCTCCATGCAAGACGACTATTTATAGCTGGTTTGCAGAATTCAAACGCGGTCGTGTGAATCTCAGTGACAAATTTCGTAATGGTCGATCGTCCACTTCTGTGAACAACAAAAACATCGATTCTGTGCACATCATACGGCATCAAAACAGACCGGCATGTGCAAACATGGATTTATAGTTACGATCCCAAAACAAAGCAGCAATCGAGCGTATGGGTCTTTCGAGTTGAGCCGAAACCATCCAAAGTGGCGCGCGTGTAAAGTGCCTCTAAGCGTATGATTGCTTCTTTTTTTTAATAAAACTGGACACGTGGCTACTGTTGCTTTAGAGAATCGATGTACCGTGAATAGTGATTCGTACACGATCATTTGTTCACCGGAAGTTATTGACAAACTCTGTAAAAATAACCGTAAACGCCGTATCATCTTGCACCACGGTATAATGCCAGTTCTCACACGGCCTGAGACAAATGAATTTTTAAAGGTGCACAACATTGACCTTATGACCCATCCTGCGTGCAGTCCCGACCTGGCACCTTGTGACTTTTATTTATTTCCAAGAATTGAGAACCTGGGGCCTACCACAATGTGTTAAAACAATATTACTTTAACTTACTTACATTGACTTTTCGTACCATAACGTGCTTAAAGTAAGCTTATTGTAATGTGAAAACTATGATGTTTTATTGGCAGCTTTGTGGACTATTCATTCACTCAGTTCTATGACACGATTTTAACATTAAAGTAATATTGCTTTTGCAATCTTAAAATACATAGTTGCAATGGAAACAATATTATTTTCAGTTTTATTGTCTAAATATTGATTTGTAATGATTAAATGTTAAATTGAACTTATTTATTTACATATATCTCTTCAATATTTTGTTTATATTTTATTTATTAGCACATAGTAAATATTTTTTCGTTAAATAAAAATACGCGATTTTTATGTCGTAAAATTATAACAGCGCCATCTATATGCTCTTTGGTGAAACTAACAGTTAACACTAGACTATAGTTCCGAATTCACAACGTGACAATCAAGACTCAGCTTGTTTTATTTATTTTTCTTCGTGAAAATGCGGAATAATTATTGAAAACATAACAAATATTTTTTTTATTATTACACACTTTTCTTTTTTTGTCAGTCAAAATTCTCTGACTGTAAATAACATTAAGTACTTACATTATACCACGATAAGACGATTCGAAACATCAAAATGGAAAAGAAGGAGATGGCATTATATAGTTCATATAGCGTTATCTCTTTCGTATTTTTAGTAAGGAATAGACAATATTGGGAAATCATTCGTTCTTTCAATCACTTTTGCAATAATACATTACTTGGTTGACAGATTGGTCATGGTACCAATATGAGTAATATTATAATAAGCTTACTTTAAGCTTACATTGAAATAAGATTGTTTTTGGAAAAGTTATGGTAGGCCCCCAGTTACGCGATCTACGATTTTCATCACCTGAAGAGGCTGTATGAAAAATATGTTTCTCAGATTACCACTGAGGAGTGGCATAAATGTTTTCAAAATTAGTTCATTCATATGAAAAAGTGCGTTAACGCTAACGGAAAATATTTTGAGAAACAATAAATCTATTTCTGACCATTTATAGTATTATTTCATATTCATTCTGGAAACTTATAGTGCGCCCCACTTATATACAAATGAGACCAAAAATAATCAAATAAGCCAATGTGATATTTTGAACATTGTTGAAAATTCTAACCGGCGACGAATGTGGTAATAACTTACTTTCAGCTACAGGTTTACTTCAGCTACTTTCACAGTCTAATGACATACGGCATTTTGCTTTGGGGTAATGCCGCCGATATCAATAGAATCTTTGTCCTGCAGAAGCGTGCGATTAGGGCAATTCACAATCTGGGCCCCATTGTATCTTTGAGACATTCTTACACTAGCGTCACAGTAAGTTTTATGAAAATGTAATTTATGTTAAGAGGAGTAGCAATTTCTTTATGAAAAATAGTGACAGACATAACATTAATACGAGGAATAAAAACTAAACTAGCTGTTCTTGATAGTCGTCTTCACAAAGTCGCAAATTCATTTAAGGGGTAATGTATATACGCTTCTACGACAAGATTCTGGTTGACATACAAAGTTTTCCATTCATGAGGTTTAAAACTATGAAACTATTATCTTATTATACAAATTCTGCGTACTTGGATGACAAAAATCCGTGGTAATAACCCAATTAGCTCATGGAGTTAACTATATTTTATTAAGCAGGTCTGGCTTTTGTGACTTTCGTTTCTTTTTTATCGTATCGATTGTATACACTATATTCGTGTGACCCAGAAGTTATTTCCGCTACCTGTCTTACTAGTAGCAGCCGCCATGCTGAAGTACGGGACATGTTTGCCATCGTGATGAAAGAATTTGCCAATCAGCGTATCGTACTCGCCGATGGTCGTCCAGGATGCGCTAGACCTGCTGAGGACATGTAGAGTACGCCGTTCCGAGGAGGATCTTTTCGTGCATCCTTCCGTGCTTTTGTGACTAACCAAAATTAACAAATTTTGTATTTCATTTTAATTAATCTTCGCCTGATCTTCATTAAATGACGCACACACTCATAGACCCGCACTACGGAAACCCTGTATCGCGGCTGCCATGGACACACATAGATAACCACAAATTACACCCAACTTTACGAGAGAAATAAATGTAGGCCATACAAATACTTCTCCCGGTCCGAGAATCGAACCCGAATTGACGACCTCCGTGGTCGAGTGGCTTGCACTCCGGTTTTCACGGTGTCGTCATTTCTGAGGTCCCTGGCTCGATCGCCGGCCGAGTAATTGTATAAATATAATATATATATACACAGACAATATAATTTTTCTATATTGTCTCGGTTCTGGGTTTTTTATAAATCTCAAGTGATGGGACGAACAAGTCGTGCGCCTGATGGTAAGCTACACGCCTGTCCATAACAGTTGCAGTGCCACTCAGATCTTGAAATCGCAAAGATTTGAAAGGCACTCACTCTGAGACATATGTTGACAAGTCTCATGTGCCTGTAATTTCACGATCCCTTACCTTTCAACACCGGACCGCAGTGTTTGTGGCACCGTTGTTGTTTCCGATTTCCATAACACAAGTGCTTTAGTTACTTACTTAAAGAACCCGGGACTTCTGCGTGGCAAACCAACTTGGTAACCGTTCGGCCACAGAGGCAGTTCTAAATTAATGCATAGAAAGAGACTATAACGAACTAAATTTGTCATTTGGATTTGTTGTACTATATTGAAATTTTCCTCGCTATTAACGTATACTGTGTGATATAAATACTAAATCTTACTTTTACTGTAATACGCTACAGTACCAACTTTAACTACTCCCAATTGTTTGCAATTCAAATCCTAAGTGCCAACAATGCCACCCACTGGTGCATCTTGGCACATCACAATCATTGTGAGGCTCGTGTATTATTGAGATTGTCTCAATTGAATGATTGACTCTTCGGTTATACTAAATAGGACGGTTGAGCATGTCCAACTTTGTTACCCTGTGGTCCTACTCCGTATTGAACCTAAACCGGAAATTTGACTTGATATCACTCGAAAAAGGAATAAACACATGGCATGTAGAGCCGTATGTGACATAGATGCGGTCAATATACAACATTCTTCTTTAGTAGCGCCATGAGATTTTAGTAGCAATAGAGCTCCCTGTGAAAGAGTTCATCCAATGAAGTACTGCCATCTTATCTATTTCTACCGCCAAACAGTAATGTCCGCATTACTGTGGAGGGTAAGGGTGCTGGTGAGATTGCATGCATATGGGACTTGTCAACTTATGTCTCACGATGATGGGCGCAGTGGCAGTGCCCCTCAGATCTTTGCAATTTAAAGCTCTGAGTGCCACTACAACTGTTATGGATAGGCATGTAACTTACCATCAGGCGTACGAATTGTTCGTCCCGTCACTTGATATTATATTAAAAAAAAATAGATTTAATCAAATAATATTTAGCACCGACAAAATAAGTTTACAAAGAACACAAAAAAACCATTAATAAATGCCTCATTATGAAATGTCATTTACCTTTCTCGCCTGGTATAATACGTAGCCTATTGAATTCGACTCAGAGGACAGGTAGCGCACCTTTTGTTCTCATTCACCAGCAAATCATTAAAAACGTTACAATGGACACAATTCAGTGCTTACCCAACCTAAATCAATGGAAAATGCATCTGTTTTTTTTTACTTTACTTTCTATAATAGTGGCTTACAGTTTGGGAAGCAGTTTTAAACTGCATAACTGCTTCCGTTGCATCCGCAGTCTGAAAAAGTAAATGAAAGTGGCAATAGCGAACCTAAGAACCACCACATGTGCTGTGTTCTAGTTCACTCTAGGACCTATTGAGCACTTCCATTTTTAACAGGGCATTTAGTCACTACAAGACGCACATATACAGATACAGGCGCCTTTATGAACTGCTTAAATGCATAGAACTTGTAGACTTTATAAAGTTGCTATTTTTCAAATATTAGAATGTAAATCAATGGCGCAAACCTCCAAATAACAATAAACCTGCAAAAGTAACTTGATATAGTGTTTGTTACAGCAAAAAAGGACGACACTACAGTTGTGTTCGCGGTTTAGTTTTCAGAAGCGTCTAAAAAAGTTAGTGTAGTTAGTTAGTAGGTAATTAGTTAGTGTTCAAGATCAATACAATTAATTGAAATATTTTGAAGATTTGCAAAATTTCACTGGAATTAACTTTATTTTTACACGATCCGATAATAAATTAAAAGCAATATTATAAACGAAATAATAGGACTGAAAGTTGATTAAAATAACACTTCACAGTTTAATACTTCACGAACACAACTGCCAAAATGATACTTTGAATTAAAAAGCATTATCTCAAACGTTCGCTGAAATATTTGTATTATTTCAATAGAGAACACTCAATATTTATCGGTCTGTTCATTGACTTACAAATAAATGGACGACGGGTCTAACACAAAAACCACGAAAAAAATGTCCCAAGTGAACCTATTTAAACGTAGTGACATGTAAAGGAATATGAAAAAGCTAAAACGTTGAATTTAAATTGTAATGTCATCGCAGTACTGTCTAATTTTGCTTGCTTCGCTGTCAGTCGAACAAACGAAGACTAAAGCGTGAATGACGCTCTGTATACGATTTTAACGCCCTATAAGTTCGGACACTTTTTAGCGCGGACCCGACGTCCATATAATTGTAAGTCTATTCCAGAAAAGTAAGTATGGATATATCCATTTCTGTCCGCTGCTTTTAAATCGATGTTCTAACAATGAATTGTGTAAACAGAACAAAGGAAAAGTGTCAACAGCCGACTGCCTGCTAAACTCGTGTCTGTAATTGCGAGAATTAAAAAAAAACACCTATGGTATTAATTTTTCTATTACGCGTCCGGCAATCCGAGCGGAAGCGAAACGTGCAACGTCTTTTTTGTTCTTATTGCATGGACATAAAGGTTTTCTTGTGTGTGTGAATAAAGTGGTGACTCTCTTACGAATATACCTTCACCACTTAAAAAAAAAAATATTATTCTTATACGTATTATTTGTATATTTTACGCAAAATAGGCGTTTTGTCGTCGAGTTGCGGATACCAGCCCGTTGCACCAAGTACCAAGTACCAAGTATTTGTATATTTCGGAAAAACAATAATAACCTTTTTTCCTTCTGCAATTGTTCTAACATGTCGAATATTACTTTTAACTTAATTCTGTAACTTAGTGTCTGTTGCCTCTACGTGGCTATTTTTATCCGTATTATTCGTATAACAAATATAACTTATACTCGTCAGACAGTCCCTGACTTCCCGGCCTTTACAACATTGTATTGATTTGTATGACGTTAAGTATTTGTTGCAGCTCTAAAGTGACAACTAGTTACTTGATGTAGCTGTTGTGCAGTTGAAACTGAAGCGAGAGCTGCATTTAGTGTTAGTGCTATATAGTAGGTCTACTGTTTTTCCAGTAGATCTACTGTTTATGACGACATCTACTGTTCTATTGTATTTTAGCGAAAATCTACTGTTTTTTAGGAATTTTCAGATTTTTCACTCTTCACAACTATTTTTGTCGGCGTTTTAGATTTTATGAATCGTCTTTTCCATTTACGACGTCGTACTTTATATTTTTGGAATGAAAGTGTAGAGCACAATAAAAATAAAAAATGATGTTGTAAACTGTTCTTACTGGATAAAATAGGCACTTTATGCATTCCACTGAATGTTTTTTTAGCTGGTCCATAAATGTATCTACTAAAAATCTTTTACGTGCATGCATTTATCATTAACGTGATCTCAACTGTGACTCCATGAACATATTTAACATTTGTCGGAGTTTTTGCAAAACTTTACAATGTGGTCAAATCATAGAACATCGTTCTTTCATTTTTTTTTTTTGGTATTTCGGCATATTTGTCAATCACAGGTCTAGAAAATGCAGGGAAGCAACATCTATAGTATTATTATCATCCAAATACAATTTTTATTGTCATATACCAACATCGTAAGATAACATCAAAAACGTAAAAGTTTTTCAAACACCATAACTTAACTTACTTAACAATCTTCTGTTTTTTCTGTGCAACTTCTTCCGATATTTTCAGATTTGACCTGGCAACACTGGCTGCATGACATTGTATATGGATTCGCTCGGGGCCTTTTGGAGGGAAAAGTGTCGTTTTTATTTAGACTTTCAATTATTTTGTGAAATCTAGTTTAATGTGGAATAGAATAGTGCTATTGTGCCTTAATCGAAGATTAAAACGCGAAATTGTACGAATCTCGAACTAAAATACCCATATCGGCCCGTTCTAAGGAATCCCGAGTCAATCCAAGCACGCCGCCTCAAATTGCCTATCCTCGTTGTGGTGGCCAATTATTTACAGAAATATAATTAAACGTTTATGTTTTCCGCTGAAGGACTTTGTTTCCATGGCCAGCAATAAATTTTAAAAAAAACATTGTATATTAGAGAAACAGCTTTCTTTATCTCATCGAGCATTTTAAGTTCGTATATTCAAAATAGATTGAGGGTTTGGGGGGGGGGCTAAGTCTATATGGAATTGTTATAGAATTATTTGATGCCATATATTTGCTTATACTATGTATACTAATAGCACAGATAATACTCTACAAGTACAGATACCGAATCTCATACAAAGAAAGTCGCACTCGTAGCTCCGTTTATTCGGACGCTTATTTTGATTTTTTAAATGATCTGGATGGTATCAAGTAAACCCGCGATGCGATTGTAATGATATTCGAAAAGGCCAATAGATGGCATCTATCAAGGTTATTACTTTTGTTAAGTCGGTAATTATGTATACAATACCATATAAAATAGCAAAGAATCTGAGTCAGTTACTTTAAATATAAAGGCTTAATATTTTAAATATAAAGGCAGTGCTAAAACGTTACGTAGTTTAGAGAATAAATTCATTCATATATATGGCATCCCCATGGCAATAGATCTTTCAAGGTGGTTCTGCCGGGGAGAACGTTCTGCAGCACGACCACTCTGAATTAAATTTTACGACGAAATTTTGTAGCAGTCTCATAGTAAATTTCCAAAAAAATATATTAAAAGTTAGGTGCTTCTGCCCCGGAGTACCTCGTAATAATTAATCGAATTAACTCAACAGCCTCTACAGTAAATGAGTGTTGCTTGAGTACTTCATTAAATTGTATAAACCGATTTGTGGTAATTCTAGTACTTGTAACTTCATAACGCTGTCGTCTGTCGTGTCTTTAAGCCAATTGTTCAGTTTATCATGACATTGGGTCTTTTAGATGGTAAATATTGCCTAGATTATGAAATAAACTAAGTATATTGTAAAAAATCAAATATCCTATCGTACTCAGACAAACTCTTAAAGGGATGTTTTCAATCATCCTCTTGCATCTCTCGAAGTGGGTATTATTTAATCGGAGCCTACTTAAGTACGCTAATATTTCTCTTCACTGGTATTAGAGTGTGGGATTTGAAGTCAAAGTAACGTTTCGGAAAATTGAGTTCTATTAACAGTAAATTGTCATCATAATATACGCCTTTGTTTTTGCTTTCGTGTTGTAATTTCCCTAAGCTTAAAGAAGTCGAGTCTGCTATATTTTATTTTTCTTTATGTTGTATAAAATCGTCTCGTCGTCGACTGAAGAATATATTTATCAGATGTTTCGATGTCGACTAGCTAATTTTGTATTTATGTTGATTATATTCCACGTAAATGTTGATGTGTCGTTGTTCGTTTCTTCCTTAAATTTTGGGTATTTTCCAAACTTTAAGGTTTCGTTTTCAGTATAACGTTTCTTGTGTAACTTAAAAATATTATCTTTGGAATTGGTACAGGTAGTTCATTACTTCTTTGGCTTTAATGGCAAAAACGCCTCAAAATTTCGCTGGAATATATTTGAACAACGCGTTAAACTTATTTTCTTTCGTGTCATTCCAATTATACGACATCATTGCGCTTGCATCATTTGTTCACATTTTGTTTATTATAACATTCGGTTCTACGTCATCGCTATTAATGGTTTTGCTTTATTGCTTACCTACAAGGTGTTATGATTATTATCTATGCGTCATAATCTTGAGATACGTTGTCAGTTATAGTAGCGACAACGAAGTCGATTGAAGTCCGTATACCACCGTCAATACAAGTGAGAGTGTCAACCATATTTAAAAAACCACAAGATAATCGTGTGTCTATTAGGAGATGAAACTATTTTTCAAGATTTAAATCGTCTATCTATTGTTATGTGTATGTGTGTCTGCTCTTAGAAAGTCAATGTTCTAATTTCCAACCAAAGCAAAATTATTTAGTGCATCAGTGAAAATATGAACTTATCGTTCTTGACTCAGCACATACCTACCTAATTTTGATTCTATCTATCCCAAGACAGCACACATTTCAATTAAACTATTGTCCTTTGTTCTATAACAGAGTAACTTTTATAATTGAGTTCTGACCACGGGGCCTGTAAACATCCCCAAATTTTGGTTCATTTGTTAAAACAAATATACTAATTGTACGCAATTTAGGTTCCAAAAAATAGTTTCATTTCTTAGTTTTATAATGTTAATTATAGTTAACATGTATACGTCTATCGCGAAAATGGAGGCGTGCATTAAACCTTTCATCGAGATTATATCAACGTGTGTTTGTGTGAACCAACGCTCACTTAAGATAAGCGAGCCAGATTTTGCATTGCATCGTTGGTTATTGATTCTAGAAGTTAAATGTTAAAAATGTAAAAGTTAAAATTCTTATATAGTTAATATTCTGGTGAATTACTTTAAATAAGGAGGTTATTTTTTTAATTATATCTTGTTAGTGAGGGTTGATTGGTACATAAAATACATGTTTGTTCGGAGTTCAATCTTTATTTATCATTCGAAGTTTATTTATGTCAAATGACACTTTTCACTTAAGTTTTAACCTGTATTTTTTTTGATTAATTTTTTTTTACACGTCCTTATAATTTATTTTGTATCTCTGTATCTTCTTTGTTCAAACAAAATTATGTTCTTTTGCGCTTATGCAAGTTTCTGCTTTGGATCAAAGTTCTTGGAAACTATTTCCTTGAGTGGCTTACAAATATATAAATGTAAAGCATGTTTAACCTTCCAGTTGATTTGATATCGTGCAGAGTGACTTTTGCCTACAAAGTTAAGCCGAAAGCTTTCTACATCTCCGTTGATCTCTTACTTCATCTTTTACATTTCTTTTAGGTTTACTTTGCTTATGATTGTATTTTCTTCTGTACATAGTACGTATTATATTTTGTCTTTTATTTCCGTTTAATAATTACGTGTCATCATTATTCATATAACTTACAGTTTATATAATAATTATATATCTTATTTTCCGCTATGCAAAATTCAAAATGTAGTATATTCAGTAGTGCCATAACACGGAGCATTGGTACCAACTCAATTATCTTAAAAAAAGATTTCTAGTCTGCAAATAGTCATGAAAGATGTGTTAAATATGGTTTGTTAGGGTTACGCGGAATACCACAAAATATCCTCCATCGTTAATTTCGCCTGATTGGTTACGCAGGATGAGGGGCTTATGAATTTACTGCAGGGACGTGGTGAATTTGGCTTGTTTGCCCCGTAACTATGTACGTATTGTACACTTGCATATGTTATTACAGCCTTCTGATTTCCCTCGTGAACCAATACATTGTATACCACATCGCATTGCACTTCCTCGTTGTACTCATAAATACAAATGACTTCTACGGTACAACTTTCGGAAGAATTTCAAACAAAACAGAAACTATTTGCATACAAATTCGGGTCAAGTTGTTTTGTCTATTAGTGCTAGGGCTGATGGAAGGATTCAGTGTTTTAGTGAGAGATTCATATATCGTACTTTTAACAGATTGCGAAGAGTTGAAATTAGAACTGTAAGCGCAATGTTATCTGAATTGTTGAACTAAATAAAAATATTTACACTGTCGTGTTCAAATCGGAATATTCATCAACCAAATAGCAACCCCTAGAGTTTCTTACTTATTCTTTTCTGGGGAATTTGCTTTACGAATCAAAAGCAATGTTTAATCAATATGACGATTTTAAGTGTAATTAGCTTACTTATGAAATAATATTTACTGTAATTATAATAACTTCAATAGCAGAGTCCGAAATCGTGTGTTTAAAAATTATGTAAATCACTTTTTTTAACTGCCTTTGTGGCCGAACGGCTATCATGCTAGACTGCCACGCAGAGGTCCCAGGTACGAATCCCGAGCCGGGATAAATATTTATATGACCGACATTTATTTATCTCGTGAGTTTGAGTGTAACTTGTGGTTGTGTATTTGTGTGTCCATGGCACCCGTGATACATGGTTTTCCTAGTGCTGAGCTATGAGCTTTATGCGCTTTTACAAAAAAGACTGAATCATTGACTTCATCGTTAAATCGATTTTAGAAAAATATTTAAACGTATTCTTTTCTATTGCTACGATAGTTGAAGCCCTTATCATGGTTTCTTTACGTTGGTACGTTCGCCAGATACCGCATGCCGCGTCTATATCATGCCCTATCGGTGCTGGCTGACGAAGTTGTCGCGCATTTAATGTCATTAGTGTTTGTCATTAGGGGACTAACACATCCCTACATTCTTAATAAGAACGCTTTATGCCAATATTCTAAATCTCCTTTAAAAAAAAAAGTAGTTGGTTTTTGGTTTGTTAGATTTTGAACACTGATAACTAAGTGTTTGTGTTTTATAATTTATTTTATAGAATTTTCCAAACTAACTTTGTAAATAGGATGGATGCTAACAGATTGACGTTACAAACAGAGCTAATGTGGATGGAAATGTGAGAAGAAGTAGACCTTGAAATACGTATTTCGATCATACTGGGGATATTCTTAATAAAGGTCCGGTTAGAAGTACAAGAAATTAACGCGCATGTATGAAGAGATTGAGGCGAGTGGTGGATTAATATCCTCCACTCGCTCCTGTCAAACTTTTGAAGGTTCATGGTCGTAGTCAACCTTAGTCGGAGACAGGTGTGATGTAGGTATGAGTGAGAAGTGTATAAATATCCTGCTGGATATTCAGCCGGATTGAAGGACTTTTTCTAAGTGTTCGCCCTTTCTATTAATAATTATAACAAACTAATGGAGGAATTTCACAAAAAATGATTGAATGTAATAAAACATTGTGATATTCAATAATATTCATATTACAATTACTAAAACTTTCTTCAAAATACTCTACTGTAAAGTAATACAAGAAAAGGGGATTTCAGAGTAAGGTATTATCCACTCTATATAATAATAATAACGCACAAACTCAGCATGCTCCCGCACTAGAGACCCTGAGTCGCGGGTGCCATGGACACACACATAGACAATCACAAAAAAACTCACGAGAGAAATAAATGTAGGCCATACAAATATTTCCCAGCAATTGAACCTGGGACCTCTGCGTGGCAGTCCGGCATGGTAACCGTTCGGCCACCCAGGCAGTATATGTATTACTTGCTTGCAATTAACCTCCAAATACGACCTCTGTTCATGACAAAATACCCTACTACATTCATGTGGTCTCTATTAGCGGATGAAATTCACCGCGCTGTGGCGTTTATCTGTAGCTTCCGTTGTCATGCTGCAAGGTGCTGGAATAATACTTCACCTCCGATTGGGCCAATGCAAACCGGCGGACGGCAAGGTAGAGGACATCAAATTTATCAATGTGTATTTTATGCTATTAGTGTGAGGTCAGACGAGCGTAATTTTGTGAGTTGTGAGGCGCGTAGATTGAGTTGCGTAGTTTGCGCTGCATTCGGTTTCATATAAAACTCACGGGCGTAAAGACAACTGACATTCGGTCGCATCGTGTGACGGGTTGGCGCGGGTGGAAGTTGGAGTGAGGGAAGGGGTCACTTTGGTGTAAACGCTTAAAAAGCAACTGAATAAAATATGTTCGTCTGGCGCTCCAATCGAATTCGGTCGAGCGCAAACAGCGCAACTCAAAAAAACACAACTCATAAAATTACGCTCGTCTGGCCTCACCCTTATTATTGAAATGTAGCATAAATATCAATAGTCTGAGACATGTGAGAAATGCGCCGCGATGCTCCGAGATTGGTCTCAGCCCATTGCTTTTTTTTTTATACCAAGTGACGGGACGAACAAGTCGTGCACCCTGAGACATAACTGACAAGTCCCATGTGCCGTAATTTCACCAGCACCCTTACCCTTCAAAACGGGAACGCAGTCGTGCGCACATTACTGCTTTACGGCGGAAATGGGTAAGGCGGCAGTTCCTGGACGAACTCTTTCACAAGGAGCTCACGGCTACTAAGATTGCAATTTATACCTTATTAAAATTGAAACAGGATAAATTAATGTACTCTGCCTTCCCGTTCGCTGGTTTGCGCTAGCCCTTAGGCTTCTTAATTCTTAGTTCACTTGTAAAAAAAACGTTTGCGGTACTTAATTTTAAGACGCGAAAATTGTGTAAGCTTTTCAAATGATAACCTAATCTCATAAGATTTTGTATCGTAAATTTGAATTTCACTGTAGTCTGAGACAAACGTCCTAGCGTTTATTATATTTTATTTTATTTGCAATTATTCTTGATTAGTATTATGTTTGATTGTAATAATTTATGACGTTCAGGGAGCCATAAAATACAACGTCAAAGTGAGTCGCTATTGAGAAGTTAAGGAGATATTATGTGGATTGTGAGGGTTGGAGGAGGCTACAATGACTAACATGACTTTCTAAACTGAATTCGTAATTTTTTAGTTTTCTACTCTATAATACACTCATACTATGTGCTGTTATGCAAATAAACACTTACTATTGCTTTTGGATACCGTTGTGCCACATTGTGTCACCCTCTGCCGTTTTCAGTCTTTTGTAAATTCGTATGCCACTCACGTGTTTTATTATTATGGGCAATTGAAAACTCGTCACACGAATTGGGTCATTCAATAGCTTTCCCGTCAAAGGATTCAAATTTAAATTTAAACTACATTTTCGATGTAACTTACACAAATAACAATGTATTTTGATTTGGACAGTTTTGTACGTACTAATCGTGTCAATCAAAATTGCCATTAACAATATTCAAAATAAGCTAGTAATAATAAATAGGAGCTATGTACGATACTTGCTCATGTGAGCAAATACTTTTTGTAAAGAGGCCGTATCATATCATGAAATTAAATTAATGGGTACAAAAAGTTTTAATAAAGCACGATGGAATTTAAGATGGTAATTTAAATAACATTCAATACGATAAATAATTCTACAAGTACTTTCCCATTATATCAATAATTTGTAGATAATAATAATAATTGTAACTAGAATTTGGCGACAAGGAACATTATATGTGGTCCCTATAATCCTTTTCCACGACAGGCGTTATCCCAAATCATCTTCATAGGCTCGAAGTAGTAGATTGAAAAAAAAAAATCTTCTATATTACCTTACAAAAAGCTATAATTGTAAATACATGATGCCGAATTGCTAGAAAGTTCATGCGGATGGAAGAAGACGAAATAGGCTCTATCATAACACGCCCTCAATTTGTTTGATTTTGGTCCATTAATGTAGTAAAACCAGCCCACAGGTTGAGAAAAGAAAAAACATAATAATAGTAAAGATATTTATTCATAAGCACAGTTTAAAAAATGTTTGACGACAGACATTGCTGCTCTCTGAGAGACTCTCACTGCAACTGTTATGGGTAGATGTGTTGCTTACCACCAGGCGCACGACTTAATCGTTCCTTTATCTAATTACAGACACATGGGACTTGTCAACTTGTATGTCAGAGTGACTGACCCAGTGGCAGTGCCCCTAAGATCATTGCGATTGAAAGATCTGAGTGGCAGGCACTGTATAACCCCCAGATACACGACTAAATCATCCCTTTTGATACCATAAGAAAAACTAATGGATACAAAATATTTTTCAATTTACGTAGCTGAAGTTTATAAACGTCTTCCCTTTATCGCCGAGATTGCGGCGGTTCTGTGGTTGACTGGACAACGTCCAACGCCCACTGGCGGCGGCGGTGAAGGGATGGAGGCGCCGGAAGTAGTGTAGACTAATCTGTAGAACGAATGAAAACGTCCACTACACTGCAGCGGTTTGAAACGAAATATAGATCATTCAGTTAACGTCAATACTGAGAACTTTTAGCTAACTTGTTTTTGATTTAGCAGACAGTTTTAGATCAATAGATTAGAGGTACGTGACGATGTATACGAGATTTTGGGCAGTGTTTAAAAAATTGATCATTTACGTAGTAAAGTTCTCAGCCAAATTAGGGAGTCAAAGCACGTATTGACACCGATTCGCATTAAGCTGGTCAGAAAAATCTTTATGTCAATTTTTCGCTCTTACTGAATGGACATAAAGATTTGCCGACTGGCTTTAATAAATGAATCCGTTTAATAAATGTGGTGAGTCCCTTAAGGTAATGTGGTTGTATGAAGACTCATTCTAGAAGACGTTAACATTATGATTCTGTTCAAAACGAATCGCTAGATAAAAAAATCATCTAATTGTGGAGCTTTGTTTAAAATTCGCTTAGATTTATCGGGTATCATATTGACAAAATGATTAAAGACGATAATTATGAAATGAATGAATTAATATACAATAGCTTCCGAAAATCCATTCAACTCTTAAAAATTCAGAAACGATTCGATGCTTTAGATTGAAAATTCAAAGTCAATGACAACATGCGAAGGCTGATTCCCAGGAAGAGTCTTCGCCAGTCAGTTGTTTTGACCACTCAGATCTGAAATATAAACTTAATTTTAACTGGAACATTATGTAAGGTATCACGAGGCCACTGGAGTGCATGCCATGCCATGCCATTTTTGGATAAATATTCACTCCTAAACAAAAAATAAATAGGTGGAAACCCAGTCTCAAATGGTCCAACCCAATTATAGTTGACTAATTAATAAATCGACACTTACCTCTTATTCTTCTTATCTTTGGTTACGTAGGCGGGGTGGGTACCTTTATTTAATTCCACGAAGACGGTCGAAAACAACATATTCATAATTCATGAGTCATAATCACTTGACGTGCTTACTCACTGGAATAAATCAATTGAAATAATTAGCTCATCTCGTTAGTCGTGTAATGTTTACACACGTCGTAAGTACTTACACTTGTTTTACATTATTCACTTAAATGTAAGTAATGATAGACTTAAGCCGATATGGGCACATTGTTTACTAGTTCTAAATCTAAGAACCTAACCGTGGCCTAATTAGAAGTTTCCATGTTTTATTTCCTAACATATTAGTATTTTTAAACAGCCACACTAATTACTTGGTCTCAAAGTAGAACATTCTCTGTACTATGATAATCAAAGCAATGAAGTTAATTCCTGGGCACTACCCAGATCGCCTAAATTTAGACTGAGAGAAATATACACGATAGTTTGCAACAAAATGGTGCAAACGAGCAATAAGAACACTCGTTTATTGATTTGAGCTGAATTATTTTCTGTGTTACCTATATATTTAAGAGCCCTTTAATATATCTATAAATGACTGTAAATAGAAAAATTTACAACACAAACCCGACAATAACTGTGTAATGTTTCCTCTAAAACGGACCACCCGATGCGTATGTAATGATAATCGCCTTGGCCGGGTTTCTATTTACGGTCGAATTTTCAGAGCGTTTCGATTATTTTTGCATGTACTGTTTAGGGACAGGGTTGAAAAAAAAACTACGACAAACACGATAGTGCTGTCATTAACTTCATAATAGCGATTTCAAATACTTTGTATTAATGGATTAAACGTTTCCATTGATTATAGAAATTTGATTACACTTTACGTTAAGCTAACCGTAATGGATCTAATGAAAAATGTATATATTTTTTTTATACTTGAAAATTACATCCAAATATAAAATAATTGTGTACTTTAATATTATTTAAAGCAATATTGTAGAAAAAAAAAATTAATGTATGGTGTAACCTACTTTTGCGCTGATTGCCTCATTTTGCAGGCTCAGTACGTTTGTCCGAACAATATATCTATAAAGATAATTAATTGGTCAAGCTATCCATTTTTACGAAAAAACCTGCCTCTTTGAAACATCCAAATCACTTTTTGCTTCTAGCGAGAATGTGGTTTTTAATACTAAGGAATGGGAATTCTTTCATTGTTTCAAAACAACAATAACAAAGGAGCGGAGCTCGAGAGTTGACTTAATCCTTTTACTCCACGTTTCATAAAGTGGTATCGAAATGTCGAGTACGGATAATTGACAAATTTCTGAAGCTAACAGCTTACGATTTTCCTTCATACGAATTTTTTGTAACTTCTACCATCTTGCCTGTATATTATTTTTTTTCGCTTCTGTACTTTAATCTGTCAATTTATAATTTTATAAATTATATCACAGAAGCGCTCTTTTTAGTTTTGAATCAAAATTCTATTGTCTGCGGTACTTGCCACTAAACTGAAAAATTTCATTAGAGTTCTGTACACAGAACTATAAAGAGTCAACAAAAGAACGTCGTGTTTTTGCCAATTAAATTATCAATTAGGACGCTATTCAAACGCTATACCTGCTCCTTCCTGATTGGTTAAATTGACCTACAAGTCTTGCAACCTGCTCATAAGTCGTTATAAAAATAAGATTCTACAAAGAATTACTTCTATTCTATCTCTTTCGTTTTTTGTGTTGTAGCGTTTGTTTAGCTTTCGTCTAATTAAAACATGTGAAGAGGCTGTATGGTGGTACCTTTGCCTATCCTGATAAATGGGTTAAAATTTATTAAAAAAAATACGTTTGTGGTCATTGATTGTTAAAAAAATATACATTCAATATTTGTTCTGTTTTATTATTTTATTTACTCGTAGAAAAAGTATTATATCCAATCATTCCATAATCAGGTCTTAAAATCTCGTACCAATTACTTAGGTACTTACTTAGGTACGGATTTTGCAAATTTTGGATTTTGCGGGTTTTTGTTTTCTTTTTGTTATTAACCGGTAGCTATTCTTCCATAGATAATACAACTCGAACTAAAATGTTGTAAAAGGCAAACTCGCATGCAGTCGTAGTGTGTTACATATAAAATAAATCCTTACAAAAAATACTGTAGAATGAGCATTTATAAAATTAGTCAATTGCAGTTTAGTTGCACATTTTTACTTTTTTTTTCCTATATTCAAGCTTAAGCGAAATACATTCAGATTTTTCGAGGATAAAAACTTTTTGCTTATTCTTGAAGTGCAATTAAATTAATAAATAAATCCATTACTGCGATCAGGTGGTAATGTAATGTAAAAGCCCATGGGCGTGATTTAGGACTGTTTACGAGCAGGTGTGATGAAAATAATTGTATTGCGTAAAACGTACCGAGTTTGCCCCTTTTTTTAAAATTCACGTGGTCAGTATATTTTTTATACGACCGTTATTTAACAGCAAATATCTAAACCCATCGAGCATAATTATATACTCGATGCCTAAACCATTTGATACAGCAAAACAGTAAGGTTTTTACGCTGCTCCTCCGGTAACTCGCCTTACATAATTAAGGTATCGTTCAAATTTGTAGTTTAAATGTGAAATTATATAAGATAATATAGAGTATTTCATATTTTAGTCTAAGGTACCTACATACATAAAGATTTTACATCATTTTTGACAAAGTCAAATCTTTGTTTCATCGTTAGCGACTAAGGCTCAACTCACACTGGCGCAGAGTCGAAGCGTCGCGACGCGCGATGACTCTCGCATCAGTGCGCCCGGATCACAGTGTGGTCGGCGTCTGACGCCTCACTGCGCTCAAAAGCCGCTCGGACTCCATATTTGCATAACACAAATAATGGAAAAATAGAGATGAATATGCAATAGGCGAAAAACATGACGCGTTGCGACGCTTCGACTTTGCGCCAGTGTGAATTGAGCCTTACACTGGAAATAATCACATTAATTAAACTATACTGCTCATTCGCAAGGCAGATTCCCCTGAGAAAAAGAGCAAGAAACTTTTTATCGTTTACAATTGGTAGGTCAATGTTTACAATATTTATTTCAAACATCATAGATCGAGACAACCTGCAAAAGCTAAACGGTTCACTACCACGGATTGTCATCCAAATACACAGAAGTTGTATAAAGAAGAAACAAGTTGTATACCTTTAGTATAAAGATTTTGTCTTATTAAAGTTTTAAACGTTGTGAATAGCAGATATTGAATCTTATCATGGAAGCGTATCCATTGCCCCTTGAATTCGTGATTTTGTGAAGACTACTATTAAGGACAGCTTATTTTTATTCCTCGTATTAATGTCATGTCTCAATAATTGGTAAATCAATGTATGTCGCACTAATTTTTCTTTTTATAAAAAGTATTTTTTTTTTATATTAATGACTGCCTTCGCATTTAGCCAATGGAATGGGTTGCGAATGCAGAATTACAGATTATGGAAGAGGTACGTAATTTAGATGAAAAAGGATGTGGTAGGTTGAGTAGGTGGGTAGTTATTATATATCGGCATACATATTAAGGCTTGATAATATTATTTTTGATAAATGAGGTCAGTACATTATAAACAACTTGGTTACATGAATACAATAAACTTGTTATGGAGGTGGGAAATGTTATACCGATTACCGGGAGTTCGGATATGTAAGTATCGTGGTCAATTGAGGGGCACGAGAAGAAGATAAGATTGTATGTCTCACTATTTCTTATTTAAAAAATACTATTCTTAACGTAATGTGCTGAGCAAACGTCGTGTGCTGTGACGGTAGTGTAAGAATATTAATTTCTATAAACTATCTCTCAGACACTCGGGGGCCCATTTTGTAAATTGCGTTTACGTTTCTGCAGGACATATTAAATTTGTCGTATTTATATCGTTGGCATTACCCGAAAGGTAATGAACCTACGTATAATAAGATCATTTCCCAAAGCAACTACGACTAAATGTCATTGACATTGGCGAAATCATCGATTACTTCGATGGGGCCATAACATTTAAAAGAAGAAGAAGAAGAAGAAGGTGTAATGGTATATCCGTATATGTTCATATGGTTTTTATAGACTTGTACTAACAGACCTACAGAACAAAAGCATCATAGTATTAGTATCTAAAGGTATCCGTTGTTACTAGGTGTAGGCAAAACCGTACCGTAATCGTACGAAAACCTGGGTTAAATAACTAATGGGATATACCTGTGTCGCCCTCAATTTCTATGCTACTGAATAAAAAATTATTTCATGCCAATGCAATGAACTGGGGCGGGAACTCCCGTTTTTTAATTATTTTTTAAACAGGACTTATTTATAGATGTGCAGTAGATAATATGGACGAAACAAATTTTTTATTATTTCTTTCTTCTGGCCGAAAAAAACGAGTATCATTCACCACGTCCCCGAACTTTAAGAAAGAAAAGAACTTACAAAAGAGAGGTTTTTGACATAGTCTGCTTACGCTTTGTACTGGTCATTTAAGTTTTTTCCCGACAATGTGATGAATGTACAAATAAAGATTTATTTAATGATCTTAATAGGAATCGTTATTACGATAGTCGTCATCCTTTATAAATTAAGATATGTAGCGACTTTTAACATTTATTTTTGAAAGTAATAATTTAAACGGGCGGGGTTACCAGAACTTTATATTTAAAAAAACGGTTTAGAATTAATGTTTAAATGACATTAGCTCTTTCATTCATTATCAAATAACCTTCTTTGATATAATATTTACGACTATGGAATACTATGCTAATTTATGTTTTTTTTTCCATAAATTTAAATAGATATATACTTCTGGACACATAATTCGAGCCACCTCGTATTTTTGTCTTAAAGGGCTAGAATACAAAAGTAGTGTTATCGTCGAAGCAAAAGTTTGATCCCGGTTTTGCAAATCCAAATTTCCAACAAGGATTCGTGGAAAAGACCTTTAATATATTAGTTTCAAAATTGCTTATTGTTTTTGATTAATCAAACATTTTTTAAGCTTAGGACATTTAATACTGAAAATGCGAGGTGGCTCGAATTGTGTCCGGAAATGTATATCTACTATACAATATCATTGTTATAAACATATAATGCAAAACGGAAAAAAAACTTTGAGGTGTTCGCTTCAGACTACAATTAAAAAAGCCTTTTAATTGATTATAAAAATAACTAATCGATTCGAAGAGGCTATAGTTGTGCTTGTGTTATTTATTTTATTCATTTTATGCGGAGGGAGGGTGGGAGAATTAACTGCATACAAAAAATATTCAATACAAGCTCAGCTATTTTGCACGATTTAACCTTCACTGGCTTCGTCGTACATTAATTTACTTCCATATTTTATCATAAAAATGTTAGTCAATTACCCATTTACTTCTTATTGACCCATTTATCTGTTAATATTAGATTAGCTGAGTAAAGTGGATTTAAAAACTTTTTAATCTTTAGTAAAAATAATGTTAGTTATTTTTCCCGTTCTCGGATTTAGGAAAGGATTATTTAGAGCAAAACAGTGATAATCAACCCGGCGAATACTTAGAAAAGAATAGGCCGTTTATTGGTGGTCATAGCGTCAAGGCCTCTGGTAAGACAGCAAAAGAGGTAGTTTGTGAATGGGAGTTTTCACTGAAAAACGTATTTTTTATAAAACTCTTGACGTTACTTTGTTGACAAAGTGAACATGAAATGTGAAATGATGTTGACACGATGTGGCCGATTACAAAAAGAAACAAGTCGAAAAAATAATAATATTTAGCCTTTATCATAGATTTAGTATATCCACTAAATCTATGGCCTTTATACAGGGTTTTTTAACCGCCTTAAAAAAAAGGAGGAGGTTCCCAATCCGACTGTTTTTTGTATGTGTGTTACGCGATAACTTGTGAACCGAATTTGATGTATCTTTTTTTGTTGGAATGATGTTACCTCTGATGTGGTCCCATTTAAATTCGAAGAAACTATTCCACCTCTGAGAGTGGCAAATTAGGAGATGAATGAGTTTTGAGGTCGGATTTTTCATGTAAAATATTAACACCCTCACAGGACTCTATTAATAACATCATAAACGACTTTTTCCATGACATTTTAAAAAACAATAAATGTTTAAAGGTCTGGAATGTGTACTTCAAGTAAGTACTTGTGCTTAATTAAACAATAAGGTATTATTTGTCTTCAGAGATTTTATTGAAATCTTTACTTGAGCTCCAATGCATCCATCTCAAATACAAATATTATATAATTTATTAAAATATTTTTCTAACCTTACAACACTATAATATACTCAAGGAACAGAAAAAAATCGAACCGTGAAAATTATTGCAATAGCAAGCAGATAAGGTAACCGGTAACGTGACATTTGAATGAAAACTTTATTTCTAGTTACGTTTAGTCGTAATGTGAATTGGTAACATGTTGTTGGAGCTCGTTGGCTTCCTCGAACGCCGACATACAAACTCCGCAGACATACATTTTGTTTTTGAACGGATGATTCTTTAACGTGTGACGCGCCAGACTGGCTTGATTCGAGAACATTTTATGGCACTCTCCGCATTGTACGCCGCCCGCCGCCTTGTGTTTGTACAGCAAGTGACTATGCAACGCCGCATTCGAATTGAATGTTCGATGGCAAAACAAGCAAGCGTTCGCGCTTGTCGGGTGCACAGTGGCATTGTGATTTGCCAAACCTCGAACGCTCCTAAAAGATCTTCGACAGGAAAAACAGCAATTATCCGTGTTTTCGGGGTGCTTGTAACCAATATGGTTACGCAGAGCCACCTGGGATGTACATTTCTTGCCACATTCCGGACAAAGCGTTTCGGATTTACAACAGCCCAATTTGTGGTTATCTGAAAAAGCTTTTTAAATAAATCATTTGTATCGTAGTTGCTTAACGTATGAAAATAATTTTAGATTGACCATGACACTGACAATCGTAATTTCACATTAATAATGAACCAAAACACCTGATGTCAATTTCAAGAAAAGTAAGCAGCTTACAAACTTACCAAGAACTTCCGGCGTTCCGAAGCTTTTGTAACATGCTGTGCACCGATACTTGAACTTATGCATATACTGCACATGCTTTTGCAAACTCATAGCTGAGGGGTATACCTTGAAGCACTCGTTACATTGCACGGGTTGCTCGTTGGGCGGGTGTATGAGCAGGCAGTGAGTGTTCAATGTTGTCGCAGTTTTGTAAATCTTCCCGCAATGAGGGCAAATGTGTCCATGGTCGCTGCCATCGTCCATACCACTGAGAACGTTTTGAAGTAGCGCGGTAGATGTTAGCAAATGCAAATTCACAGCCTCATTGTGGAGCTCCTTCTCTATATCTATACTCCGCGGTAAGTACGACTCCGGAGACTCCGCCGCGTCATCTATTTCCATCACTTCTTGGACATCCACCTCCACTTTCACCTCTACTGTCTCGCAAGCATTGAAATCCATTCTTAGCTAATAAATTAAATATAAAATAATTAAGATTAGCGAAATTAAGAGTACTGTCAAAATGTATCACAAAAAAGAATGGCGATTAAAAAATAAATTTATTTTACTTGACGTTGAAAAAAAAAATACAAGCAATCTTTTTGGTCTGCCGTATGAACTCTGTAAAGTAACATTAGTGTGGTTATCGAAGCAAAGTTGAAGCCACATGACACGAGCCACTATTTTAAAGGGAAAATCAAGTTGGAAGATGATTTACTTCAAGTTACTTATTACGTTACTACAAAAGTGCATACATATTCTTCTACACAGACAAACGATTGTATACAGAACATTTTTTTTTTTTATTATAAACTTATAAACACTTATAAAAGTGCGCATTTGATCTCTTTCTCACCTGATGGGAAGCGACGATGAAGTCGACGATGGAGAAGGGACACCTAAAAATGTCTATTTATTCTCGCCTTGAAAAGGCCCAATTTATAGCGTTCAAGGAACAAGTATGCAGGCAGGAAATTCCGTTCGCTACGGAGTGGAATCCATATAAATGTGGAAGCAAAACGCTACGTGCGAATCCTTGGAATATCCACAACATAGAGCTGGAATGTAACCAAATGTTAATAAAACAGTGTACAGATACCTACTTAAATATGTGTACATTAGTCTTGACGGTTTTCTACTGTGGCACGCGACGCTGTGGTGTTGGTTTTAGTTTGTATAGTCGTAGTCTTTTAAAGTATCCCACAAGTTGCAGTTATGAGCGACTTAGCGACGAGATAATTGTATGTTAATTCAATACTCTTGCGCGATCTGTCACCATTGTCATTGTGTGAGGACACCATTATCACGTATTTTCCACTAAGCCGCTAGTCGCGGGCGGCTGGCCGTGCACTATTTATTGAAATAAGCTACCATACCCATTGACGCTGCCGCGACTCTGAAATACAACTAGCCGCTACGGCTGCGGTCTCTCGCAACTAGTTGCTTAATGGAAAACGGCACTAAGGCTAATTACACATGGCGTCGCGACGCGCACAGAAAAAAAGGATTTCTACTAATAAGAAAGAGCAATTTCTCAAAATATTTGCTAATTCTGAAAAAATATTTATTAAAAGTAATAAAATATTGTCACTACAAAAATACTGCTTATCTTTTTCTAATACAATTTTACTCTTAACTTTATTCTAACTTTGAGACAAATACGTTCACTTCAAGATTTTATTTCATTTCTAATCAATTAATTGGACATTACTTATATCAAGAAATTTTTACCTCTTACATCAAATTTAAATAATCTTAAATGAATTCAAAATTTCTTGGGTGTATTTTAAGAAAATATATTCTTAAACAAAAAAAGAAGTAGTTTTCTATTCAGATTAATATTCTAAATTCTAGAGTATATTCTTAAAGCAACATTTCGTTGCGTTTTCATAGTCAATCTTGTCGTGACATGTCGCCGAAGGCGCACGCGGTAACGATTACTTTTACTTGTGCTTGTAATCATAAAAATCATAAACAGTCATTTATCCAAAGAAACAATACGTAGTATCTCTAGTTTGTTAGGGTGTTCTTTATAGTTATAATTTAAGAAATTTGGTTACAGCATGAAATCAAACTACACTTGTAACAAGTATAACATGCAATTAGTTCCATCACGCCACTGCTAGATGGCATTAGATGTACTCTGAAACGCGCTATCGTTTTGTTAACTTCAATAGTATAAAGTCATCTCATATATTTGGGATTGTTAATGCTTTCTGCCGCTGTAGCATTTATACGGCACTGGATGGTCCTCAAGTATTTGAGAAGATTCCATATTTCCATCCTATTTCTGCTACTTTAAGGTTTGGCACTGTTGGGTCCATAACCCTGTAAATTTACCCTTTTTGATATTAGAAAACATAAATCTTCAGTCAAATAATTAAGTACCTCTCAATTTTTCATTCTTTTTTTTTTTCAAATCAAAATCGGACATTTCTAATAACAAATAAATATTTTGTTGAATCTAGAGTGGCTTTGTGACTTGAAGTAAATTAATTTGCTCTTGGATTAAATATTTCTGTCTTGTAACGAAAATACACTTTTGAGACGTTTTTTTACTATTATCAAGTAATTATTCTCTAGCGTCTATAGGGAGAAGATCGTTTTGTTGGATTTAATAAATTTGTCTTCATAAAAAGAATTTTGTCTTTTTCTAAGTAATCTGTTTTTACCGTGCGAATGGCGCCGGTTTTTGCCGCTGCAAGAGTTTCGGCGTCGTACCGCAGTACCAGAGTCGGGATAGCAGCTCATGCGGCGTGATCAACTGAATTCGTATATCAGTAAAAGACAATTGTGGCAGCGCTCGCCACTGCCCCCGCGATTTTAATTGAAGCCGCCGCCACAGTGTATGTATGAAAGTGTGTAAGAAAATGCAAGGGCAAAACTACAATAGCGGCGGCGCGATGCCGTCGTTACGGCGCCGTGTGTTATGAGCCCGCGTATAAATTCCATACTACAAGAGTGATGTCACGTGTTGACAGCTGTCACAGTGTGACAATCGCCTGCCTGTAATTATTTTTTTCCATCCTTGCTATAATTCTTGTTATAGCTGTTTTTTTATTGCTTCCGTTAAAGAAAATGCAAAGGTTTAAAATCATACAGCCAAGTGTTAGTGAAATTTTCTTATAATTATAAAGTTGTACACGCAATTTCATATATTTTATCTTGATTTATAAAACGCACCTGTCAAAAATGTACATTCGTTTGCATGTTAGGCCGGCCGCTGTCACAAAGTCACTGTGAACGTTAAACCAGGGGATAAAGAGTACAATAAAATTACGGGTACCCTTATCACTTCGCGTTCACAATTGCATTTGTTCAGACATCACCTTGCTGTATGTAGTAGTAGTAGGTAAATAACTTTCTACCGTTATATGGAGTGTCCGGGGTGCAGTACTGGTGAGGAATACGTCACATATGAGTATGAAATAAATAAATAAAAAAAAAATCTGCTACGGAAATATTGGGCGTTATGTTTATATAATTAGTGGTGCATACATTATTATCCTCGACGTACACAAAAAAAAAAGATTCGCGTTATTAACGATCTCCTTTTTAACGTAAATATAAAGGTTTTCTGCGAGAACTGTATTGTATTTTGGTATACCAAAGAATAGTCATGCTTATTAACAATGTACAAAAAAGATCATATTAATTTTTATATAATTACATCCTTTAATACATTAACTTCAGTCATCAGTATTTATTTATGTTTATTGTTATTATATTTTATTATTTTTGTATTTCGGCGATAAAATGTGGTTCTGATTGTGTGGAATTGTTATAAAAAGTTGTTGTCAAGAATTAAGCAGCTCGGCAAACATATACTTTTAGATATTATGTGTTATTTGTAGACGAACCTATACAGTTTTTTTTCTGTTATTATAGATAGGATTTTAGTCAAAAGTCACGCGCGACTTGCGCGAAGGCGACATAAAACGCGAGATACTGCTATTCTTGTAAAGAGATCTCGAGCTTTATGTCGCTCTCGCGCACGTCGCGTCAGGTCGTGCTAGCGCTACTGGGTTGTCTTAATTAGCCCTTATGATGATTACCTACTTATAAGCAGTAACAGAGCACATACAGTGGATCGTAAAGTCAATTGCACCGAATAAGGTGTACATTCTGTTCCGAAGCTGCGAATTAATAATTTATGAAAAGTGTTTATAAAGTGGTGTATGTGTATGTTGACTATTATTTTTTCGTTGTCAGAATTAGGGCGAGTATACCATTATGAATATAATACAATGTGATAAGTTTAATCTAGCGTGAGATGTTTACAAGGTTACCTAATAAATTTTTATTAAACCCTTAGTTTGGTCGCATCTTTGATACTAACTAATCAAAAATAATGAGAGTTTTGTAGACGCGATCATATAATCAGAAAAGTATGGTAACTCCATACAAGCATACTAACGTGGTTTGTATGAGTGCGCACCCACCGCGGGCCGTATACGGACACGCATTCGCATAATATCGCGATGCACTCGTGTTACATACTAGAGATGGGCAAGCGCCCGGCTTAAACCCGGCGTTTTGTTTGTAACCTGTGTTTAAGTCGGGTCAAAACCCACTGATGCCCAAAATTTAAGGCTCTTTGGGTAAAATCCCAGTTAAAACCGCGGACGTGTTGATTGAGTTTTAACCCACTGCCCATCTCTAGTTGCATAGCGTTGCTCGTCTCACGCGACTTTATTATGCGAATGTGTGCGGTCGTACCCGGCGCACGGCGGGTGTGCATACGTATAAGCCGCGTTGCTGCATATGAATGGACTTACCATACTTGTCTTATTATTTATATTAAAAAGTTTCCACTGTAAAATTTCAATTCGGTGGCAATCGCTAGTTGTGCAATGCGCAACGGGAAGTGAGCGTACCGGTACCTATCTGGAAAATAGAGAGGGTACTGTACATGCACCCGGGGCGGCTCACCCGAAGCACCAGCCTCTCGAAGAACCAGATGAAGTCAAGTGACAGAGGTCTGTGACAACTCTGTACACTGGCTGATCTGGGGTCAGAACCTGAATTTATAAGATATATCCTAAGGGTCGGTAGGGAGGGTCACTATAATCAAAACGAATGTAGAAAGAAGCTGTAACATTTCAATACAGATTGAAGTAGGTAATATAAAAATTTCGTGCGAAATTATTATAAAACACTGTCTAACTCAAATAGCAGACCGCGCAACCTGATAAAACTGTTCGCTAAGGAGTCACCACACTTATTACAGCAGAATCGCATTAAGCCGATCAGAGAAAGCTTTATGTCCATGAATGTAAGAGCGAAAAAGATGTCATCGCAAGTCGTGCCCTGTCATGTTGGCCCTACTGGTTTAGATACAACTAGCGCGACGGCCGCGTTAACTTCGAATCAGCTTAATGCGACAAGTATGGTTAAATAAGATCGCATCTAGACGAATCCGCGTTAATAAGTTTGGTGACTTCCTAAATCGTTTCGCGTACAACAAATAGTAAATATAAAAATTTATTGTCTGTAAATCTATTGACTTGTCTAAAGTCAGAAAGCAATGTAAATGTGTATGTGTGTGGTCGCAGCGGTTACGGCTGGCGATTGCAGCCAACGCCCTGGTACCCCAATACGCCGGCTCAACCGAGCTCGGCTCACGAGAAACGAAAACAGATATCATTCCGGTGAGTCACCTTTAAAACGTCGTTTGTACCCCGAAAACTGATCGGAGTCGCATTCGTGTCCGACCTGGTTTTGGTGCATACACTTCTGGAAGGTTAGCGGCGCATAAACGGGACGTCGTAACGTGTTGAATATAAAATAAGTAATTCTTGTGTTTAATTCACTAATTATAGGGCACTTACTGTTAACACTTACATTTGCTTTTAAAAACTCCATTGTCACATCACCTGCGTTTTCGTACATAGTGTTTAAGTATATAAAACCATTTTAATATTCAACTCGTTGCACCGTTCCGTAACACGACCGCTGTACTTTTGATTCTAATTCTAAACAAACTTGCGCTGCATGGTTATTAAAGGATCGTCAAAACTGAAGAGGCTGTGTAGTATATAAATCTTGGCTTAACTTTAAATCACAGAAAAAAGTAGGCCAAGTGACAAGTAACTGTTGCCATATAATAACATTAAAAAAACGACATTAATGTTCTTTTTCATTTTGACTTACCAAGGTCGTAGAATTTCCATCCTCTAAGTAGAATACACAGAAAAAATTTTTATGTCTAACAATTAATCAAAGGTCACATTGAATTGCCAAAGTGTGAAAGATTAAAACAACGACAGTATATAAAAAAGAATAAAAAAGTAATGACACGCCATGCCTCAAAGGACTTACTTTTTTAACCTTGCGGACTCTGGTCGGTGGTTTTTAACTTGGCTTGGTTCAGGTATCTAATTTCACCTCTTGATATATTTCCGTTCGAAATTGTTCATTTAAATTTGACCTGTCATATCTTATTTTTAATAACCTTTTTGTACATATTTTTACATGCGCCCAGGTGTAAATTTAATTGTATGCACATAATTATTGTTTCTTTCAATCAGTTTGTTATCTACAGTTGAATATAATCTGCAACGTGCTTAAAAGTTAATGATGTTTATTTACATTATTCAAGTAGTTAATTACAATATTCAAGTAGGTAATCAATATTTGGCATAATACTTATACGTAATACCTTGAAAGTGGTTTTAGAATTCCGTGGTCAATAACCAGGTACCCACCGGTTAAGATGATATTTTATTGTGATGAAATTTAGATTGATCCTAACGGACTATGAAGTAACTTCCGCTGCTTGGCTATTTATTATTTTCGATGACTAAATTGTATACCTTAGGAATCTATATACCTTTTTATGACAAAACTTGTCCGCGTAGAAATGCGAGACACTGGCGAGGACCTCAACTATTCATCAGATCGTTACGAATATGCGACGTAAGTTTGAACAAATGGTACTTTGCTCAAGCGCTGCTTTCTATTCTATACTATGGATTTCGGCTGCAATGTCAGTTAAATAAACTTCAACAAGTCGAACCTTAGGTCGAGAGCAAATACAATATTGCGCACGTTGAAACCAAGACCAAGTCACAAGACGAAAAAGTCAACTTTCGGGAAATAGCCGTTAAAGTTTCTGAAAGTTATTTGAAAACATGAGCTTACATTATTGGATTCAATGTGCGAAAGGTCGCTGAGAACCTGTAAAATAAAAGCGTTGCGCTTATGGCGGATATTTTTAAAATTAGTGCTCTCTATCCCGTCGTAAAGTAGTAGTTGTTGTTGGTGTAATTTTTTTTTATGTAGATACTTTATTTTTGAGTTACATTTGTTGTTTTTATAGTGTAGTTATTGAACATTTAAAAATTGTAATGGGTAGTGAACGACAGGTCTAATGTACTCTCTTGATAATTTCATGCATACACGTTACCCTCTGTCAGATTCGTATTCCCTTCGCGTTTGGTGTCTGTAACTGTAACAATGAAATAAATAATTTGTCGTTGGCTGTACATGACAAGGTACTGTATGAATTGAAGCGTATATGCCGCGGCCAAGTGATTAACTGAGTATTTTTAAATTTTTGCTATTTTTAGTTTCCAGAGACACGGTTATTGCAAATCATGATCGATGATTAACTATTTTATTTGTTCGTATGTCCGTGTACAGAACAAACGATACAAAAACTAATTGCGGTAAAAACGATATGTTGCTAAAAGTTTTTTCATTGGTATAATTTTCTTATTGTACGTAACGATGAGATGCATTGTTATTTTTGTTAATTTCCCATAGGTGCTTTCAATATCGTTGATGGGAAGCTATTGTCTTACATCTAATGACATAGAGAAATTATCTTTTACTTTTACTGAGCATTATTGGTCTTTACTTTCAGTTGTTCGGTTTTAAAAAAGGAGGAGTTCTCAATTCGACTGTTTTTTTTCTTTTGTATGTATTTTTCACGATAATAAATTTGTGAACCGATTTTAATGATTCTTTTTTATTGGAAAGAGGGTATCTCAGTAGTGGCCCCATTTAAATTTAAAGATAACATTCCACCTCTAAGGACGGCAAACTAAGGGATGAATCCAGTTTCACGTACTTTTCGGTAACCGATTTCAATAAAACTTGGCAAATAGAATTCTACGAAATTTTGAAACTTTTAGACTCTCTGTACTGATTTAAATTGTCTACTTTACTTTTTATTACTCTAGTTTATTTAATTTTTGCGTCGGGATTAACCTACAATTTTTAAGTTACGTACAATTGTAAATATATAGTATCAATATCTCGCGCTGAAGGTAATGAAACATGTGAAATCTATTCTAAACTCGCTTAGGGCCAGCGGAATCGACAGTGGGACGTGTAATAGACGGTTGATAATAGCAATAGATTAACTGCTGGTCGCAGTGTAAAGACTCAGAATAGGTCAGTGTTTTTTTGTGTTATTTCACGGAAAATGACTACTTATTCCTGTCATCAATATGAGTAATTTACATAAATGAATATACACTGGATATGTTGGTGATCAAACTGTATGGTCAGTGTTCTTGAAGTCACAAAAATAGCTTAAATCAATTATTAATACAAACACTCAGAAAAAATGCCTTCGATCCGATTTCTGAGTGTTCGATCTTTGTATTAATAATTATAACAAACTAGTGGAGTAATTTCACAAAAAAAAAAATTGAATATAAATTCAATAAAAATTTAATTAGCTTAAATTAAGTTATATAGTACAATTTTTTATGAATTCATTTGTATAGAATACATTCAATACTTTATGGCAAGTATTGCTTCAGTTTCGTGTGTAAAACGTATTTTTATAGATAACCTATGTTCATATAGAGTATATAGCAATAAATTTGATGAAATCGTAGGAATAATATTGTTAGGCTCTCAATCACTTCACATGCTATGTACATTTTGGTGTACGCAGGGACTTAGCACCCTTCACCCTTCTTATTCGAACCGGTACAGACCGGTTATCGAAAGGGGTGGGCCACCCTAAACTAGTTCTAGCCGGCCACTGTCCCTACGGCCAGTGACCTTGAGCTCGCTTTGCAGTCATGCTTTTGTATGGCTGTCAGCGTTCTCAACCGTTCCATTTATATGACTCCTTGAATACTAGAATACATTAAAATAAATTGAAGTGGAAACACTTTTTGAATTACCTTTCCTTATAACGTCGTCGGCTAAATTCGTATACTTCGTAACCACAATTGTTGTGTATTGTTGAGTAGGCGCAAAAAAAACAGAATTACTAGAAATAAATAGGAAATGACACTTATTTTCCGGATTTAAATCGCGGATAATTGGAGAATAAATTAAAATTAATTTCCATTAATTTCTAGTATTAATTGGCAATAAATGTAACTTAATAAAAATTCATGCAATAAAATTATTTTCTAAAACGTAATGTAGAGTAAATTGGAATGTTTCTTTGTACAATTAAATATAAGATATTTAATTAATAACTTTTGTGACTACAGTGAAAAAATAGGGTGGTTTGCATTCATATTAGACATAACTGGTTGACGACTGTACCACCTCAGTCAACCGTGACCATGGGTAATTTAAATACTTACTGCTAATTTGAGTAGCAGTGGAACTTCTCGTTCGTCCACGAAAGTATTGCCCCCACTCCTCGTTCGTCCATGGAAGTACTGCCCCCATAACTGTAGTAATCGACCGACAAGCAATAATGTGAACACTACAGGCACATGGGACTTGTCAGATTTATGTCTTGGAGTTACACTGGACGACTTTGGGAATATCCACAACATAGAGGTGGAACCCAAGTCTACGCCTAGTTCCTCGGTGATGGAAAGGGGAAAGCGGAATTAAATCGTGTAATTCCATTGCACACTCCCCGTGATATATCCTGTAAAATACCGATAAGCTGGCAACTTTACGGCAGTGTTCAAGACTCTGCAGCTTCACCTCCACTAATTCCGAGTCACCTATAAGCTTCTTGGCGCGGTTGTCAATTGAATCCAAGGTGGCCAGTTGGTATGTAGCGGAGCCATCCTAAAGGTGGCAGCAGTACTCCATGCACGACTGGATTTGTGCTTGGTACAGCTGAAGCAACTGTCCCGGTGTGAGTTACTTCACCCTGGAAAGGATCCCAAGCTTCCTGCACGTTTGGCCATGGATTCAACGTGTCTGCCGAAGCACAAATTGGACGCCAGGTCCATTCCAAGTAGCTGGAGACAGTCGGCTATCAGTATGGATATATCACGAAAAGTCGGAGTCAGCTCAAAGGGACTCCGTTTTGTGGATAATAGACACGCCTGCGTTTGGTAGCGTTAAATTTAACAAGATTGGCATCGCCCCAATCGGAGACTGCCTTGAGTGTGAAATCCAAACGGCTAACCATAAACTCTCGACAAGACTGGATTTCCTCTTCACTGACCCTTGCATTGGTCAAGTACCTATCTACAACCGTGTTGTCATCAGCATACGCAAAGGTACCTGGAATTAACATATCATTGACATGCAGTAGAAAGATAGTTGCAGACAGTACGGAACCCTGAGGAATCTATCGCCATATGTTCGGAAAAGCTACGCATACATAATATGGAAGCGTGCACGTGTGTACGATCGGAGCGCCTGATCGAACTGATAAAAATTTGATTACTATAGAAAATACGTTATTTTATTTTTTCCTTTGAAAAAGTATTTGTATAACGGTTTTTGTAAAAACAAACACTGTTGTATAAATTCGTTTTAGGATCGAGCTCGCGCCGCCGAAACGCCGCCGCCGCCGACATTTTTGCCGCCGGTTGGTCTATTATCGGCGCTCATGTCTGAAAGGTAGACGATTAGCGACTGCATCGCGTTTGCATCGCTACTAAAAGTCGCGGTGTGTAACTGTGGTTACCCTGTTGGGTGACGGGTGCAGAAGCAGTGCGCCTCGGATCTATGCAATTTAAAGCTCTAAGCGGCGCAGCAACTCTACCCTCCTTGTCACAACGGTATTTGCATTTTGGTAACTTTCGACATATTGGCCTCTCCAACTAGTGAAGTTTGGCAGTCAGCTCAGCATATTTATCTTTATTCTTGGCTTGGCTGAACAGTTGGGCGGTACTCGCTATCCCAGTCCACTCTCCCACTCTCCCAGTGCAACATTCTTCTGTAGGCCCACATTCCAAATGCTTCAATACATTTCCTGAGACGCTCTTTTATTGTCCAGGCCTCACATCCGTATAGAAGTATTGGCCAGATGTAACACTGAAGAATAAAACTGAAACTAAATAAGATTTTAAAAAACCGCTTAAAGCTAGTTTCGCTGATTTCATGTATCGGACTGATATTACAATAGTGTTGTAACTTAAAATATGTGGAATTCAAGGTTATACTATTGCCGAATGTAACATTTCGTCGCCTTACTTTCTCAAACTTGTTTCTTAAAGCACAATGTTACTGAAATGCAAGAAATAGATTGTGCGTACACATTTTGCAGGCTGATTTCACATCTCATTTCCGTCATATTCATACACTGGCTTTTACCAATCTTAAAGTAATGCATCCAAATTAACGCCATTGATAAGAAATTTAAAAATAAATAGAAAGTTTTGCCATCTCCTGAATAATCACTCCGTACAAGATACGAGTTTGAGGAAGTAAGGCATCGATTTGATTCTCTACATGCATTGACCTAAAGTGATCAAAGTCTGCATGTCATAAAACCGTCGTTAGAATATTGTAAGAAACGATAAAAAGATATCTACTTTTTTATAATACCTACCAAGTGACGGAACGAACAAGTCATGCGACTGGTGGTAAGGGACACGCTTATTCATAACGGGTGCAGTGCCACTAAGAGCTTTAAATTGCAAAGATCTTAGGGGCACTGCCACTGCGCCCGTCACCTTGAGACATAAGTTGACAAGCCCCATGTGCTCGTAATTTCACCTAAACTTTACTCAAAATGAGACAAAGTTTTAGTAATCTAGTTCTGGCCAAAATAGTCCTTACTCGAAAATATGAAGAAAGTTTTTCCTTTTTATTTTTAAATATATTTGGCAAGTAGGAAATTGTTTAGATGTCTGTAATAAATTTTATCCTATACCTAAGTAAATTTTAATAATCTTTCGCGGGAATTGAGTAATTAGTTTTTCATCGATTCTAAAAAAATACAGTTTCCGAGTTAATACACTATTGCAGCAGTGCAATATGTTAATAACGCAATTTCGCTAAAAATGTCGATTACGTTGTTTGTGATAACGACGGCAGACCTGTTATGAGTAATAATAATAACGCACACACTCAACATAGCCTCGCACTAGGGAATCCCTGTGTCGCGGGTGCCATGGACACACACATAGACAACCACAAATTACACCCAAACTCACGAGAGAAATAAACGTAGGCCATAAAATATTTTTCCCGGCCCGGGAATCGAACCTGGGACCTCTTCGTGACAGTCAGGGCATAGTAACCGTTCGGCCACGGAGACAGTTAACCAGTAGGCGTGTCGCTTACCACCACGCGCACCACTTGACTGTCCCGTCACTATGTATAATTAAAACAGAAGTCATTTTAGACGCTCATTTTAGTTCACCGCAAACCTTCATCAGAACGGTACGATATTCTTTGTAATAATAATAAAGCATCACTTTGAAACCTTTGTATGGCTATCAAAAATAACCGAAACAACTTTCAACCAATAAGCTGCATGGTGAAATAGTCCAATTCGAACTTCGCCAGATATATTGAATCCATAGCCAAAAATGCAGCAACGAAGCTTTGGGATCCTTTCCAGGGTGAGGCTTTACTTTACACCGGGACAGTTGCTCCAGCTGTACCAAGCACAAGTCCAATCGTGCATGGAATACTGCTGCCACCTTTGGGATGGCTCTGCGACATATCAACTGGCCACTCGGAATTAGTGGAGGCAAAGCTGCAGAGCCTTTAACACCGCCGTAAAGTTGCCTGCTCATCGGTATTTTACAGGATATATCACGGAGAGTGTGCGATGGAATTACACGATTTAATTCCGCCTTCCCCTTTCCATCACCGGGGGACTTATGCACATAAGTGAGATTTTGGTACTGGGTTCGTAATGACCACAACCTTGTTATTGATTATTTTTTACTTTGTGAACTCAGTGAATACAGTAACTGACTCTAGACAAACAATTGTTTACTTTACATAGCCAGGCATTTACTGAGGCGTGTCAAAGTCTCCTGAAAATCCAGATTGTTGTACTGCTTACGACTAATATACTACAATACAATACAAAAATTCTTTATTGTACACCAAAATGGAAAGAAATGCAATGAAATAAAATATAAGCGGTGGTACAAGGTACAATGGGCGGTCTTATCGCCTTAAGCGATTTCTGCCAGACAACCTTTGGATGGAAGTAATTATCTAAGTCACTGGAAAAAGACGGCGGTGTATAAATAAATAACTATACCTATGTATGTAATAATATGATTATACAATAATATAATAATATAAATAACTATACCTATATATGAATATCATAAACTACTATGTAAGTATTCCTACATTTATAAAAATAAAATTTCATGATGAAACATATTTTTTTAAACTCAGCAACTAAGCAGTTCAAGTCACACTAAAGTACTTCTATGAAGAAAACTCTATTTATCAACAGAACAAATGGGAAGAAAAGAACTAGTGTGAGAGAAAATTCTCAGTAGTTCTGTGAAGAAATCTGTCTATGTATTAACAGAACAAACGGGAAAAGAAGTACCATTAGTTCTGTCAACAGAACTGTACAACAGAACTAGTGGAAATAATGGTGTTCTTTTACTGTATTTTTGAAAAGTTGCAATGATTTCGCTTGTTGAAAAAGCAAAGGTTCCATAAACGAATAGCCTGAACATGTACTACCTACTCTTAAATATTCATATGATGTACGTGTGTGTTTGAACTTCATTGCAATGGCTATTAATGCTCAGAGGACTTTCTCAAGAACTGTAATTATGCAACCGCCCAACAACAAATGTTGTGCATATGTTTTGACGAAACACATGCGAAGTAATTAACTTGTCTCGTAATAACGAGAATGAGAATTTTATATGCCGTGGTATAACTACCATATTTCTAAAGGGACAAATAAAACATATCAAGAAATTGTCTAGTATTTGAAATATAGTTTAATGATACGTTGAGTTTAATGTTTTAAAAACTTTTAGCAACAAAAGTTTCTTAAGTTTTTATGAATTTCAATGTGAATTAAAAAAAAAATGCTCCTGTTTGTAATTAACAGCTGGTTTTATGGTTTTCTGTTACCCAGGTTGTACGTGTCTATATTTTAATGGCGATTGCCTTTTTCTAGATACATTTTAGAAAAGCTCTTGCTGTAATTAAATTTCACTGAAATAAAGAAATTTTAAATGAAGTAAATAAAAAATCAAATTACTGGTTTAATAAGAAAACTATTTGGGATGCGATACTTTAGCGGGAAACGGACATTTTGAAACCGTGCTTTTGTCATTTCAAGAACTGGCAGTACGAACCTAAACTGTTAATACCTGTAACTACTGATTTCATCATAAATAATATACACTATTTGCTATTTACTAGAAATGTTGTTTGTTAATGGTGTTTGCTAGAAACTTGATTCTAATAGTTGTTTAGAAAATACATAGTTAAATAATACACTTGATTGGATAAAAACCATTGTAAACTCATCTTTTGACACACTCATTTTAATCCATTAGTAGAATGTGTGCAAGTATCATAATAATAGTCTACTGCACACACGAGTGCAGCGACGTATTCAAAGATTGTTAAAATGTGGCTATAATGTTTGTTGGGATCTATCTACTCTTTTAATTACACATGATATTCGTAAGGAGATCACAAAATTAACTTTTTGTGAAGAGTTAATTGAGAATTGTTTTTTTGTCGGGCGAGGGAGGGAGCGTGCGTGCGTGCGTGCGTGCGTGCGTGCGTGCGTGCCTGCGTGCGTGCGTGCGTGCGTGCGTGCGTGTGTGTGTGTGTGTATGTCGAGAACAATGGCTTAACAGAAGAGCACTTTTGTGGCAAGAAACTGTGCCTCGTCGAAATGTGTTGCTTTTATAGCTAGTATGTTCTTGCTATTTGGGCATATTTTTGTCTCCAGAAGTGACTACTTTACTAATTAAAATGCTATTCTTTTACACTTTTTGCTGAGCAATGATATTGTATTTTCCCGTAGTTAAGTGTGTAAAAAAAACTAGTTAAATCAATTCTATTGTCGTAGCTATGATAGAACAAGGACGGGGTTTTTAATAGGATTACATCACAAAGTTACAAGGATGGCGAGTGGGAGCTTGGGGAATGTAACCTTCGAATGCATATTTTTGTCGTCAAGCAGCTACGTTTCGGTTTTGAAGGTTAAGTATGCTGGTGAAACTACATGCATATGGCGGCGGCAGCGCCCCACAAGCGATTGCGATTTAAAGCTCTAAGTGGAACTGCAATTGTTATAATAATAATATTAATAATAACGCACACACTTAACATAGCCCCGCACTAGGAAAACCCTGTGTCGCGGGTGCCATGGACACACACATAGACAACCACAAATAACACCCAAACTCACGAGAGAAATAAATGTAGGCCATATAAATATTTCTCCCGGCCCGGGAATCGAACCTGGGACCCCTTCGTGGCAGTCCGGCATGGTAACCGCTCGGCCACGGAGACAGTCAGACAGTGTTATGGGGAGATATAGCTTGACATCAGCAGCACAAGAGGTAGTACCGTCATTTCATATCATTAAAACATGGACTGATGCGAACGGAGGAAGAGGGGAGGATCGTGGCGAGGTGGACCATAGCGTCTCCTCACGCCAATGACAAACTGACATTTTACGTATGCATCAATCAACACGTTTCAATAGAATCGACATTTTGCATTTCACAAAATAGGTAATGTTTCAAGTAAGGCGGTCATTTGTCCGCTGCCTATGAAAAGGATGCAACGACAGAATGGGCTAATGAATACATTCCTATTTCGTGTGGCCTATGCCAGAGGCGAAACAAGCGGTGATAAATTATTCCGTTTAACATCTTTGAAACATTGTATCACATTGCACTAGCAAATTTTTTTTAAATGACATATAGCTCCAGTTGTTCGGAGATCTGATCTGACCATCGTTTGGGAATCTGTTAACCATGTTTCATTAATTTAACAACAACAATAATAATAACAAAGCACACACTCAACATAGCCCTAGGGAAACCTTGTGTCGCGGGTGCCATGGACACACACGTAGACAACCACAAATTACACGAGAGAAATAAATGTAGGCCATACAAATATTTCTCCCGAAATCGAACCTGGGACATTTGCGTGGCAGTCCGGCATGGTAACCGTTCGGCCACCGAGGCAGTTGAATTGGCTTACTGATGCTCAACCGTTCCGATTTATACTAAAATTTCGTGGTTTCGACGACTAATCGTATGGATAACTTCTCTATCGGTATCTGTATTTAATTCGATGGAGTGAGTTAGTAATAGGTACTTCCAGTTCGGATAGTCTCTTTACCCATTCCCTTCTGTTGGCTTTTTCCTGGATTTCCTTGAGCGAGGCTATTTTTGTCTTATATTTCATCACAAGTTTCATTCTCATCCACGACAGCTCCAAACGGTGATATGGCGCTGTTGCTAAACCAGTGTATAAAGTTTTCGATCTGCCTGGTTTTCTGTATCCTGTATAAAGAGCGGTGCAAAACTGGTAAAGGGTGTCACCATATTTACCGACACGGAATCGCATTTAGCCTTTCAGAAAAAGCTTTTGTGTCCATGTAATAAGAACGAAAAGAGGTTGTGGATTTCGCATCGGGCGGCGGTCCGAGTGGAATACATGTACGTTTTTGACACGTAACGTTTTTTAACTCTGATTACGTGGACTTCAAAGTTCATGTTAATAAATGTGGTAAATCTCTTTTGTAATTAATATTGTTATAATAAATAACTATCTGTTTTAGTTTATGTTTTAATTTTTCGGCACAACGACATTTTTTTTATGATTGCAAAACAAATAACCCTTCTATTAAATTCAAAGTCTTACTTTCGTACTTTGGTCATTTTCATTTCATTTCATTTTTCAGCCATTACTGTCCCACTGCAGGGCAAAGGCCTTCCTTCCCTTGGTTGTTCACAATATTTGGGTTGGTCAAGAAGTCAGTCTAGTACCAAATTAGAAAAAAAAATATATTAAGCTTTAATCAATTATGATCGATATTGATCTATAAAATCTTTTGCCATGTTTTGGGTAATTTTCAAATTCCCCTTTCATAACGATTCCTGTCCTTGCTTATAAATGCGTATCGTTTAATGGTCGCTTCGTAAGAATACGTGTTCTCTAATGGTCTCTTCAAAGAAGAAAATCGTGTCCATTCAAAGAGTTTTGTAAATACTAAAACAAGTGAAACTCTGAAGGGGGCTATGACGAGCGGATACAGTGGATGAGTAACACATCTTAGCCTAATTGCAATAGTTTTTGACGTGTTAAAAACTATTGCAATTAGGCATTATCATGATGAAATGTGACGCCTTTACGATTCACCATTTCTGAGCGTTTTTCGTGCATAACCTAAAACTTTCACGCCTTTTCTTAAAATGCGAGCTAAAGTGTAATTTTTAAATGACCATAAATAATATAAGGTTTTAAAAGAAAGTTCTTTTTTATTTAAAGTTACTTTGTTTAAACCTATTATATCGATACCTCCAATGAACACGACGCCAACTTTATTTTTTAACCGATTTAAGAAATGGAGGAGGTTCTCATTTCGACAATATGTTTTTTTTTGTATGTATGTTACGCGATAACTCCGGTATTCGTGAACCGATTTTCATGATTCTTTTTTTGTTGAAAAGAGGGTACCTCCATAGTGGTCCCATTTAATTTTGAAGAAAGTCATTCACCGCTAAGGGTGGCTATTCACGCATGAAGATTAATTTTTATAAATAGCGCCTAAATTTTATTATAAGGAGCAATTATTTTAATGGTTGATTTTGCTATTCTCCAATTCACGGCGTTTTTATCTCTCAATATACTTTGGGTAGCGAGAACCGATTTTTATTATCTCCTGTGTCAAGTCCCGTAAAGTGGCGAACTAGGGATTGAATCCGGGTTTGCCACTTTCCGGTAACCAATTTCAATAAAACTTGCCAAATAGATGTAATTCCACGTACTTTGAGGTCGGTTTTTTTTAGTACTCTTTATTGTTGTAAGAGATTATATTAATTTTCTGTTATGTTTGTAAACAGCCATATTTATTTACTAACAGTTTGCTCCCCGAATTCTGTGAAAAAAAAATTAAGAAACAAAAACAAAATTTGAAAAAAGAAACAAAAAAACGAATTTTGTGAAAAAAGAATAAAGAAACAAAATAAAAACAGAATAGGTCCAAAAATTAAGTTAGCGTAGTGTATGAGGTATCGATATAGCTTTCTAGGAAGATTTTAAATTCGTGGGCCGCCTATGGCTTGGCCCGAACCACTTCATTATAACTGACATGAATAGCATCCGACGAGCCGCTATTAATTTGACACTATTTCCACGTACTAACCCCACACAAATGACGAACATAGTACAATAGTGTTACGACATATACATAGGCATATATTGCTATTTTATATTACTGATGTTTGTTAAACATTTGCACTACGCATACACAAATAAGATTAGACTCTAGGGTTAAATGTGGTAACATCAATCACTGTTCATTTTTAAACCAGATACGTGATAAAAATACTACAATAGTCCGTACAATTAGTTTGTACTTGCGTGTGTTACTACTTTATGGATTACAAGAAATAGTTACAATCTGGCATACTGGGTTACTTTGTTAAATTATAAGAGAATTACCCCTACACACCCACGCACACACGCACGCACACTAACACACACACACACACACACACACACACACACACTTTGCTGAACACTAGTAACATCCCCAAAACATTGCAGCGTTTTTTCAAAAGACTTGCCGGTTATTTTACTTTTTTATTTTAGGTCTAATTTCATAACAAAAAAAAGGCGACGGTAATTTCATAACGAATGTTCTTATTTTATTACTAATACAGATATGTCAGACTTTGATTTTGCGTTCGTGTATATTTCGTAAACTTCACTTTATTAAAGTTTGAACTAACTGTTAAAATTTTTGAATTTTGACCTGTTTCTACTTGCCTCAAAATCTAAAAAAATTAACTATGTTTAATTTAGATTTTTTTTTTTCAATAAAGATTGATGCAGTTGAAACTTTATGCCTAATTCTTAATTTTGAAAACATTGACTTACAAATAAATGGACGACGGGTCTAATACAAAAACCACGAAAAAAATGTCCCAAGTCAACCTATTCGAAATTTAAATTGTAATGTCATCGCGGTATCGCGCTGTCAGTAGAACAAATGAAGACTAAAGCGGAGTGTCGCGCTCTGTATACGATTTTAGCGCCTTACAAGTGCGGACACTTTTTAGCGCGGACCCGACGTCCATATAGTTGTAAGTCAATGTTTGAAAAGGAAATATTACTATTTTATACTCACACTTTTTTTTATCTCCAAAATGTGTGACATGTTTATTATAGACGTACGTTGTTTAGTTTTAATTATCATTCCATGGAACTATTCGTATAGTAGGTAAGTACTGTGGTTCATATCAGTTCGTAGATTTTGATAGTAGGCGTCAGTCGCATAACTACGCTCTCGTTTGAAATTGTTCGTTGGTTTTCAAAGATCATGTTCAATTTACATTGTTATACAAGAGGATCATATTTCAACTAGCATAACTTACCACATGCTTCAGTTCGGCATGTTGTCACCAATGTCATTTCATTACAATTATTATGGTTTAACAGGCTGGTATCCGCAACTCGACGTCGGTCGTATCGCGTCTTTTGCGTAAAATGAAATTAATGCCACTCAAGTTGTTAGTTTAATATGGTTGCAAACTGATGGTACTTATTGGCGTTGAAAGCTGTTGGTACATTTCTATGTCAAATTACCTTACATTTAATTGACAAAAACGTTTGTTTTTTTTTTGTTTTTCGACAGGATCCTATTACCTGAAAAGAAAATGTTTAAAAAATAAAGTATTCTACAATTTAGAAAATGGTGGGTTTTTGTAGTTTTAGTTTTTTCACGAATAAATTTTTTGTTTAATTATTATTACCTTTTGAGTTTCTTGATTGCTTGTTGCTTGTTTTAGCTGATGGCCCTATAGCCAATGCTCAACAAATAAATAATAATAATAATAGGAAAGTATTCTATTTACATTCTTTAAAATCAGCGAATGAGGAAATTGTTGAAGGTTTGGCTTGATGGACTGATTCTATTGCAGTAAAATATAATATTTCAAAAACCTAAAGTATAAACGTAATTTTTTTAAATCAGTTGTGTTATTAATGCTATTTTTTTCTTATAAACTAAGGTTAGAATGTGGTTAGAACAACAAGTAGACCTTATACTATACGAGTGATTAAATAATACACGCAAATTAAAAAATTTATTCGGAATACGCTTATGAAACCCTTGCAGTTATTTTTATGCCAACTCTGTGGGTTTGTGTTCTATTTATTATATCCTGGCATTCATCCGCGGATTGTAATGCTAATATTTTCACTGCATGTTATATTTAACGTGATACTCGGTGCATGTTTGTTCACTTTTTTTTGGCTATAATTGATTAGTTAAGTTATTATATATATATGTGCAAGTACAAAAACATTGGCTATGATGACTGTTGGAAGATTGGTGATAAATTAGTAAATGTGGTTTACGAATGCATGTTTCTTAAAATGTACTTACTATACGAGTACAGTCTAAATGCCAAAATCTTTATATTTGGAGATTCGTGGCTGGTGGTGTACTCCCGTTCTCGTCGGACATACATCCGAAACAATTATTATCAAATAGATCTCAACAAAATTAAAAAACGTGTGATGGGAATAAAGCTTCATACTTGATCATGTATTTCGATGTGGCCAAATAATGCAAATTTTTCATTCTTTGTTTCGAATGCAATGCCAAACGAGAACGAGAGTAGATTCACTGAGTCGAGCTCTTTTACTGATATGCATGATAATATTTAAGGACTCTGCAAGCGAACGACTCAATAGAAAAGATCAATATCTGTACAATATACTCTCTTTAGTACTATTGCCTACGAGCGTTATTCGTTTGATGAATGAAATACCTGTAATAGAATTTGAACTTCATTCCTGTACAACTGAAAGTTGTTTCAGTTAAACATTTGAGTATTTGCGAATATTTGAATTTTTCTAAATTTTTTTTCAGATTCAAATTATAGTCTCAATGAATTTTTGCCGATTGGGTTTTATATTCCCTCGTTTTAGCACCAAAATCATATTGATGCAGATGCGTGAAAGTTTAACTATACAACCAGGTTTTTTGTCAATTTGGCGTTTACGCTAAGCAACTCATTACCTCTAGATCCGACTTTCGGTGTTATTTAGACTCTGTATGTAAAAGGCAAATTGCGTATAACTTTCTTAAAAACATGATGGAAGTCGGAAAAGTTGCATAGGTTGCATAGTGTAAACTGCAAGTAAGACCCATATGTAACAGTGGCATTGTGTATCACAGAAGTTCGGCAAGAAGCAGTGCAGCAAGCACTCGCCGAGATGCAGAATCGCCCGAAGCCTTCGATGCCAATGCCATCCAAGCGGACGTCGATGATGTCGAAGAGCCCAGATCGCGAACGTCACGACTGCTGTAAGTTCGTAAATCGATTTCATATAACTGACTAAAGGTGAAGGTGGTTAAAGCCCGCTTGAGTTTAATATGGCGTTTATTTGTCGACAGCTTCCAGCTCAGACGACGATTCTTGCGCTGGGGACGCAGACCTTCCACCTCCGCCGGAATTGAACTCTCCACCCGCTCGCCGCGTAAACGCGCCACATTCACGATCTCATCCACACCCTCTGCCTCTACCACACCAATACCAACACCCCCACCCCCACCCACAACCACGCGAAAAACACGCCAAGTACGTCGTTCCCCGCGACCATACCCAGATCGATATAAACGATATCTCTACTAATTTTCCGGCTTGTGAGTATACCTTTGTGGTCAGAATAGCCGGGACCAGACTGGTGAACGCTTAGGCGTCTACATTTACTGAAGTAAACGTCCAAGGCGCGTTCACGCCGAACGAGACATATCCGGCCAATATTGTCCCGGCTAACATTAAGATTGTTTTTTTTTAATATCGACAAATTTCTGTAATGTTTTATTTGTTCAAACAGACATTCAGCCAGATGTGACCCACACCAGCGCAGGCGCACGTCGTGGGGGCGCCCAGATCGCGGACCGCGTGCAGTGCTACGCGCCGACTGAGGACACCGGCACCGGTACCGGCCGCTGGAAGGTGAGGCCACAACCTCAGCTCAAGGTACGAACCACGAGCACTATGTACTAATAACCTATTTTAGCAGTAGAACAACTAGAAAAGGTATGGTGCTGCTGGCTGTACATAATTGCGACTTCTTATTTACGTTAGCGTCAGAGACGCAATATAATAAAATTATAGATTATTAATGAAGGTAATTGTAACCACGAAAAAGTAATTGACACGTTTGTGCGATTCATTTCATTTCTTTAAATCAGAATGCATCTTACATTAGGTGTGTCTACGCTTGTGCGACCAGAATAGATCGCCCGAATTTGTAACATTAATTTATAAACACTGCAACAATCGACAAACGTCTAACACAAAGTGTAATTGGCAAAAACATACAAATTATTAATTCACATTTAACTCATCAGTCACCAGGTACAAAACGGAAATTCAACACCAGAAGAGCAGTTCCTAAGGCGTGTTGAGGTTACCATTTCCTACAAAAAAGTTGTGTAGTGCAACAGTTGTTTGAATGCGGTTTCTGTATTTAGGTCTCAGCTAAAATCCAACAATTGCTGAACACCCTGAAGCGCCCGAAGCGTCGGCCCTTGCCTGAATTCTACGAAGACGATGACATCGAACTCGAGATTGCTGCTAACCCGAAAGATCCAAATGCGCCTAAACCCGAAGGAGGTACCATGACTCCGGCAGTTGGTGAGCAACTCGTGGTCCCTGCCGGCCTGCCGAGGAACCTCGAGGGAGCTCTGCAGAGATACGGAACTGCTTCTTTCAAGGCCAACGTTGCAACTGTGCTCGATCCGAATGGGAAGCTTAGCAATTCTCTCACTTACGGTAATATTAATTCGTTAATTTTATCAAATACTTTCCGGTCACTTTTTACTCCTCGATCACCTGCTATACTAACACAGTTTGACGTTTCAGGCAAGCTGTTAAGTCGATCTTTCAAAATCGCTCATGCTCTCCTCAACAAGACTTTCACCTCGAAGAACAACAGCGGGGGTCCACTGACTGGTGACAGTTCTATCAAGCCAGGGGACCGCGTGGCCCTGGTGTATCCTAACAACGACCCCATCAACTTTATGTGCGCGTTCTACGGGTGCCTGCAAGCTGGTGTGGTGCCGGTTCCCATTGAGGTTCCGCTGACTCGCCGAGACGCGGGATTGCAACAAGTCGGTTTCTTGCTTGGCTCCTGCGGCATCCAATATGCGTTGACCTCAGACGCTTGCCTCAAAGGTGAGAACATGATCTATTAGTACATTTGCAATTTTTGCGAATTCGTGTATTACTTACATCTTTCTAATTATGCGTAAGTTTGTAGCGTGTGAAGTCAATTGTAACAAAGTTACGAATACAACACTTTAGCGACCGTGTTTAATGGCGAAGCAACGCGATATCAATATGGGAATTAACCAAATTCTACGTTTGTATGTGTGTATACAATCAAAACGGAGGCGTAATTATATCATGTTACTTTCATATGTTTAAAGCAATTGATTATGAACATTTCAATTTGCACAATATTATGATACGACTAAAAGCCAGCGCTGGAAATGTACGAGGATATCAATTATGCCGTTTAAAGACTGACGGATGGAATTGCTATGCGAATTAAATACAGTGCGAAAGCTCCAAATGCAAAACAGCAATATTTTTTATGACGTCCTTTTGATCAATTTAAAATAAGTATTTTGTGTAAAATACACAGTGATTGTAATATTGGCTTTATTGAGCACCACAATGTTTTAATATCATTAATTTCTTTTTTGTGAATTTACTCCGCTGTAGTCGTCACAAAATAGAGGCACCTTTTTACACTTGTCATCGCAACATAAATAGGGATGTGAACTAAACATGCTTTAACCATATTAAATGATTCTCACGAGAAATTGATTTGATGTTGTATGAGTCTGTTGTCGTTGAGATGTATTTTTTGGATTATTGGCTTTCAGTTCCAGATAGAACATTTAACATTTATTTAATATAAATAATAAGTATTTCACTTTTAATGATCACTATGACAGCCTGTATTTGTTGTTATAGTGTAGTTACATTATCAACGCCCTTGTTGATATCCTGTAGTTAAATAGCCAAATTCTGAAGCAAACCAAAAAAAGACTCCTAGTTTAAATTTGTATTAACTTTCATCGAAAGATGAGCCAAAATCATCAGTTGAGCTAGTATCATTTGTATAACATCTCTATCAAAATCAAAATATCAATATTTTTGTGAAATTGAATGGACTCGGTGAAATTCGGCGATTAATTGCTTACAATTATTTCTACTATTAAAAAAGAAATAAATTGGACACATAACTGTTTTAAGACGTTTCGGATAATTTCGGACTATCTCGAAATTGCATTTTATTTTGGCATTTATGCGAAAATAACACTTGAAATATCGTTCTATTATATGTAATGCTTCACTAAAATTAACACATTTTATTAAAACGTGCATTTTTGCTATATGAATTTTAGTAAAAAATCATTTTGACTCATTAAAATATATCTTAAAGATCTGACTATGACCAGGAATATGAAATTGGATCTTCTACGAACAGTAAGACTAGAAGAATCAAATTTGAAGTTAAACTAACCGGATTCTGAGGCCCCTCTTTTTGGCGGTGGGGTTAACCGCAGAGATTTAGTGGGTATAAGGGGCTACCTAAAAAAAAAAGTTTTGATATTCAAAGTTCACTGTCCTTAAAGACTAACAATTAATTTAAATGGTATATAAAATTACAAATGGCATTTGAAACGTACTTTTCCTTCAATTGTATATTTCCTTATTTTGTCCGGTGTCTTGAGACTTTTTCGATTACCAAGCAAACGAAGTTATATTTCTTTAGAATATGCTACGATGTTATATTTCTAAGCGGCGCTAAATAAATAAAAATGTTTCGTAATACTTCGAACTTAACAGCGTTTCTTGGCTTCGAATTTCTGTAGCAGTCAGATAACAGACGTGAAGCAGTTTTCAATTTAGTTCGTGGACACATTTCTGTAAATTTTGCACCGATATGTCGATAACATACTCAAAGAGAAAAGAAGTTTATCGGTAATATTTTTAAACAGAAAAATCGTAACAAATAATTTGTACAAGTAATTTCTTTTTTTAATTGCAAACCGTTGAATGAGTTTCAAGTGTTTGACTTTTTTCTTAATCTATATTTCAGGACTCCCAAAAACATCATCGGGAGATGTGGTATCATTCCGCGGCTGGCCATGTTTGCAATGGGTGTCCACTGAGAAACTGCCCCGCCCCCCGCGCGACTGGATACCCCCACCTCGTCCCGCCGAGGACAGCCACGCGCACATTGAACACACCTCCGCTGCTGACGGATCTGCTATGGGCGTTATTGTGACCAGGTGATTATAAGAAATAAGAACATTGCATTGGGTGTATATTTTTGTCCGCCATGGTATAGTTCTATGCATTCATTACCCTTGAAGGAACGAAGCACAAACTTGAAAGCGAGCAATTTAATTTATATTTACAGACTTTTCTTTATTCATTGTGTTTTCTCAAGTGGGCAAGTTAGAAATCAAACTCTGCTACATTCTAAGGCTTCGCGCGTACACTCCACTCGACCCAACCAATGTAACGTTAAGTTAAATGAAACAAACATTTAATGGGTTTCAAACTTTGGAAAATGTAAACGCGAGAAGATTCACTCTCCTACTTTTCGGCCAGTATTAATAAGAAAATCACCACATTTGTGGTCGTGGGCATGAATTAAGAAAAACCTTTGTGGACGTGTAATAAGAGCGAAAAAGACTGTGCGTCGGTCTGAGAGGAAGCGAAATGAGCCATATATTTTTCGCCTTTATTGCAAGGACATAAAACTCTTTGACCAGCTCAAGCTGATTCTGCGTTGATATTTGTGGGGACTCCCTAAATTGTAAATATTTTTTTTACCTTATCACTACTAATTAAGTATATTGTAACCTATATCATAAACATAAACAAAAATAATTTTAAGGCAAATAGGAGGAGGTTCTCAATTCGAATGTATTTTTGTTTGTAAGTATGTTACGCGATAGCTCTTTTTTTAATTTGTCAACCGGTTTTGATGTTTCTTTTTTGTTGGAAAGAGGGTACCCTCAATACTTATTGGTCCCATTTAACTATAATAAATAAAGAAAAAAGAGAAATATATAATATATAAAAAGTTGAATTATAGTGTCAAATATTCTGTGAATTGAACTTTGAAACTGACCTTGAAAAACAAACCTTTTAATTAGCATTCGTTATCCCTAAAAGCGCACATAAGCTATAGTTACAGTATATAATGATGACGTTTATTTGTAGGCAATCTATGCTGGCCCATTGCCGCATGCTATCAGTAGCTTGCAACTACACGGAGGGAGAGCACATGGTCTGCGTGCTGGACTTCAAACGCGAGACGGGCTTGTGGCACGCGGTTCTCGTCAGCGTTCTTAATGGGATGCATGTGATCTTCATCCCGTACGCTCTGATGAAAGTAAGCCCGGCCTCTTGGATGCACATGATCACCAAGTACAGGTGAGTCGCGTTTGTGGAAATGTATTATATTCTATTATAATGATATTACTGTACTTGGTAGAGGTTGTATGTGTCGCTGTGGTCAGCCTCTTACCATCTTCTTTTTTCTACTCATTATTTTACTTCCATTATGAAATTAATTTACTTCTATTTTTATTAACATGGACTTCCGCAAAGTAACACCTGAATTTATTAATTTATTTTTTCTTCTTCTCTTTTGTTTCCTGCTTATAACATCGAGTATATAACCAGAAATAGAGACGAAATGTCATTTAATTTGTCTGAAAACTATTCTGCCATATCATTACTGTGACAACTGCGCTCCGATTGGCCCGTCCGAATTCGAAACAATTGACGGGTGTCATGAATTGTTTAACTTCAAATCGACCAGTTTAACTTAAGCTTTGCTATAATGGAGGAAAATTGAAGAATTACATATTTAATAACCAATGAAATTTGATTCCGTTTGTTTTGTAATTAAATGTTTTCCTGTCTTCCCCACACCACCGAATGGAACAGCAACATGGTTAGATATATTATCTTTATTACAATAAATACAGAATTTCAGCTTTCTAATTTGTGATGTCAGCGCAAACGAGAGTTGGCATTTAAAAGTTATATAAGGCTCATTTACCTGATGAGTTGCTAGGGATTGATGGCCCTTATTTTGTTTCTATTTCTGGTGATATACTCGAAGAATATGTGGCTATAATTAACGTAAAACATAAAAACACTAAACGCCCAGTAGTAGAAGCCACTTTCTCGAAGTTTTTTTTTATAATATCAAGTGACGGGACGAACAAGTCAGGCGCCTGATGGTAAGCTACACTAACTTTCTCGAAGTTATTATAAGTTCCGCTAGATGTCATCACCATGAACACGTTTACAGGATTAAAGGCGGAGTGTTACTCGCGCGCTCTGTCTACTCCGATCGCTTCTTTGATTTTGTAACCAAGTACCTATTAGATAAAAAAAATCGGAACACCTGGTGCGGCGTGCACAATAGATCTTCAATTTCTAATTTACGTACATTTGTGAATGTTAAGTAGCAATAGCTTACGCTGATATCTTGACGAATCCTGTATATCGAAAAAAGGTTCACAAGCTCGGAGAAACGTGTAAAGTCCCCAAATTGTATTCGGTCGGCCAGTTTACCAGACTATGGTCGAAACGCTATAAATAATAAGCTACAAACTGGAGCTTCACATCCAGCAACCTGACAATGTTTTCCCTTTACATAACTAAATTTACCTCTTTGGCGAAAAAAAAAACTGCCAGCCTTCTAGTGACCAACAATTTCAACGAGAATTTTAAAGAACCTATTTAATCCTTTCACAACACAAATAGTCAAAAGTAGTGTTACAATGAATATTATTTATTCATTCATATTGTACAACTTACAAATCAGTCTACCTTCCGCCAAATTATTTGACCTGATCTTAGAGCCGTTACACACGGCGACTTATAGCAGCGATGCAAACGCGTTGCTAGCGCACGACTGCGATCGCTACACTTGGGATTTATAGGCGATTGCACCGACGCAGTCGCGCGTTTGCGTCGATGCAATCGCCTATTAATCGCAAGTGCAGCGATGCAATCGCGCGTTTCACGAAAGTGCGTTAGTAAGCTAAAAGTCGCCCTGGTAAGTTAAAGTTTAGTTTAAGATATCTATTTTTTTTATTTCATAGGATCAGCTTGTTTATTATTTTGTCGTGTCCACATTTGCATGCCGTGACGACCTTTCAATATAGACAAAATTTTGTATAACTGTATTACCGTTTCTATTTTGTAATGTTTAATTCATGTCTTGTTGTTGTGTCCTAAAAGTAAATAAATAAACTCTAGTCAAAAGTAGATAATAGCGCAACATTTTAAAGGTCCAAAAATAACTAGTTAGTTTACATTGTATGTTATTTATTAGTCACTACTAAAATCCATTGACTTGGTTACCAGAGCATCGGTGGCAATCGTGAAGTCCCGCGACCTGCACTGGGGGCTACTGGCAACGCGAGATCATAAGGAGATCAACCTGAGCTCGCTGCGTATGCTGCTTGTCGCCGACGGCGCCAATCCCTGGTCGCTCTCCTCTTGCGACCAATTCCTCTCCGTATTCCAAAGCAAAGGTTTGTCAAATTGATTGAACTTTATTATCAATGGCGGAGTTGACTTTCTCTTGTCGTTGTATATGTATTGATTAGGTTTCAAATTGTATAATTTACATGACAAATACTTGAATATGTGTACTTCATGGTTATGGTATTAGTTAGTGTAGAAGTCAGTTTTAAATTGGTGTAATATTGTAACAAGTTGAGGTCAAAAATGCTTAAAACATAAGTTCATCGTCTCAGAACTCCATCACACAAAATTATGCTTTGTATAGTAAAAGATAAACTTAATTACAAATAAATACAGTTTTTCCTTAGAGTATGGAAACTAAAGGACATGTTATGTTGACATATATAAATCGGACGTTATATGTTTATGATGCATTTCGACGTTGAAAACATAAACATGTTATTGTCTTTGTTAAACTATTGCGTGCCGTCTTAAGCCAAAAGAGATAGCATTACATTGGTCTGTGTCAAACACGGGAATCGAAAATACGTAACGTCATCTTAAATGCCAACCGTGTCCGTTTCGCAGTACATGAGGTACATGATACGGTTGTCAAAGGGAAGTACATCAAATGCCAAAACAAATGTTTTTCCAAGTAATTTATTGAATTATTCGCATGTATTGTAATAAAATGGACAAAAATATTGACAGTGAGAACAATTAAGTTTTAATAAAAATTCGTCGCTGCAGTATTACGGGATGCGGCATTTGAATGTAACATTGTACAGGCACATGTTATTTTTCTGTCCATAAATCACACAAAGGCCCAAATAGCTCATGTAATTAAATATATTTAAGTAGTTTGTTCATAAACCATGCCAAATTTTGCTTTGGTTTCTTCAGATTGCCTGTTTGTTTGTATATTTTGATGATTGTTGTAACGATTATTTTGAGATAATGTTGTTCTTAGAAGCGTACATATTATCGATGTTCTGTTATTAAAATAATTCACTACGAGGTTTTTTATTTCTTTTTATTATTATTTTTACTATTCCAAATTTACCTACAAATCAAAAAAGAAAAAAGAATGGTTGGAAATCATACCGCCGTATAATAGTGCCGAGTATAAATATTGAATCGAAGACCATCTTCATTTATACGCTTCATTTTGAAGAGTCAAATTATAACATAACTTTGAATGTAACTAGATTACATGATAATGCAATTCCATCATTAGGTTTATTGGTAAATAATTTTATATTTAATTTAGATTAAAAAATACTTATTTACTAGGCATTCTTAGTTCCTGAAAACAAAATTATCCACTCGTTTCCGATTTTTTCCCACTGACAACTCTAACTACAAAAAATTCTTATTTTATAAAGTCGGCAATACAAAGACCATGTTGGTCTAATGTTGCCGGCTGAAGTCTAATACCAAGGTATAGACAGCCTATTTGCCTTGCCTTGCCATCGTTCGGTGTCACTCGCCTAGCTGACCGAGTGAAGGCAAGCGCTAACGTGTATAGAGCTCGTTTGACGTGGCTTGTCCCAACTCGCAATCGCTCGTGACCACTTGTCTCACTTCGGAGAAGTGTCGATTTTTCTGCACAAATCAAAGGCCCTCGGCCAATAGTAGTCAATTGACATTATATAACCAGACATTTGCATGCTATTTATTATATGCGAAACATGTTTATACTAACACTGTCTCTTGTTACATCTCCTGTTATACCATGTTTTAAGCAAATAAATGTATGATAGTAATATTATTATTGATAATATATACTACTTTAATTTATTTCCAAAATTAAATGGAAGTATTAGAGAGTCACTTACATCAGTTATGACTTATCGGTAGATTTATGGTACGACATTAAAGAAATCCGCCATTAGTTCGTTCAATTTTTGTTTAGGTACGCACGTTAATTCCGTAGTCAGGGCAGCTCCTTTCTTTTCTTTTATTATAAGATTTTTTCCGATGCAATTCCAAAAGAAGTTTGTGTCCTTGGAACATCTGATTCTATGCATATTTAGTTAGGGCTGCCATGGTACTAAACGGATTAACGAAAGATGTGTCAGTGTGTGCATGCTCTCTCTTCCCACAACGATAGCTTATGGTGATAAGGTGCCTCATCATCATCATTTTCAGCCTTGTATGACCCATTGCTGGGTATAGGCCTCCTTTCACTCCTGCCAAACTTTCCGGTCCTGGGCGTCTCTGGTCCAAGTTTAAACCATTTATTTTCACACACATAACAAAAAATAATAATGTACAGAAATGAGAAAAAAATATTTTTTTATACAATAATAAATACAATATACAAAAATAATTATTATTTAAAATAAAAAATAATAATCAAAATAGAAAGAATAATGTTTGTATGACGGACACGAGCCCAGGAATGTGTCGAAATCAGTTTGCAATGATTTCAACCCTGATTTTCTGCCCGACCCGGCCATGGCAGCTCTACGTGATCGATCACACACACAAATCGCAAACAAACTAATAATAATAATAATAAGGAAATGAAAATAATAATAACAATGAGATGAAAATAATAATAATAACAAAAAATTAAATTCATCCCCTAGTGGACGTACTAAATATGGGTTTTAATGGCTTAATATTATACGGTAGATGGAAAGGCGTATCTAATTCGTCGCTTTGAGGGGACATACTGGGTACGGTATTTCAATTGTTTAGCCCCTTAGAAAAGCGTACCTACCTCGTCTCTCCTTGGGGGACGTACTGTAAACGGAAAGCCATATACGCGACCCGGACTTCTTTGGCCTGTCCTTGGTGACCACTCCGTCAAAGCCTTACTCCAGCGGCCATCACCACGTTTAACCAGATCTTCTGCCCAACTCCACTTAGGAGGCCCTAAGTAAGGACCGTGTTATAGGCATAACACGGTCCCCAACGTCTTGCACTTTCGTCCGACGTCGAATTTCCGTGTTTCGAATTTTATCGATGAGTGTGATACTGAGCATGTCTTTTGTGCACCTCGTATTCGATGCACTCTTTACTTGGTAAGCGTCCATGTTTCGGCACCATATGTCATTCTTTTTCTTATCGTCTCGATGGCACATTAATAAAGTGGCTATGTCTATTAATTGTTCTAGGAGTCCGCGGCGATGCGATCTGCCCATGCGCATGCAGCAGTGAGTCGCTAACTGTGTGCGTACGTCGCGCTGGGCGCGGTGGCGCCTCGGCCGGACGCGGCGTACTCTCTATGTCCGGCCTGTCCTACGGCGTGGTACGCGTTGACGCCGAGAACTCTCTTACTTCACTCACGCTACAAGATTGCGGACAAGTCATGCCATCGTGTAAGTATTATGAAAATAAAACATTAACACACAAATCGATTTCAATGCACCAACTCATTTTTATCATTACAATTGGATATTTTCACCACTATACTGAGAAAACAATTATATCACTAAAAATAAAATTGGAATTCCTATGACCAATGTTTTTTTTACAAATAATAATGAATAAATAATCTTCGATCAAATATATTGATAGATGCACAACTCCATACATAATCAAACACGAATGTCGTCCTAGCGTCAAGTTTACTTATATAGGTGGATAGATATGTCCTCGATGTATAGGTGTATACCTCTTTAGTTATTTCGCAAGTAGTGATATAATTCACTGTGATATAAGATTTTTTATATTATGATATATAAGTGCGCATTTGACCTTTATCTCACCTGGTGGAAAGTGACGATGAGGTCGACGATGGAGCATGCACACCTAAATAAAACCTATTGAGTCTCGCCTTCAAAAGGCCCAAGTTATAACGTTCGGGGAATAAGTGTAGGCAGGAAATTTCACACCATAGCCGTTCCCCATATAAATGTGGAAGCGTAACGCTACGTGCGAATCTTCGGAAAATCTACAACAGGGGGTCTACTCTCGATCTCCGTCCGACATCCGTCCGAAACAATTACTGCCAAATAAGCAATACTTGACCAAATGAAAAGACGCGTGATGCGAATGAAGCTTCATACTAGATACTTGTCTTTTAATTTTGTCGAATATTACTTATTTGACAGTAATTGTTTTGGACGGATGTCGGACGGAGATCGAGAATTGCCCCCCAGAGATGGAACCCAGTCTAATCCCCCGGCGATGAAAAGGCGAAGGCGGTTAAATCGTGTAATTCCATCGCACTCTCCGTGTTATATCCTGTAGGATACCGGTAAGCAGGCAACTTTACGGCGGGCTCAAGGCTTTGCAACTTCGTCTCTACTAATTTTGAATTACCTATAAGCCTCTTTGCATATTTGTCGATTGAATCTAAGGTAAACAGTCGGTATGTAGCCGAACCATCCTATAGGTGGCAGCAGTAGGTGTAGTAGTAGGTGGTGGTACTCCATATGCGACCGGACTTGTGAGCTGAAGCAATTTTCACGATGTGCGTTAACGCCTCACCTTGGAATGGATGCCAAGCTTCCTGGCTACAGTTTTGGCCATTTAGTCTTAAAATATTAGTCACAGCGTCGTAAAACATCTGTGCAAATTTCTACACATCACCTTATGTCTTGAATGATGGAAAGGGTAATCAAATTTAATGACTTCCTGAAATGAAACAAGATGTCTAAAAAAAGGGTATTGTGAAACACGAATACAGTATAATGTGAGTTATATCATTTTGACACTTAATGTTGCGCTCACGTCACATCATAAGTGCCGTTTCGTTTCGCTTATGAACGGCGCCCGCGAGAGTAAAATAGATGCGTATATGGCTCACGATGATAAATAACAAAAAAGATTAAAAAATACAATTAAAATGCCCTAAATACAAAAGGAATTTAAGAAGATGATATAACTGCTGTAAGTACGATTCTCCATCTTTTTTCTATAATTGTAGAGTAGTTTTTGCAATTTTTAACTGCGCACTTCAACCTCGTGATTCGTGATTCGCGCGCGGTTACCAAGGGAATGAGAGCGAATGAAGGCATTTTTGCTTTCCCACGACGATGCCACTTTTGGAGCGGCTACACATTGTATCTACCAATATATTTGATCGAAGATAATAATGTAATAATTTGGCGGACAACCACACCAGTTGACCGGTCTCAAACTATGGAATTACCTGTACTCTGAGTACCAGAGCAACGGAATTCACTCTGGTGCACTTCCCAGAACACCCAGACCAGAACCAATTTAGAAAAGTTCATTTCCCAAATTGGTTCTACCGGGTATCGAACTTGCAATCAGCGCCTACAATGTAAATCGTTAGGCCACCAAGGTCAAATGCCATGGTCATGTACATTAATTTATAACAAATGATTCCATATTTTATGTTTTGCCGAAACTATGTAAATATTTGTATTGTACACGCCAGCACATCAAGCTACATATTGACGTATCTTGTTCCGTTGCACTGGAGGCGATTTTCAAACAAAAATGTGTAGTCTGATGTGCCGTTGTCCGTACATTAGCAATTATGTGGCCTACAAAAAAGTGTTCAAAATAATGTTAGAGGTTATTTGAAACACTGTACCTCATATCTAACACGCTTGCCCAACAGGTGTAATAGTGGTAGTGAAGATGGAGGGCCCAGCGTTTCTCTGCAAGACAGACGAAGTGGGAGAAATTTGTGTGTTGTCCGGAGCCACCGGCACCGGGTACTACGGCTTGGCCGGTTTGACCAAGAACGTGTTCGAAGTGCGTCCGCTTGACGCCGACGGGGAGCCGATCGGGGAGGAGTTCTACGTCAGGAGTGGTCTGCTTGGATTCCTAGGACCTGGCGGTTAGTTGGTTATTTAGTCATCGCTGGAAGGGCAATTTTTTGCAGTACGATTAATGCTTGATAGCATTAATCAGCGCAAAAGCGGTACTTTATGAAACAAATGAAAAAAATGTTAATAATTTGAGTTTGATGTTCGAGTTTGAGTATTTGTGCAAGCCTAAACTGCATACTTTGTAATGACCAAGTTAGTAATTTCAGAAGTGTAATTTAGTTGCCCTTAGCGTTTAATCATCTATACTTGACTAATGAAAAGGACATATTACCATATAATAGACGAAATGAGTGAACTACGAAGGTTATAACAACTATAGTAGACTCTTTATGAACTATAAGCAAAACAACACCCATACAAACTAACAATGACTGCATACCTATTCACAATTTCTTTTTATTGTTTATGTAGAACTAGAAAAACGACAATCATTCTATTTTTGTTATAAATTTCTGAAGATAAATGTTGACCCCTGCTACTTCGTTTACCTTATTTTTATTTCTTTAAAAAAAAAGGCAGTCAGATCGAAGGAATTATACTATATTGTGTTCCATCTTTGTATCAATAATAGTGTGGACTGTTGCAGTGGCGTAGAGGGGGGGTGCAGAGGGGGCTGTGGCCTTGCGCGGCACACTGGACTAATGATTACGATTGTGTTAGGATTGGTGTTTGTATGCGGATCACGCGACGGCCTGATGACGGTGACGGGCCGCAAGCACAACATGGATGATATAATCGCGACGGTGCTGGCCGTAGAGCCCATGAAGTTCATCTACCGCGGCCGCATTGCCGTTTTCTCAGTGCGTGTCCTACGCGATGAGCGCATCTGCATTGTTGCTGAACAGCGCCCAGATTGTGGAGAAGAAGAGGTTCGTATACTTACTATACAGTAGGCAAAGGTCATTCAAAAATATTTTCTAATTTGGCTCTCTAAGGTAAAAAATATATAAATAAATGCGACCATGACGACATTTATGACCTGATGTCATGTGCACATTTATATGAAACGTATCTTCAAGGTGCTATCAGTAAAGTTTTGCCTTGATTAGTCGTAAAATAATTTTGTTTAACTAACGGAGATCCTAGCAAGACGCCATCCTTATTTTGTGGGCCTGTTTTTTGTTGTAATAACTGTTTGTTTATGTTAACGACTTGAAATGCAAATTTCAGGAATCAATTTCATTTATTTATATTAACTACACACTTTAATCTCAAAAAAATAAATCCGTGTCAGCATTCATCTTAAGTTATGTATAAAAATCTTAATTATTCCTAAATTTTGCAAAGGTGCAAACTATTGTAACTATAATATCGGGTCTTTCAACAAGAACTTTGTTTTCTAAAACAAAATAA